>NC_081413.1:300177929-300777929 GCF_030272615.1 Cryptomeria japonica | reverse complement strand
ATTACAAACCTTTATCCCATGCCTCCAATGTATAAAAAATGAAACTAAAAAATAAGTGGTATCCAAAATAAAGTCAAAACCATGAGCCATATTGAAGTTCCAACATCCCAATACTCATGGTCAAGCACACTGGATGCTCTCTTATAAGTCGCATTCCATCATAGTAGTCAAATTGACCACATTCCTAAATCTAGACACTACTTTTTAGAACATGCCAACTTTTCTCCTTAATAAAGAACTCTCCACCTCACTTGTACTCCAATAACTTGGATACAAAGAGTAGTTCATTCTTCAAAGAGTGATATTAAATTATTTGAAGTCCTTTCAGAAATCTTAACAATTGTGAAGCAAGCAAACACAAATTAGCACACCCATAATTATGAAAAGGAGTACCCTTTAGATGTAATGTGTAGAGTTTAAATCTTAGGGAAAAATAAACTAAAAAGAAATAATAGTAAACTTGAGATGCGATCGTACTACATTGAAGACGATTCTAAACCAACAGTCCATTCTGTTGCAAGGTTGACTACATAGTCAAACTATGTCAATGCTCAAACATGGTATGAGTTAAAATTATTTTATAGCTAAACAAAAAATTTGATTGAATGATGAGTTTCAAAACAACATGTTAATTGAATTCTAGAAAGACAAGCATAGTAGATTTGTTTAAGAATTCACAAGTTCCTTTTTTGGATAAAGAAAAACATATTATATAATAGGTATAAAGTTATAAACTGAGATCACAAAATCTCATTTTTGCATAGTCAAAAAGATAGCAAATATGTGTCATACAAAATACAAATCCTAGACCCCTTTGACCTTGGATCATTTGAAGACCTGTGTCTTTTACTCACACAATTTCCCAAATACAACTCCAACAATACTTCGATACCCATTCTTATGACCTATAGTAATGTTGGCCCATGGTTTATCATCTACTGTATTGTTGAACACCCTCCAAAAGTCTGCATTATCTTCAAGATCATTAAATCTATCTTTCATCACATGATGCATGCACATTTGTAGTGGTACAAGACAATCTAAGTAAATCAGTTGTGGCAACTTCCATGGACGCATACAATTTATGAGGTCTTCCTCATTGATGGTTCCAGAAATCTACAAACTATACCTCCAAATTTAGGAATTGATGGTTCCATAAATACATGAATATATATAAGGCATGATTTGAATAAGGATCATACATTTGAATATATGTATCTTATAAAGCATGGGATGTTCATTGTAACACATAGAGTTTCCATGAATTCACTTAAACACACATGTTGTGCATGGAGCATGAAGAATACACTCAAAACATGAGGAATACAAATGAATACACGAGTCATAAGACATACATTAAATGAATACCTTGAAGCATGAAGAATACAATGAGAACTTAAAGCATGAAGCATACAAATGAATACACTTGAATTATGAAGCATACAATGAATACTTAAATCATGAAGCATACTCATGAATATACTTAATGCATAAAGAAGGAAGCATACATAAAGCATGAGGCATCCAGATGAATCCATTGAAGTCATAAAGCATACACTTGAATATATGTAGAGCATGAATTCTCTTAAGTCATGAAACATACATATTGTTACATGCAAAGCAGGAGCATGAAGCATCCACACAAGACATGAAGTAATACACACAAATACCCCCTAAGGTACAATTCATATATGAAAAAGTACACTATAAATCATACAATGAGGAAATCATGTTGAAGACACAACAAACACATTAATATCCACAATTTATCAGGTATATATACATAAAACATGGATTTAAGAGAAATATACATGAGGCACATGGATGCACTTAAAGCATGAAGTATGCACATAAAACATAAAGAATACATATAGAGCATACACATGAATATACTTGGGGCAAGAAACTATCATGAAAAACATAGAGTGTACACATAAGGCACAAATACATGTAAAGCATGAAGTGTACACATGAATTCACTTAAGGCATGCAACATACACATATCATAAAGTATACATAAATACCATAAGATGTACATACATGTAGCATAAAGTATACATAAATACCATAAGATGTGAAGTGTACACATAAGACATAAGATAATGGATACATGTAAGAAAAGAATCAACATACATGAATATATGCAAGGCATGAAGTAATGCTCATAAGGCATGAAGGAGCTATGTAAAGCACAAACCATACATATGGATACATGCAAGTGTTACAATGAACATCACATGCTTTGTAAGATACATATATTCAAATGGATGCACTTAAAGCATGAAGTATGCACATAAAACATAAAGAACACATATAGAGCATACACATAAATATACTTGGGGCAAGAAGCATTCATGTAAAACATAGAGTGTACACATAAGGGACAAATACATGTAAAGCATGAAGTGTACGCATGAATTCACTTAAGGCATGCAACATACACATAGCATAAAGTATACATAAATACCATAAGATGTGCATACACTTAGCATAAAGTATACATAAATACCATAAGATGTGAAGTGTACACATAAGGCATAAGATAATGGATACATGTAAGAAAAGAATCAACATACATGAATATATGCAAGGCATGAAGTAATGCTCATAAGGCATGAAGGAGCTACGTAAAGCACAAACCATACATATGAATACATACAAGGCATGAATCATACATGTAAACGATGAAGTAATATATAAATACGCATAAGGTACAAGCATATATGAGAAAGATTCTCATGAAGTGGACATGTTGAAGACACATCGATCATGAAGCATACAAGAGAGAGGTATTCATGGAATAGACATCTGGAAACATCTCATTCATGAAGTAACACAAATAAACATATGATATAAAACACATATGTTAGACACATGATAGACATGGTGCAAGCATCAGGTATACAAGAGAGAAGTGTACATATAAAACACCCATGGAGTAGGCATGCTCAAAACATATTAGACACTTAGCAGTTAAAGGCATACTCATAAGAATGCAATGTTGGATAGATCAAAATTCAATTTTTGATTTATTTAAGAAGAGGGTCGAATCATTAGTTCTAACTGAGTAGTTGTTAAAGCAGGTTCATCTAATAGGATAGTAGAATCATGATGTAAATATTGTCAATTACGTTTGACAATATAATTTTCATGCTCTGCATCAAAATGCTCCAATATTGACCTTACCTAATTCTTTGTTTGCTAATTGAATCTTACACAAATGCTATTGAGGATTTCATGGGAGCCATCTTGTTATAAGATGGTAAAATAGTATGCTACTATTAAAAGGTTTGCTTTTCAACAATGAGGGACTATCTAGCTTATGATAGAACTTTATGCATTAGTCTAGGCGGTGATAAAGCATATAAAAAATAGTTTGAGAAAGACTCAAATTATGGGGAATACAAATAGAAAGAGAATACATGATCATCAAGGGAAAATCTAAGATTGGTTGATAAATATAAGATATCAACCATGCAGATCATACAACAATGATAAGGAGAATGCCTAAATAATAGTCCATATGAATCACCAAGTAATAGCAGCATATAGTCATAATAATCCTCACATAGAGAAACCATGGAGTCAAGTAATAAAAACTAGAACAATAAATTCTATATAAAAGTGGTTAGACTTAAAATGATAAGGAAAATTTGAAAATGCTAAAGAAAATGTCAAGTAAAAAGAAAACTTACAAGGATGAGGCATATTCATAACTTTTGCAGTTCTGCCATGGATATCAACACTATAAGAAACTCATACTGTTAGTGTACATAGAAGACAATATGGGATTTCATTATACCCAACAACTTGTGGTGTTGGTGTTGGTGTTGGTGTTGGCTTTGTTGGACCCTGCAATTAAGATTCAATATACATTATTCAATAAGATTAACTGTGCAACATAATGAAATATTGAAAAGTGTGTTATCTTATTGAGCTTCGCTTGGTTTCAAGAGTAGTTTAATATTCTCTACTTAACAAGGCCAACCACATGAAGGTGGAAGCTCATTTGGCCCCTCCCCCCCCCCCACTAACATCACTCTAAATTCCTCGTTAACATCTAATATTCATTCATTATTTCATTCTTTCTACCATTAATAAAATATAACATTCATTCATTAACATTAATTAGCACGCAACATTCATCAATATTAATTAACACATATCATTCATAAGCATTCATTAGCACATAATTACATTCATTAACACATAAAAATTAGTCATTATCAAATAAGGTAGATTACAATCATTTTTTTTTCTTTGAAGCTATGAAAAGACTAAGTGGAACATCGTTTTCTTCATCATTTCCCCCCTCTTTAGTTGTCCCGCCCTCTACTCATGATCTCAATGCATGCCTAGTCCTATATTGAGGACAAGAACACTGAAGCGAAGGGGGGTCCTCTGCAATAACAAAGAAATGGGTTAAATTCAAAACATTTTTTTTATTTTTACAAGTATTTCATTAATTTAGAGAACATAAATGTTGCGCTCTTTACCTAATGGGGCCACGTCATTTTGTCTAGCCTCAACCTCAACATGTTGAGCACCCTCTAGATCCTTTGGAGTTGAAATACTAAAGGTTACATTAATGTTGCACACCAATTGCAATTAAATTTATTTAAAGGAATAATAGTGGTCCTATTTACCTGATTGGTGAACATAACATTCTGGATGTTGTGTACCCGAATCATGCTCCACTTGGTCACCACCGACTACATGCTCTAAAATATTAACAAAAAAGTTTACATTAATTACTACTCTAATTACAAATTAAGATGTTTAATTGTATTAATAATTACATAAATAAATTTGAATAGAAAATTAATACCTCCACTACTGGGATGCACATTTGAACCTTCATGTGCAGGTGGTGTTTCACGATTAGCAGGTTGCATTCCAATGTCATGCACATTGTTATCATTGCTTTCTTATTTAAAACAAATATAGTCACTTTATGTTGGAACTCAACATCAATTACATTATTGCAGGTAAAGTATTTAATTTGAAACAGTTTTCATTTAACTTATTTGCCTTTGTGACGGATGCACTAGAATCTTGTGTTTTCCTGCTCAATTCTCATAGTTGACTAGCCATGACATGTATAGCCTTGCTGGTAGGCAATTCTCTTGTCATCTTCTGTGGGCGCACTATTGAATTCAGAGCCCTACATTTTTGCTTGGTATCATGAATTTTGCTTGCATTGTTTGATAAAAAAAAATCATTTGTAATTTATAAATATTTTGATATGATATTTCATTCACATATACGTACAATTCACGCGCAAGTTTCATATAACCACTAGAGCTGAGTTTGTGTTTCCCATGCTTTTTTTTTGTCTTGCCTTGGTTGCCTTTGACATGTCACTCAGTCTATGAAAAGTTTGAAATATGTTAGATTATATAAATATAAAGAGTAATTAATTAGTACATAATTACATTCTTAATAGTATCCCATAACTTCTTTTGGTGTCTGGTGGTGTATTTCCTTTTTTCCTTTCAATTCTCTCCTTTACATCCAAAATCGGGTCCTTCCACTCCCTCTCTGAAATCATGGGGGACGCTCGTACTTTACGTTCTTGTATTGGTCCCTCACATACTTTAGATATGTGCCAACTTTTTCAAGGAGCTTGGTTTTGTCAAAGGTGTCATTTCCAAACCACTCAACCATACGGTTCACCAATTCATCTTTTAACCTTTTTTCTTGGTCATTCCACCTTTTAAAGCAAAAACAAACCTGTTAGATTCAAAAATGAACTGAAGCTACATTTATTATAGTTCAAGAAATGGATCAAAGGAAAACTATTCTAGAAATGATATGAAATCAAAATAGTGGATTAGAGTTAGTTCACATATGATGTTCCACCTTTTACGTATGGTGGGCCCAAATATCTGCAATTCAATGTCATTAAGATTTTTATAAAAAATATCATTTCCTGCAAAAAAATTCATGAGATCATTAGTCCAAAATAAGTGATCAGAAAGTAAATTACAATTAGACTATATATAATAATAATTTTAAAGTACCTGGAACCTTCTGTATCTTTAAGAGAATCATTTCTTTGTCGCTCACTACCAATGTGGCCTGCAATGTTCTCGTACTAGCAATATGAGAAGATCCAGGAAATGATGGTTTGTTATTAGTAGAAGTCACCTCTAGTGCATCCTCATGTGCATCTCTTGCTGTAGAAAATGAATCCACTATGAAATGCCCCCAAGAAAGAACGCTTGAAGGGAAATAAACACATAACAAAAGATAGAGCAAAAGAGGGATCTACCAACAGTGGATGGGCCAATATGACGTGCAGTAGAGGATGTCTGCATGTTGCATGTTGCCAACATTGTAGTTGGTAATACAGGTGGCGTTAACCTCTGATGAGGCGCTAATGACATTTGCACAGGAACATTGACAACACCTGAAGAATAATACATTAAATATATAAAACATTAAATATATGAAAAGTGCAAGAATTGTAAACAAGGATGAACCTTTAATATGAACATTGATAGTGTCAAGTATGATGTATTTTGGGTACTCAAAGTGATAAGCCAAGAAAATCATCATCACCTGAACTACTTGCAACACCCTGATTATGGCCACCAGTTTCATGAGGACGCATAAATTGTTGTAAAAACAACACGTATATATTTTAGTTAATGACATAAAAGAGTATAAAATATAAACCATTATTGAACTTTTGTTATAATTAAAGCTTTCATTACTACTTACTTGCAAGTTTTCTATTGTCTGAATCAATTTTTGCACCCTCTCTCCTATCTCATCAGTCTAAGGCTCGACGGATGCCAAAGCAACAATCTCTCTACTAATTTTTCTAATAGACATTTTTTATCAATTCCATAGGGTTTGTGGAATTTCCAGGGTCATCATCGCTTAATTCTGTTGAGTCCACATCCCTAGAGAGGTGCTCAGGTACCACAACTCCCTTTTGCTTTCCCTGAACATCCATCTGTGACAAGAATATCATTAACAATTATAAAATTAGTCTAAAACACTAAAAAAAAGAACATAATAATGTAGCAGTTTGCTTCTATCTAATTTGTATAATTACAATGAGGTTTACCTACTCGGTAGAAGGGTCATGACCTACATCCCTATTTGCGCTATGTGATGGATCCATGTCGCCCTGTGACAAAGAAAAAATATAAAAAACATTAGTAAAATTAAACCAATAGACTTGGCAAAAAAACTTCATAATAAAATGGTATATTGGAGTCATTAATTGGAGGTTGGTTAATTTAAATGGTATATAGTATGTACCACCCCCATGATAGTAAATTTCTTTGTATCTATATGGTTCAAATTATAATCGATTCACAGCTCTTCCCCTGCACTTATTGATTTTATCGCACATACAAATACATGATTTCCCTCACACGCCTCAAATATGCAATTGGGTTGTTTATTAGTTGACCCAGATCATGTACTATTTATAAAACTTGCAATATTCCCTATTTCTTTTGGCCTTCCATCAATGTATACAACCACTTGTTTACTTTGATCATTATCTTTATGTTGTATATAATTTGCTGACAGTGCATACCTACACATACTTTTTTTATATTGAACAATCTACATCCAATTATTGTAATTGTAACAAGGTCCAACAAACTCCATCAATTCAACAACTTTGTTGTAACAAACCTTTATGTCATCCATGGAAAATAGGCCTAAACCATGTAATGACAAAGGTTCTATGCAATATATCCTATCATTGACACAAAAAATAGTGTTTATTGGAGGAAGTTCCTTGGGTACCCATTGTTTATGTAGATGTTTGTACCTCAAGGGCACCTCAATGTTGCCTTTAGTCTCATCATCATAAGAACATGACCCCCCTTGAGAAAGAAAAAATTTCATGCATTTATTGAATTTTCTTCTAATATTTTGACCTCTAGTTGATCTCCCTATTGTAGACCTACTACATGTCTCACTTTCATTTTCTATTCTTACATTTCTCTCACTCGAGGAAGACACATCTGACAAATACCTATTTGGTGGTACCTACACTTCATCAAATGAGAGAGTTAGTTGGTAATGAGAGAGATATTTTGCAAATGAGGGTAATGTTGATGAAGAAGTCAGCCCTAAAGTTGATGTTGAGATTAAAATTTGAATAAGTCCAATTGGGGCCTCAAGTGTTGATAACTGTATTAGATTTGCTACTAATGTCAAGGTTTGAAAAACTAAGGAAGTTTGTTTTCCAAGTAATTTTTTAAAAATAAACTGCTTCTATTGGGTGTATTGACTTATACCTGTCGATCCATGAGACTATGCAGGATCCTCATCAAAGGGGTCCAGGTTCCTACACATGTAATTCAATTATCTTATGTTAGTTAAAAATTACGTAGTTAACAACATGAAAAACATGAACTTTGTAGACAAAAAGAGTATTAAATAAAAAAAGATATTGTCATCATAATCATTGTAAATTTTTTAATTCCTTACCTTTACTTTATGTAGACTATGCAGGATCCTCAACTAAAGGGTTGACGATGCCTGTAGTGAATGACCTGTTCCCACCAAGGGTGACATCATCACATAGGGACTATACATGAAATCAACACCATCAATTAAGCATCATAAGCATTACATTTGTAAGTTGATAAACAATAAATACATGTGTATCATAAGCATCATAAGAATCACATGATGTATCATCATATATGTAATTGAGCATCATAATTAGCATCACATATGTGTCATCATAAACATGTAATCCATCACATATGTATCATAAATCACCATCCATCACATAGGTAATAAACAATCCACATTCTATAAATAAACACAAAGTTAAAAAAATATCACATGTAATCTATCACATATGTATTTTAAATCAACATCCATCACATAGCTAATAACAATCCAAATTCCATAAATAAACACAAATTTTAGAAAATGTCACATAAATAGTCACTCTCCCTATCTCCATCTCCTCGAGGTGGCATAGTTCTACTATAAGGATCTGCTAGAGGTCATGGAACATGAATTAAAAAAATTAAAAGGTGCATCATGAATTAATTGTGTAATGGCATTAGAATTCAAAACATAATGAATTAATTTTGTAACCATAGAAGTCAAATAAATTTCTATCAAGAAATCAACATTAAATAGATAATATACTAATCACATACCTCGTACATTTCATTCATCATCATGACCATCATGATCATCATCGCCATCATCGCCATCATCATCATCATCATCATCATCATCATCATCATCATCATCATCATCATCATCATCATCATCATCATCGTCGTCGTCATCGTCGTCGTCATCATCGTCGTCATCGTCATCGTCATCGTCATCATCATCATCATCATCACCACCATCATCGTCTTCATCATAGTCATCACCATCACCATCACCATCACCATCACCATCACCATCACCATCACCATCACCATCACCATCACCATCACCATCACCATCATCATCATCAACAACAACTTCTTCTTCTTCATCATCATCGAGTAACTGTTGATCATGATCATCATCTACATCATCTTATACTTCTTTGGTATCTTCTTCTTCCATCACATTATACTTTATCGACCTTCCTCTTGGATCATGTCTAACAACAAATGACCAACCCAGTTTATATAGAACCAATGAGTAAAATACCTGCTCACATTGGTTTGGAAGAACATAGGGCTCATCCCCAACTGGTTCAAATGACCTTTTATTAACCATTGTAAAACCATTATCATGTTCAATAACAGTTCTATTAGGATCATTTTTATTCATTCGTAGCATGTACCATTTGATGACGAACAAAACTAATTTGAAGGAATTAAAGTCGCACTCAAGTATATCATCCAAAATGGCATAGTATCAATTTTGAGACTCTTGAGGATGTATGTCATTTCTCGATGAAATATTTGTCACCTCAAATACTACAGTTATCGTAGAATCACAAGTTTTCTTCATGTCATCCAACTTTTTGATGCAAAATTTATGACCATTGCAGCACATAGCGTTGTGGTGTTTGACCTACGATATGTAAAACATGTAAAAAATTATTGCATCGTGAGTTGATAAACATATGGGTGATTAATAAATTTATACGTACCTGTTTATCTCTTAAACCATATTCTAAATCATTTTCCCTTTGCGTAACATTGGAATCTCCATTACGATGAGCTTCTTTAACCAATGAAGCCACACCTTCCCATGTTAATGTGTGAGCAGAATGTTGACAACATTCAATCCATACCATTATCCAATCAAGATTGTTTGTAATATACAAATGTAGTGCATCCCACTCTCAACCAACTATACAAAAAATAAATAGATGTCTTACAACCAATTTATTTTGAAGATTAAGAATTAATTAACTATAATAGCATCTTATAATTATCTCTCACTTTTCTCAATCTACCTTTTCCCATCAAGTACTCCCCTTTGAATTTGTTAATGGGATTGGGATCCCAAATACGATCCACATGGATCTTTGCTGAAAACTTAGGAAGATATTTAGAAATGTACACCATAGTCTAGTATACCATATATCCCTCCACTATAGAACCCTCAAAATGTGCTCTTTGTCAAACCAAAGCCTTCAAAAATTTCAAGTGCCTCTCAACCATCCACATTGACCTAGTGTGTGTAGGTCCACACAATTCAATCTCCTCAACTTGGTTTATGAGGTAGTGTTCTTGTGCATTGAAAAAAGATGAAGGTAGACACTTTTGCATTTCACACATTAGATGAGGAATTTTTCTTTTCTAATATTTTATATCTTCTTTATGGATTTCTTTAGATGACAACCACCTACAAGATATTCAAGACACAAAAAAATATATTACATAACAAGTAAAACAATTCAAAAATACAATATATATACAATGAACTGAACAAATATCACTACTTACCTCATGTATTTTCCAAGATCATATATGACTTGCTTGACATTATTATCAAAGTCGTCTAGGAGAGATAGAGGTAGAACGTACTGCAACAATTATAAAATTATCTTTTCATTTTTTTCTAACATAATACAATGAAAAGTACATGTGCAGTATACAAATATATAGTAAAAACACAAGAACAAGAATTACCTTAATGAAGGTATGCCAATCGTGCGTTTTCATCCCTAGCCCAAATTCACTTTTCTTTGATATGAGATTGTTTATATTCACAGAAAATCTTGTGGGAAATCAAATTTATTCGTATGACTTATTTTATAGCATTGCTTTGCTGGTATGTTAATAACCAAGGAAGGTCACTTATATTAATCTGCTCTCCATGGCTATTTGATTGAATGACATTTTTTATTGCATGATTGGAATCCTGAATGTCACTACAAATTTTGACAATTTTTTCTTTGTCACGCCTTCCATCCAATATTTTTTATAATGCCTCTATTATATTATTTCCAATATGTGTAGTATCAAACAAATGCACAATTTGTAATTTCTCATAGTAGAGCAACCTACTAAATTTTTGGGGACAAATTTTTAGTCCCTTGGAAGGTGGTCATTTATGGCTTGACGACTTTCATGATCATCAATCAAATCATCAGTAAACAAAACACAATAGAAAAGATGTTTTATGACATAAACCATTAGACGAAATGGCATTACCTTGATGATTAATTCTATTATATTCCAACTTCCACAGGTGATGTGTCATTCTTCATGACTTTGATGTATTCTCTTCTTTCCCATTGAAAATATGTTTTTCAGTATTTCGATACTTATGATTTTTGTGGAGAAAGTGCCTATACTCATCAAACACCTGCTTTCCTAAACTTTTTGAATGACGAGATTTCATCTTTGGACCACAAACTAGACATGCAAATTTTCCCTTTGTTTGAAGACCTACAAGATAATGTATAATTGGATTAAATATGTTAATTTTTTTAATTATAATTATCATGTGCAACTTGAACACTATAACATACCACAAAAATGTGTTAGCCCTGGGGCATCGTGTATTGTCCATACAAGCATTGCATGGAATTGAAATTTTCTTTGTCCTATTGGTCTAGAGATGTCATACATAGTAACACCATTTCATAACTCCAACAGCTCATTGATAAGAGGCTCAATATATACATTCATATCTTTAACTTGGTACTTACCTAATCGAATGAACAAAAACATTACATAATTATTATGACCATTTTGCTACAATATTTATAATTAAATGTAGATGACTATTAAATGATAAAATACTTGGAACAATCATTACCAACATTATGTTCTCCCTCTTTATTGACATCCATGGAGGAATGTTATTGTTGATAACAAAAATGGGCCACACTGAGTAAACAAATCTCAACTCTCCAAATGGATTGACACCATCCGCTGCCAATGAAAGCCTGAGATTACTAGGTTCTTCTTTAAAGTGTAGCCACTTTTCCTCTATGTCCATAAATATTGAACCATCCACAAGCATTCAAATAATGTCATCTCAAATTCTATTGCATGCATGGTAATCCATAAATTGTGCCAAGCTAGTGCACTTGAATAATCATTGCATACGTGGAATAATGGGAATATAATGAAGAACCTTGCAAGGAACCCTTTTTGTTATTTGATCTGTTCGATATCTACTGATATGACATCTAGGACATTCAGTTCAAAATTCATGTTGTTTGTGATATATAATATGATCATTGGGACAATCATCTATTTCTTGATACTCCATTCCAATATCTTTCATAATGGCAGAAAATTCTCGGAATGAGCAAGGTAGAATATTTGATGGTGGCAACAAAAAATCACCTATCAATCTACAACAAAAAAATATAATTTGTTAATATAAAGAATATTAATGGTACATGATTCACCATTTATTAACTATAATGACATATATGACATACCTTAACATACGTGAGATTGTTATCTTGGATAAACCATTCATAACCTTCAAGTTCATCAACAACAATACAACAGAGAAGAGTTGTCTGGGAGCCTTCGTAAAGGGCCTCAGATACCTTCTCAAGTAGAGGGACATCATGAACAACATCAAGCTCATCTTCATCATTATGATCAGTTGTGCTAGTACTAAATGTGTCATGGATCAATGTATTTGTATCATCATCTTCAATTGTGTTTTGTGGCTCATGACCGTCATCTTCCATGGGATCATTATCTTTAGCTTTGATATTCACCCCTCCATGTTCCTCCACTTCAAAAACCATTTTCTCCAGGTTGTGTTGATCCATATCATGTGCTCCAGGGTGCTCAACCTATATTTAATTGATAAACATAAATAAACCATGATCATGATGTCATCATCAAGTGATTTCTTATGTATATAAATTGTTAAAATGATATAATGAAAAACTTACCAATGGATGATAATCATGTCCACCTTCAATGTGACCATGCATCCTACAATGTTTCTTAGATGTTTTTATTAGAAGTCTTCTAGTCTTTAACCCCTTACAAATTTTGTAGGGACAATAACATTTTCCATCACCTTTTCTTTTTAAGTTAGACCACAATCTAGTAATTGTCTCTTTATTTTGTTGTTCGCTGATATTGTCTGACATGGTCTTTCTTCACGGGAAAAAAAATCGGGCTATAGAGCTAGTTATATAGAAGTTGAAATGTTATTTATGAAATCACATTTCAGTATAATATACCAAATTAAATTACTTGAACATAAAAATTATGCAAATTGAACCAAAACCATTTAACTCTTCTTTTTCATCTTAAAACATATCTAATGGCTTTGTGGTGATTTAGAGCAGGTGATATGCTAATGGCTTTGTGGTATGCAATCCTTGTATCATATCTTAAGTTGACTAATGTCTAATTGGGGTAATCCATGAGTGTCTAATGTGAATTCATTATCAATGTTGTGAAGTCATTGAGAGTATGGTGATAGTCATCCTTATAGGATCCTCTCAATAGTGTCCAAATCAGTGACAAGTAAGTCAAAATTATCAGTCACACCTTGGGTGCAAGTGAATGATATTACATATACTTTTGGGATGAACACCATTGAGAGTCATAGACCCAAGTTAGTCTAAAAGGAAAGTAACTATCCATTCCCATGCACCATGGATTCTTGAAAACACCATGGATTCTTGTTAGTTTTTTTCATTCTTCTAAATAATGTAGGTGTGTATAGGATCATGAACCTTGATATTTTTAAGATTTATATTGTTCATGGCCTTATGAGATCCTTTCCTTGATCCCAAGAATATGATTATGATGAAAATCATCCACACACACAACCAACTAGTGGGGATATTTATCCCAACTAACCTACTCAAATAGGTGATTACTCTTCATAGAGCTACATGAGCCTCACAAGGTTATTGGGTGCTCACATGGCTTGAACACCCCAAAAGCAGACTCATGCTTCTCAACCCACATCCAACCAGTAGAATAAATTGGTCTAGGCTTATTCAATTTTCTCAAGGCCCTTCCAACCTCTAAATCACACCAAAACTCTCAAACCTTACTCACACAAGTCCAACTCCAATTAGGACTTCTAATGGCTCTTAGACACAACTCCCAATGCCAACTGGGTGCATACCAGTCCAAGGTATTGCATGACAACTTCAAGGGAACTCTTTTTCATAGCCAAACATCCTACTTTACCCTCCCAACCACCCTAAAGGTCACAAAGTATCCTACTACTGCAACACTATCCTATTAAGACAATCATGTATGCTTGGGATAGACACACTTTCAAGGAACAAACCCCCTTCCCAATACTCCAAATTATTATCACAAAGATTGTGAACCCCTCCTAATCTCTTTCCTGACACCAAACACACACAAACACCTTTATTGCACCCCTTTCCACTTGGATTATTTCAACCCACTATTGCATTGTTGTAGTCTAAAGCACTGTCATTAGGCCAGTCATCATCTTCCTTCTTTGGCTTGGGTATTTGGCATTGCCAACCCTTAAGACATATTTGTGATGTCTTCACACACCCTTCTAGACTTACACTAACTCTTACAAATCTTGATTCTTGCATTCAAACCACCCAAAAATCATCATCTCATTGTCTTATCAGACTGAGACATAAAAACTAGTCTCTCCAACACACTTTGCATGTGTAGATTGCATCATGGAAATATACAAAGAATAAGGTATAAAAACACATATGTACACAAGATTTTCCACCCTTTGGTGCGGTTATTTAACTTGGAAATAAAACAAAAATCATTATTATACAGACACAGGTTACCCCAATTGTAAGTTTGATAAAGATTCCCCAATGGTATATTGTCTTTATACTAGAACATTCCTAGGAATGCTTGGTATGCGGACAGTGGGGCCTCTAGGAATATGTCATTAACTATTATATTTACTTTACTTTTTGAAATGAATTTTTTTATAAACTATCAAAAAAATAACCATAATAAATAATTTTATGTCTTTTGTATCAATAGCTTCATTAAATTTGAAATTAAGGTTTCAACTTTATTCAATAATTGTATATTTCAAGTAATTCACATGCTCATTATCACGTTTCAAAAATAATAGAATAATAAATATCGTGAACTCTATGAAACTGTATACTTTTATACATTGTTCAAAGATATTTTTATAACTACTTTGGTGCATTCCAAATGGATAGACAAACTAAAAAAAATCAAAACATTGCTACATAAGAACTTACCAATGAGTTTAGATGCCAAATATAATCAAAGACAACATTATTGAAATTCACCTTTTATTATGCCAAATATAATCAAAGACAACATTATTTTATTGATAAAATGCTTTCCCTCATGACTTGTGATACTTAAGGAGCACTCAAATTTGGTAATGATATTATTGTACAATAATTTAGTAGCAGTATATGCAATATGATCTTTGGCTGGTTTATTTTCTTCCAATTTGGCTTTAAAGTAGTCAACACGGGTAATAATGAATCTTTCTTTGGATAGCTTTGTTTATCTCCATTTTCATCCTTTTCTTCATGTTAGGGTTTACGCTGTATGGTATTTTCCTATGTGGTTTAGTGCTCTCCTTTAGTTGTATTTTCATAGTACCTGCTTCCTTAATTCCCTTCATCTCCATGAAAGTTTAGGGGAATAGTTCCTCAAACTGTGTCAATAATCCAATTATCGATACTACAACTAGTTCTTTCCTAATAGTCTCCTATTGCTGCCATTTTTGGGCTATCTGATATAGCTATGTTTTCTTCTCAGAGATTAAGTGGTTAATTATAATAGTGATTTTTAGAATTCTTCTTTACTTGTAATTGTCATTCTCCTTTTCCTACCTTAATATCTATTTTTGTATTTGCATCTTCTTCATCCTTGTGAACCTTGTAACATCTATTTTCTACAAATTTGGCCTATTTATCCAGCCACTTGACTAACTTACATACTCCTTAACTCTGAGGTGGTGGGTTGGGTTCTAATTACTTTCAACCATTCTTCCAATTCCAGTCCTCAAATAACTGGTTCACTTGTTTCTTCTTATTCTAGTACTCTTTCCATTATTTTAATTTAAGCACCAAGTCCTTTTGTTTGGCAAGGTCTACTAATTCTTAAAGCATTTTAACTTCTTCCTTAGTGAAACAACCCTCCTCTTCATGTCATTGTCGAATTATTGATTATTTCGCCCACTCTACCACTCTCTCATGTTGCTTTTTATTTGGCTTAAAAAATTTTGGTTCTTCATCATCTTCTTCTTCTAGACTATAATATTCTTCATAAACTTCCTCTACCATTTATTTCTTCTTATTCTTTCTAGTATCAATACCTTGTCTAGTTAGAACATGTGCTTTCTTCTCCCATCTAGTTTACTTTTTCTTATTATTCTCCATGACTGGTTTTCCTCTAGAGTACTCTTCCATAGAAGTATCCATGGACCCCATATCCATTCTATGACATCCTCTAATTCCTTGTTGTAGCATCTTCAAATCACTCTTGCTTCTCTTTGTAACTCATCACTTTTGGTAGGTTGATTAGCTAGTTTTTCAAATAATATCCTTGCATTTTCATATGAAAATATATATCGAGTGTCTTGCTCGCAAAAATCACATTTCTCTTTCTTCTCCATGCAACATATAAATGCATGATGTCCCACTTTTCCATAGTGAAAACAATTTGCATCACTTCTTCTTCTATTGCTTCAATCTCTTCATGTACCTCCTCTATAATTAGATTGTCTATTATCACCGTGATAACTTTGTTGTTAATTATTCAACATGCAGTAGGAATTTTGGTTATCTTTCCAGTGTAGGATTTAGTATCCAACATTGCTTTTCTTATCCACATCATAGTTGTGATTATGACAATATTGATTTCCTCCATTTTAGATTGGAGGTTTTTCTTCAAACAATCTTCTGTTAGATGTATATCTCATTCTTGATAAATAACATAGCACATAGAATTGGGTCATACTAATTTCATTGTAGCTAGTGTCTTCTTTGATCTATCCTTAGGGAATTCATTTTGGGTACGCCCTTACCTATTACAGTATGTATACCAAATTTTCTTAGGCTTTTTAGGTTCACTGACCTTGTTTACTTGTTGTACTACTAATTTATGTACTTTTAGTTGTAAATATTCAAGGATTTTAGCATTCATATCTTTTTTAAGTCTTCTCCATGTTTGAGCTTCAATCTGGTATGCCATGGCAATCGAATAAACATATTTGTTAGGTACTTCCATCCAATCTTTCTCAAATATCTCTATGTAATGCGTGTATGAACTATTCTATTTTCTATTTTTCACTTAAAGGTTCCTCCAGTTTTCTATATACTTCCTTAAATTTCTTGTTATAGCTTTTAACTGATTAATTGTCCCCTTGTGTTAAGTTTTGCATCCTACTAACACTTTCAGTTGGAATATCTAGGGTGCCAAAGTTTGCTAAAAATTCTCTTTTTTTACTACATCCCAAGTGACTGAGTGTTGAGGATAGTTCTTCATGTACCACTCCAATTCTTCTTTTCTCAATTACCTGATGAAGTCCAATGGTCTATCATTATTTGTACATTTGCCCAATCTCTCTCATATAGACTCCAAAATAAATACATGCTCTAAAGCTTCGGTAGTATCGAGTCAAGATATGAAAAAGAAGAAATCATTCATGAGGTATAGAGTGCAGAGCTCTTAAGGATAGTAATAAGCGATAAGGATCATGCAAATTAGAACATCAGAGCAGGAATAGGTTTTAAAAAATGAAATTTCACCTTGGTTTGTACTAAGGATCTCGGTAAACCAATCTCAATAGGAGAGAAGGATGAGTATGAGCAATACAACAAATGAAGGTACATAGCTAGCACTATAGAAAGATTATGCACATATTGCAGGAAGATATCAAGGATAATATTCAATCGAGAGGAATTGGATTGGTCTAATCGATTCCAAAATTGTGGCCCAGTAATTTCATGATTGATCATTATAAAAAGGCCATTGTGTTTGTAGAGAGGAGGCATGTGATATTCAACTAAGTGTCACAAAAATGGTTCATCATTTCGGTCTAAGTTGCATGTGTAGAGAGGAAAATTTTCAAATGTAGTGCAGGAGATTGTTTCATACCAATGATAGGGTAGAAGATGCGCTATGGAGACTAGTAACCTCCATCTTGGATGGTGGTAGACATTGGTGTGATGGTTTCATCTACGAAGCCATGCTCTGCCCAATGGTCAATGTTCTGGATTCAAAGGAGGCATGTATCCAAAAGATAGATGGGTTTATTCACTCTGCGGATGGGCGGGCCATTGCTAACAAAATCTTGAACTTGGATTTAAGTAGCTGGGTAAGCCTCTTGGGTCTGTATTTCAACTCAAGCAATTACGTGTCATCAGATTTGGAAGAGGACCCGAATGATGAGGAAGAGGAGAATGTCCAAGAAAAGGTGGAGAAGGAAAGAGAGAAAACCCTGATAGAAGATGCATGGGAGGTGTACCAAATTGGGGTCATCAACAGAAATTTAGCCCCCTTCCAAAGGATGCTGGGTGCGGAAGATGGCAAGCTCTCGGCGGCTTCTGCGGTGAAAGTAGTAGAAATTGGCAATTATCTGGCTATCATTCTTGAAGCCCTTGTGAATTAATGATATGTTTCAGAGGAATTATGCATGCTAGTATGTCTATTAGGTCTTGTATACTGATGATGGGAATGTAAGAAAAGAGGTCCTTTTTAGGATTATTCCTGATATGATATTGTATGGGAGCTTCAACAAGATAGGGTTTTCTTCAACATTTTATTGTTAAGGTTCAACTTCCATATTTTGTTAGCATGATCAAGGTTAATCTAGTTGTTGATAATTATGATCTTCATAGATAATCTAGTTGTCAATAGCGTGGCATAAATTTCCCTTGTAGTAGATCCAAAATTTATATGCAAAATTCATATGAAGTAGAGCGCCCTAACCTTTTAGTTGTTAAATTGTGCAAAATATTGTCAAAATTGGAATGTGTCACCATAGTGAAGCTCAAATGTTGGGTTGGGTGGGAGTGATAGAGCTCTTCTTTTCATAGGTAGGTAGTTTGATTTATGATTGGGTGGAGGAGATCGCATGCAGGGAGTGATAGAGCTCAGCTGCTTGCGCGGGATTGCAGCTTTGGGTTAAAATGAATTGCGTTGTTTCTTTTTTTTTTGAAGTAATGCCCATTGTCATCAAAATTTCAATGAATGCAGACACTTTAAAAAAAATTTAAAAAATCATTCCTAATGCCTTTTACATTGAAACCAAATGTGAAATTATTGTCGGAATTCTGACGAATTTGGGCATTTTTTCAAAAAAAAATCAAATTTGGTCACAATATACCTTCTCCGTCAAAATTCTAGACCAAATGTATTAGTGTCCTTGCCAAATTTCACCTGAAACTAGGTGGGCCAAGGCGCAAGACTAGGGCACCCAGAGAGGACCAGGGTGCCCAAAAAGGACCAGGGCACTCAGGGAGGACTAGGTCGCAGGACCAGGGTGCCCAGAGAGGACTAGGGCACTCAAGGAGGACGAGGTCACAGGAACAGGGCACCACACCCCTGTCCTGATTATTTCTGCTCAAATTTAATCTTCAGGATTGTGTCTGTGTCCTCTATCAGACCTAAAAATTGCAGTGACAATCGGATCTTGTACCTGCACCTGCAACTAAAAATAGGGTTTTGGGGTGGCTATATAGGGTTTTTCCTCAATCAAACCCCTATTTTGGTGATTTCCACCTCCACAAATAACTGATTTGTATAGTAAAATAGTGTGTGCAGGAATCTTGTGTGTGTGCAAGATCCTAAAATGAAAGCAAACAATCTAGAGAAACCCTAAAGAGTAAACCATAATTGGTTATAATTGACAAAGTAAATGCTCTAAATCAATGAAGCAAAGTGATCTAAAGCATGAATGTAAATATGCAAATTGATGTAATGAAGCTCATGCAAGGATATGAAAATAACATGAAACCATACCCAACCCCTAAGGGAGGGGTACACACCAATCGTCAGTCGGTGATCTCCTAGTATTCTTGAATGTCTTCAAGGCTCCTAATTGATGATGAATGCTTGATGAAATGTTGTTGAATATTGCTGAAGACTCCACATAGGCTTCTCTTTCACTACATAGAAGGCTCCTTGTGCTCCAAAAACCTGCTCTTAGATTCTTAGATCGATAGATTAGATTGATAGCCCTCTTCAAATGAAGAAAGAAAGCTCTTATGTATGAAACCCTAGATCTTAATTTCATCTTTAGGCTGACTTAGAGATTTAATTTCCCACCAATTTCTTGGGGTTAAGCATTATAATATCATAGGATTATGCTCCCAAAATTTTGGGAAAAAAAGTCAGGGACCATGTGCACTTTGCACATGATCCAAGCAACTTTTCACCAAATTTTCAGGGACGTTAGATATGATGATATTAGAGTGAATCCCAAAGTTATAGCTAATTTTGAGATGTTTTGATATACAAAATCGAGCTGTAATGCCCCGCCAGGAAACCCCGAAGGGATAAGCCAAAATTACAAGAATAGAGAGCAATTTTTTTTTTTTTAAAGATACAACACATAAGATACAACATGATAACAAAGATTCAGATTACATAGCGGAAGACTTCAACTAACTCCTAAAGAGTTTCCCAACGAGATTACTTAATTTTTCACAATACACTTTACTCACACAATTAATCCAAAACTGAAAATCTTACTAACAAGATAATTCATAATCAGGACAATTTCTTTCAAAGGACGGAAATATAAATCACAACAAAGATTCATCCATTAAGATCCATTCATCAACCTCATTCAAGCTTTTCAATTTAAAATTACAAACCATACATCTACATTTTCTAATACACTAGGATTTCATCATAACATAAGAGGTCTTTCCAAGCATATTTAAATTCCTTAACAACAACTGAGTATAATTCATTACTCTAAGCTACATTCATACATAATCCAGTTCATTGCATTTCAAAAGATGATTTCACACATGCATTACGATAAATCGCATCTCAACCAATTATGCATTCGATCCACATGGCATTCAAGATAGAACTGAATATAAGCATTTAGAGTTAATTCCATTATCCACTTAACCATTCTAACATAAATTAATCATACATGATAAAGCTGAATAAAGGAAACATAAGAGAATACACCACATAACACCATAATGATCTCGGAGTTCACCCCTAAAGGGCTACATCTCCGGGTCTGCGCAACTGCAAGACCCCCTCGGATAAATAATAAAGTTAAGAGTACAAAAGGTTACACCATACAATCCAGCCATCAAGGCGATACATAAACATTATACAAGCGACCACATCGGTCAATAAATACATAAACGATCCTTACAAGGAACAGGATCCAGCTGAACATAATCAAGCTAATATCATAAGAGTCCATGAGAGCATCCATAAAACTGAACCATCACCACCCAAGGGTCTAACATGAAACCGACACTCACGAGGGCAACGACGAAGGACGACTCACAAAGGTACTCAAAACAGGACAAGACGACAACACACTAGCGGACGTAGGGACAAGTGTCATCACACAACCTGGTATGGATACCATGGCAAGTCTTCATAGGTCCCGGCCCATACACTGGTAACCCTGGCAACCTAATCCGAACTTCTGGCCCATCCAAGCCTCATGTGGACCCACACATCCTCTCGTGAAGACAAGGAAGGTAGTTTGCCATTTCAGGCCTTCTCACAGCATGCCGAATCTATGATAGCATTCGTCCCATGTGTGAGGCACATTATCTTATTTAGAGATTATTTTCTAATCTACTTAGGTTATCACTTATTAGACTCACTTTCGACGGGTTACCTAGCAGCCACTTTGGGCGCGGCCCCCAATCGAAAGCCACTTTCCCATACGACACTAGACTAACTCAGACGAACTCAAACCACGGAATACACATGGTAAGACGAACAGAGTTCAAGAAGATACAAACATCAGGTCAAACACGACTCAAGGGTAATCACTTACTGACGACACTCTAACTAGAGACCTGACAACTAAGGTTAACCACGAATCATTATTCGACTCACACACACAAGGAGGATATGACCCAAACGACACTACCACAAAACAACAGTCAACTCGGAAATCGAGGACTAAAACAGGAACACCAAATCATTTCATACGACAGGGTCCTACCAGACAAAGCAAAACATGCCATTTCATAATTAAAGCGAATACAGTAATTAAACTCGCAAGGCAATAATCAGAAAAGACAATATTCCTTAAATTGATTTAATCATTAAACGACGATCAAGTTTTCTACAAGATCCAAATCAGATTACAGTTATCTATCTCATCAAGGGTTAAGTTGTTCTTGGGTTTCTAACTCCTAAGGTTCAAGCATTGAACAGGCCGTTTAAGCCATAATGAGTTTTAACCAAATCATATTATTAAAATTCAGACAACCGTTTAAACGATTAAAATAAGATATTTAATCTCCATCCCAAACGTCATAAACATACTGGACTAAAAATCAATCTCTACAGATTCATAATTTCACTTCCAGATGCATTATGCGAATAACGGAAATAAAAATGCAGAAAGAGAATCTAAAGAAGCTAATCATTTCCAAAGTATATCATTTAAATTTCTAGTGCCCAACGATAAAGGTTTCACCACTTTTCAATTACTCAAATGATAAGAATAAAAACACAATATTCAATTGCGAAAAACAGTTGAAGCACTTGATTAGGAAGAAGGCATACGCCACGAAATGACGTTGACAACAATTAGCCTATCAACTCCTTTATAACGTACATCAATATCCAATCAACCTTTCCAGATTACTGCTACCTCATTCATAATTAGGGAGATAAATAACATTTAACATTAAAATATCTTTCATTAAAATGACATAAGATATCATATGTTTTTCTTTTCCTTTTTTTTTTTAAAACTAAAAATTTCATTGTAACCGCATTTCAAACATTGTTTAAAACAAACTACGTTTAAACAAAGAAATGCATTGAAATAAAACTAAGTTCCTTTTTATAAAAAAAAGCGCATTTAATATACTATGTTTTAAACAACACACAAAAAAAAAAACACATTTAAAAATGATGGAGGCGAGCTGGGCGGGCCGTGCCCTAACCCTAGCTGCCGTCCATCCCAATCTGCAGGGGAACACCCTTACGGGCGGCGCCTCTGCGGTGCCCGCAGGCCCGCGGCGCCCTGCGGCCACCGCGGCCCTGCGGCAACCGCAGTGAGCCGCGGCCGGAGGCCCTAACATAGCGAAAGGCGGGGAGAAGAGTGGGAAAGGGGAGGCGTAAGGGGTGCGCGCGGGGGAAAGGGGAGGGGAGCGGGTGGAGCTCCGCTCCCCGCTCTCCCAAACCCCAATCTCCACGGTGAAATATACACTCACACGCCCACTTCGAAACAAGGCGTTTAAAAAAAAAACCCTCTTCGAACATACAGTTCGGAATAATAATTAAATAAATAAAAATTTTCCCTTTCCATAAAAAACACAGTCCGAACTAAAATGGACGCACAGATCATTACACAAAAAAAACGTATAAATTTCCTTCGAAACACAGTCCGAATTCCCAAAACCAAAAACGCCCAAAAGGGTTTGCTGGAGTTTTCGATTCAATTTAAATTCGAATTAAACAAAATAAGATTGATATCACGTTTTCATGTAGGGTTTTCTCATTCTCTACAAACGCCCAAGATCAAGGAGGAATTAACCAGCATCTCAAAACCAAAAACTCAAACCAAAATTTCCAGCCAAATTCATATGAACAATCAATTTGATTTTCAATAACCAATTCAGAATCCTACCTCAATTCGCAATCCTGGTATGGCTGAGGGAGAGCCCACCTGTCAGATTCCCCAAAATCTTCTCCAAAATTGTCCATCCTCTCCAAATTTCCCAAATTGGGTTATATGGAAGAGTTGACTCCAAAATTTTTATTTTTGGAATAAAATCTTTTATTTAAAAAAAAATACTCAAAATTTAATTCTTTTCAACAATACAACTTGCTTTTCAGTTTTACAATCGATTTCTCATATCAGATCAATTTAACCTTTCAAATCAATAATCTCACGAAATACAATTAACTCTATGGCGATAACATATAAAACTTCCTTTTCAACAGCATATATATATAATGCATTTAATAATCGAAATCAGCCATTAAATTCAAATTTACTTCCAATCTAAAACGAGCAATTCATTAACAACGAAAAATGCATAACGAATTCTCAATCAATTTAATCCATTAATCTTCACTGCACAAACGCATAAATACTCAACAAATTACTAAAGGCTAATTAATCAATTAACCAAACACACCAGGCATGCAAACCGAGAAGGTCAACCAAACAGACGACTCGCAAACCCAAACAACAGGGATTACCGACGACGACTGGCGATGCTCACTAGAGCACGCCTAAGGCCGACTAAGGTCTTACGACCACCTAATCCGACTCTAAGGATTAAAAAGTATGCTCAAACCTGCAAAACCAGGTGACGACGAACCTCGCACTCATGCGACTTCGTACCTGAAATCTCCTGCAACAAAAGATCATACATGCATACATTTATAAAATCTACTGAAAGCGTTAGTCCGATACTAAAATCACGAAATAGGTACACTGACTAACCTGCATACAACTAGTGTGAGAACCACATCAATAGCTATGCGTTAAATCAAACATCTGATTGCAACATCATATTACGATTAACTAATTAAGATTAAACCAAGGTTAGAGATCGATTATGGTAGGGGTACTACACGAGCCTTAAAGGTCGAAATAGGACATAATTAGGGTTTACAATTAAATGATTTATAGGAGGAATAAAATAAAAAAGGGGCACACTTAGGGTAAAGGGCCCAATTTTATGATGTATGAAGTGATGAAATATGACTTTAGATTTGATTAAATTAATTATTTAAATGCTTAAAGGGAAATTAAAATGTAAGATGCAAACACACTAAGGTGGGTGCTAAACCAAGTGTGAAATTGTACCACCCTAGCAAGGGTGTACAATTTATGACACTACAAAAACATCTTCATGTTTAACCCTGAGAACACCGCATGCAATGTAAATAGTAGCAAGATGTTCATCTAGATGTTGTGTGCCATCCCTATTTAGAACTTGGCAATATTCTTCTGTGAGCCATCATGAAGAGCATGTAGAGGTGGAGTCAGATTCAATGGACCAAAAACATTCCCCCAAGGACCTTGAGAAGCCATTTTACATATCCTGTGTGAAACTTGTTGGGAAAATGGTGTTGTACACCTTGCATAATAATGTTTCATTATTGTATTATTGTGTGAGGTGGACATAGAATTATATTGTAATATCATATTGTATTGTTGCACCTAGGAGCACCTAGATGGGCGTGCAACATGTAGAGATTCCCTTGGAATATATTTGTAACCACTTGATGAGTTGTATTGACACAATGGTATTATTATATTGCATTTATTTAATATTGGGGAATGTAATTGTGATGAAGTACTCAATATTAAATGTGGGTCAAGGGTAGGTAGGAAAAATATTATATTTTATTGTCACATGGTTTGTTGTAATACCACTTGGTGGTTTTGTGGTTGCTTGTCTCCATTAAAGCACCACAAGGGTAGTTGTTTGGGTTAGCCAGGTTAGAATTTGTGAAGGAGGAAGGATGGAATGGGATATGTGGATTCATGCTTGGTCACATGGAGTGCTTGGTTATGGCTGGGTTTTCGAAGGATTTCCATATTTGTAATGGACACATTGCTGATAATACATGGTGGATGATGCTTTTGGAGGTTGGGTTTTTCCCTCATGAGGGTTTTTCCAGGATATATTTTGTGTCACATTTTCATGGGTATGATGTCTATTCTTTGCATATGTCTTTTATGTGTCGATTTGATTGAAATCTATAATGGGTTGTGTGGAAATTGTCATAAAGATGGCTGCAAGTTTCCTTACAATTGGTATCAGAGCTATTGATTTAATGGTGTTTATAACCCTAGTTGGAATCCATGAATGCATGAAAAAATGAAAAGACAAGGCAAGATATATGGTTTTATAGGTTGTTATTGTAAATCTATGTTATTTGGGTTTGTTGTTATGATGGGTTGTTTGCATATTTGGGGTTGTTATTGAAAAGACAAAACAGACCTCATGGATGGATTCAAGTTGGCCGATAAATGAAAAATAATATATAATTCGACCTATTTCAGTGACAATTGAAAATATTGCAATTTTTTTTTTGTTTTGAGGCCTCGAGAACCATCAAATTTGTTGCTGCAGTCTGTAGAAAATAATAATTAAAAATCCCCATCAAAATTTGAAATGTATTTGCAAAATTAAAAATGGTCAAGCGAGGTTTTAAATTTTTTTTTTGAATAAAATAAAATATATATATTATGTGGGGGGGGGGGGGGGGGGGGGGGTGGGGCCACCAGCCCCAACCCCTTGGCACCCCTGCAGACCCACACTATCAATTGGTACCACTGCCGGCCCTAGCTAATAGTGGTCGGCATGCCCCATAGGCCCTTTATTAGCACTGGGCCAACATACCTCGCAGGGATTCACGACATGGTTTAATAGCCTCCTATTGATTCTATAAGTTTAGTGGTTGTATCGGGCATTGACGGGTCGATCTTTTGGTGCAACAAAAACCCTATATTGTAACAAGTGGTATCAGAGCTTGGTCACATGTTTGAATCATGTAGGCCGCAGTGAGTGACATTGAGAGGGGGATTATTTGGCAGTGGGCCAACGTCCCTCACGGGGATTTGTGACTGTTGGCAATCTACACTCAGATGAGAATAGTTGATGTTGTCATTGATGACAACCAACTGGTAACATGGTTCACAGCTTACACCAGCAACAAACATCATCTACTAGCACCAGCAAGCACAACAAGATTATTCTCACCGACACCTAGTCTACACCAACAGAAGATCTTACCGACACCCTAGTAGACATGGAAATTATATTGTTTTGTATTGTAATTATTGTATAGCCGACATGATGTATTGTAAGGACTCATATATGTATGAGATCTTATAGGTCATTTTGTAAGTGACATAGGTATGTGAAAAGTGTGATAGGTATGTGAAATATGTATAGGTGATTAATGCAAGTGGAATATGAGAGAGAATATCTGTATATGCATTTTGATGTAATAATTTTGATGAGCAAATAAGAGCAGAGAAGAGTGAAGAAAGGTTTATGGCAGAGGTATTTGACAGAGCTTAAACTGGTACTGAATCAAGCATTGTAGATGCTATTTTAAGTAGTACATTATCATTGGATTTAATCATCCAATTTTATAGTCAGTGTGACTCCTTTTTGTGATTGAGCAGTGAGCTCTAGGCTATTGGCCTTCTTGCATGTGCAGGCCCCTATTATATCAGTAATGTTTATTCATATTGGTTAGTGAGTAAATATTGTGGGTCACAAATCCCATCGAGTTTCGTCCCCTACCAGGTTTCCTCACCAAAATATCTTGTGTTATGGTGTGCATTGATGTTGTCTCTCTTATTTCTATTTACTACTTTATTTCTTGTTTACTGGTACATTAATTTGGGTTGTAAAGTTGCAAGCAAGTTTAAATATTTCATTTACCGGTTAGACACTGATTCACTCGCCCCTCTCAGTGTCTTTGGGACTGATCAAGTATCTAACAATTGGTATCAGATCCTCGTCCTCTATTTGTAGAAGCCTAACAGCTTGAGGAAGATTCTGGAACTGGTATCAATGGAAATATTAAGACAACAATTGGAAGGAGCTCTTGAAGATTTTGATGCAGAATAATTAAAGAATATAAAACTCAAAGATGAGCTCAGAACTGCTCGAGAATTTATCAAAGCACTTCAAGATAACCTGGTTATAGCAAAGAACAAGAGAAAATAATTACATGTGCAATTGCAAAATCAAGATGATGAAGAAAAATAAACTCTTAAAGATATTTATAACAAATTGAGACAAGAGAATAGTAACATGAAGAATGAGATGCAAGATTTAACCATGAGACTATGCAAGAATATTGAAGATAGAAAGAGGAATGAGGAAGAATTGGCCAGAAGACTAAATGAAAGAGCAGATGAATCTCAAAGGCTTAGTTATGAAAATGATATGCTCAAAATTGATTTAATTCACATGCAACATGACAAAGAGGAACTTTTGAGACAAGTTAGCACTTTGGAAAGTGAGTTGGTTACTACAAATGAATACAAAGACAAATTCAAGAAAAGTTCAGATAATCTTGATGATATGCTGAAAAGTCAAAAACCTGATGAAGAAATAGTTGGACTTGGATTTGAACATGGAGAAAGCTCAAGGACTGCAAACAATCATGATCACAACAAATTGGTAAGGCAACCTAATGCTTATAAATTTAATGGGAAATGTTTTAATTGCAACAAATTTGGTCATAGAGCAAATCAGTGCAGATTTAGGAATAATCATAATACAAACTTACCCGTTGGTCAATGTTCCAAATGCAATAAAAATGGTCATAACTTAGAAAATTGTAGAATGAATGTGAAATGCTATGTTTGTAGTAGATTTGGACATTTATCTAATCAATGTAGAACTCAAACTGGTCAAGGTTATGGAAAGGCTATTCAAAGAAACAATGTAACTTGTTGTGCATGTAACAAGATTGGGCATATTGCAAAATTTTGTAGAAGCAAGACTATACCAGTGAACAAGGATCTAATAACAAAGGCAAAGAGAAAGTGACTAAAATCAAGCAAGAATTTTCGAAACAATGGATTAGGAAGAGAGATCAGAAAGGTGATGAATATGTCACTGCACCGACAGATTAGGGTAATCTTGCACTGGTAGGAGATTCTTTATCCAACTAAGGAATAATCCTTAGGGGTAAGGAAAAAAATTAAAAACCATGCATTTACCCTTAGTTGATGGTAAGAAGTTATATTTCTTCTTTACTAGCAGATATGTGGAGTTTTTCACTTCTCCGACGAGCATTTACTACGGTTGTAAGTCAAATTTTTGGTTATAAAGGCATTGTAACCTCTCATTTCAATTCACCAAGCATCCAAGCATTCGAAGAGAGAAAAATTGAGCAAAGGAATTCTAAAGGCAAAGCAGAAAAGGTCTTTACAGGGCATTCAAGGATTTCATAGTTAAGAGGTTTTTATCTTTCGCAATGGCATCTTCATCTTTTGTTCCTGAATTCGTAGCAAACCCTACCATTGTGGAAAACATTAAGTGACCTAGACCTATCTTCAAGATCATTCCCAAGATAGCAAAATAGGATGATTTTATTGGTGCATTTTCCAAAATCCCAAAGGGAGTCACGTTCATTGAAGACCCTAGGGCATACATACATTGCAACATAGAAAGTTTAGGATCTAAAGATTTGATGAACATGTACAATGATTGTAATTACTGACAAGGATGGGATAGTGAAACTAGAACATGAGGTAGTTGAGGATTTAGGTTTCATAGACATCCTCCATATGCTAGAATTCTCAGATGAAGTAGTTTGCTATGTCCTTAGCAGGGTTCACAGAGAATTTGTGGTTGGAATCCGTATTCAAGATTACCAAGGAAGCTATTAAAGTTGTTAATGGTTTACCCTCCACCGGTTCTAGACTTGACAAGAAGAAGAAAATCCCTAACAAGGAAGTTATGAGCTTAATCGGCGCTACATATGACACTCGGTCACTTAGGGTTAATGACATAAAGGATAAAAATGTTAAATTTGCTAGCATGATAATTGGATATAAAGTTGGTCACACAAATAAGTTGAATTCTGTGTCAAGTTCAAGCATTCATAGTGCACATGAGATGATTGTAAACAATGAAAAGATTGATATTTGTGAATGGTTGAAGGATGAATTTCTAGAAAATTTGGATAAGATAAAAGGTGACAAGAAAGGAACATTCAAATTTAGAAATCTATTAGTATGTTTAATGCTTTACTTTTCAAAGGAGATCCCCAGCATAGGTCATAAGGATTTTACCTATGATATTTCTATTGGAAAACAGATAAAGGAGGCAATCACTAGTATGGGAGCTAATAGTGATGAGTTGGTGAAAGATTACTTTAAGAATTTCCAAACTATAATGAAACAGAGAGAAAGGATTTCCCAAAGCATCGTAGCCAAATATGATAAACAAATATGCTTTATAGTAAAGAGAGATGAAATCTGGATGGAAGCAGTTAGACCCAAAATAGTATGGATTACTGAAATGGGATATGAGGTGGACTCTCACATCTTGGAATCATATGCAAAAATACTCCTAGATGATCCGCTGGAACCATCAGAGAAAATATTTGGTAGTGCTGAAACAATTGAAAGTGATGTAGCCATGATGAAGGAGAGAAAGAAAAGAGACAAATTCATGAAAGATGCTTCTAAAATGGTAAAGAAGTTACATAAGGTTTGATGAGTCTTGGAAGTATTGCTGCTAGTATGAAAGAAGGTCAATAAGAGCAGACACTGGTAGCTCATGTTTCCCCAGTTGTTACTTCTTCTGAGATAGAAAGTGATAAAGCAACTTAATTTAAAAGAGTTAAAAGGAAGAAAAGGAAACCTTCATTGGTACCTGCCCCATCTCCAAAGAAGCCAAGGACACAAAGAAAGAAGCAACAGGCTGTAAGAGAGCCTAGTGGTCCCAAGAAGAAGGTAAATCCTAAGAAGAAATCAAAACCTAAGGCATCAGATACTCTTACACCGGAAGAGTTGATAAACGAAATCACACAAGAAGGTAACCTTAGCAATGTAAATAAACTTTATCATTCTTTCAAGGATTCAGATAAAAACACTATAGAGGAAAGCATTATTTTGCACCTAGATATCTACAAGAAAGTTCTCATTGAGGTTGTAGATGATCTGCCTAATAATTTGTTTTTGAGGTTAGAGGCTAAAAGAATGCTAGTTATGGAATTGGATAAGAAATTAAAAGTTGAAGCATTTTTGTCGGTTCACCCTATCAATTCTCGATAGGAGATTGATGAATTGATTGCAGAAGCCAACCGGTCAGTTTTTGTAAGTGGTCACCGACAGGTTAGCGTTATGGTAGGCCGAGTTAAGGAAATTATAGATGAAACAATAGACTAATAGGACATATTATTTGTGGAAAGAGAGAAGAAAGAAGAAAATGATACACAAAAAATGGACGAGTCTTTTGCAAAGGTATATCAAAAGGATAAAGGTAAAGGTAAAATTGGTAGTGTACCTAATATAATGGTCAAGGATAACCTTCCTCCACCGGCACATGACACCCCACAAATAACTATAGAGGCACTGGTACAAACTGATAGTCAACTGGAAGAGAAGGCAGAGGAAATAACAAGAGATGACACTAATCAGGAATCTAAAGTTCTTTTTACCATGAATGTGGACACACAAGACTTCAACATTGTCATGGACAAAGAGACTGCAGAGGTAAAACAAATTGATGCTGCAAATATTGAGATCTCTGAGTCACTAGTCAACACTGTTGACTCTCAGAACATTGAGATACCAACAAAAGTTGAGAAACCTGATACCATCCCAGATACTACTCAGCCTAAAATTGAGAAACTAATAGAAGCACAAGCAGAAGCAAAGGTAAAATCACAAATTGAACCTACAAATGTTGACAATCAGCAGAAGGTAGAGAAACCGGCAGAGAAAGAACCTGCACAGAGTATAGTTGAACCAACAGTCAACAAGACAAAGGGTAAGAATAACAGTAAGGTTGAAAACAAAATTGAAACATAGAGTGAGAAAAAAGAAGAAATAGTGAATAAAGAAGAGATCAATGATGGAAACAAGGAAGAAGTGGTTAAGGCAATTGGGCAAGTATCTGAAGAAAAGAAAGTTATTGGTGAGCCTAGAACTTCCACCATGGATTATAGGCCTACAAATGTGATTGATGTACTTTTGGATTCAATTAAGAGGTTCACAAATTTCAACACCTTAGCATTCAAGGCCATTGATGATACATTACCTATATTGAAAATGATTGCACTGGCTTGTAAGATAGATCATATTGATGGATCTTTAGGTAAATTGGACACATTGTCCAAATTTATTGCTTCAAATATGCTAACTATAGATAAAATTAATGAGGAGATTGTCAAGGAAAGGGTGAATAAGGAGAAAAATGAATTCTTTGATAAGACTATCAAGGATTGTACTGAGCACATTGATTCCTTATTACTAGTACTTAATTCCACCATTCTGGAATATAAAGAATTGTATAAGGAAGCATGCAAGCCTCACAACTTGACATAAGACATTGAGAAAGAGATAAAGAAAACACAAAAAGAGATTGATGACATAGCAGACAATATGATAGATTCTTCGGAACTTACATCAGTTTTTTATCTAGAAATGCCATTTTTTGAGGAAAAGATTGAGAAACTAGAAAAGTAAAAAGCAAGGATAAGAATGAAGGAACGTGAGCTGAAAAAAAAACTTGGTCATAGATTGGACAACCTTACAACTCAGTGGATTGAGATATCTAAAGAAACAATTCAAGGAGATAGATCACTGGAGCAATAGATGCATTATCTAACCGGTATGATCTAGCAGACTGAAACTATTATCTTTGACAGCACCAAATTCATGCAAAGTCTTAATCTAATTTTGGCAGATATATTTCAAATTATACATAATCGGATACAGTCTATGAGGTAGATTTTTGAATTATTTGATTCTTTTTGACATCCTTTGTCATTGATGCCAAAGGGGGAGTAGTAATATGGAGAAAAATGTACAAAAGAGATCATTTTCTCAGGGGGAGCACTCCTATTTTTGGACTTCATTTTTGGATATTAGTTTTTTCAATTTTTCTCATGAGTGTTGCCATCAATGCCAAAGGGGGAGATTGTTGGCATTCTACACTCAGATGAGAATAGTTGATGCTATCATTGATGGTAACCAACTAGTAAAATGGTTCATAGCTTACATCGGCAACAAACATCATCTACCGGCACCGACAGGCACAACAATATTATTTTCACTGGCACCTAGTCTACACCAACAAAAGATCTTACTAGCACCCCAACCAACATGGAAATTATATTGTTTTCTATTGTAATTATATTGTACAGCTAGCATGATGTATTGTAAAGACTCATATATGTATGAGATCTTATAGGTCATTTTGTAAGTGACATAGGTATGTGAAAAGTGTGATAGGTATGTGAAATATGTATAGGTGATTAATGCAAGTGGAATATGAGAGCGAATATCTGTATATGCATTTTGATGTAATAATTTTGATGAGCGAATAAGAGAAGAGCAAAGCAAAGAAAGGTTTATGGAAGAGGTATTTGATAGAGCTTAAACCAGTATTGAATCAAGCATTGTAGATGCTAGTTTGAGCAATACATTGTCATTGGATTTAATCATCCAATTTTGTAGTCAGTGTGACTCCTTTTTGTGATTGAGCAGTGAGCTCTAGGTTGTTGGCCTTCCTACATGTGCAGGCCCCTATTGTATCGGTAATGTTTATTCATATTGGCCAGTGAGTAAATATTATGGGTCACAAATCCCACCGAGGTTTTTCCCCTACCGGGTTTCCTCGCCAAAATAACTTGTGTTATGGTGTGCATTGATGTTGTCTCTCTTATTTCTATTTACTGCTTTATTACTTGTTTACTGATACATTAATTTGGGTTGTAAAGTTGCAAACAAGTTTAATATTTAATTTACCAATTAGACACTGATTCAACCCCCCCTCTTAGTGTCTTTGGGATTGATCAAGTATCTAACAGTGACATGGTTTAACAACCTCCTGTGGATTCTATAAGTCTGGTGGTTGTATCGGGCATTGATCGGTCGATCTTTTGGTGCAACGACAACCCTAGCTTATAACACCCTTGTCTCGTGGGGAGATCCCCAAGCAGGGTAGCCCGTGGGGACTACCCGCCCTGTGGGGTGTGATTCGGGCCCAACCCATGTGGGTTGGGATTTTTTTTAAACAAAAAAATAAAATTCACCTTGCAATTTTTAAATGTAATTTGTTTTTAATTTAAAATTTTAAAATTGCATTTAAATATTTTGTAATATAAGTTATTAAATTAATTGCCACAATTTTTGGAAGAAGAAATGTGGGGCCCAACCAATGGGCCCATGAAGGGAAATGACTTTTTATCATATTATTTTATTTGTCCAAATTGGAGTTTTTTGAAATTCATAAATATTGCCCTTATAGCAAAATTGGACTTTTTCTTCCAACTAGCATAACTTTCACCCGGGGAGTCTATTTTTTGACTTCTTATACTCGTTGGAGAGGTGATTCTGAGCACTACCATTTGGTATAGGTTTGGTTTGGCGATATTGATTTTTTGACATGTTTTAGGAGTCTGGAAGCCTGATATTCTCCTTGATGCAGTTTTTGTCATATCTTTTGCATACGAAATCAATTTATTTGATTTAGAATAGGCATTGGAGAGGATGTTCAATGTACTTTAGTTTGGTGTTGTTATTGTATCATTTTGAGGAGCATTTATAGGTTTACAAGTGTATTTAAGATTTGGACTTTTATGGCTACAAGTGCACAGTATGTTCTTGGTTTGAGGACATGATTGGACTCGGTTTGAGACTTGGAGTTTTATGTGGGTGATAGTTGGATGCAAGTGATGATTATGGTGTCATGGGTATGTAGGTACATGTTTTGCATTGAAATGATATAGTCAAGATTGTGGTGATTTGGTTTGATATGAGGAGGTTGTTCTTATCTTCTTGATGCTTATTTAGTTCCTTTGACTATGGTACTAGTTTGTGGACATGTTTGGCAAATCACATCGAATGGTGATTTGGTGTTTGAGTCATGGTTGTCTACATGGATTATTTCTTTGATTTATCAGTTTGCAGTTTACTAATGTGATGATAAGTTTGCATGTTCAGTGATTGGATCTACTAGTTATTCAGGTTGTGGATTAGCTACCCATTCACTTGTAGTGGGATGACTCGAATGTGGACTATCTATATCCACTAGGTTTGATTCATTATGGTGAATAATTGTTAGTTGACCTTATCTGTGGTCATTTGTGCATTGGTATGATTATTTTGAGATGAGAGGATGGATGATGTTTTTGGTACTTGGATAGTTGGATTTGATACTTTTAGCATGTATTTGATCATGATGTCATGATAGCTTGGTTATTTATTTGATTACACTTTCAGTGGGAGATTTTGATAGTGATGAGTTGGCAGTGTAGGATTTATTCCTGATTGGTGGTTTATTGGTGGTGGTTGTATCTTCTTGATACGGAGTTCATTGTTTACTTGATATTGTTGACATTTCAGTTGATGTGTGTAGACCTAGATTTTCTTCATGTAGGAGATGGTTTATCGCGATGCTATGGAGAGCTTGGTATCACAATTCAGTGGGAGCTTGTAACAGTGATGTGTATTCACCATGTTGGTTGGTGGATGATCTTGTTTGTGTGAAGATGTTGGAGGATACCTTAGATCCTGTTGCTGCAAAAGGGTTCTCTTGCATTTGCGGGTACATTGTTAAGAGATGGTTATCTTAATGTTATTTGAGGATGTTTGCATCTTGAGGACTCACGAAGTTCTTGGTATAGATGTGGTTTTATGCTTTCATTTGACATGTTTATCCTTGTTGTTTGGATGGATTATATTATGTCATGGTACACTCTTGATGTGCATTTAGATTTTTGGCATGATATGGTTATTTGATATGTTCATATGATGAATGTTATCACTTTGACATGGATTAGATCATGTTGTCATGTTTATGTTCCTGATTCAGCTATTGGAGCTTTGACATTGATCTTGGTTGGTTCTCTTTGTATTGAGTGTATGATCATTTACTTGATACTTCATGATGATGCTATGTTGCATTTAGAGTTTGGCATGGATTGATCGATTTCAGGTGCTCATGGATACATGGAGATGTTGGTGATGTTAGTATTCTCTTGTGATTAGAAATATGTGTTGGACGGTTGGTTGTTTCAATAGGAAGTCCAAGGAGCATTCACCTGGTATGGAATTGAGAGGATATTGTTCTTAGTATGAGTCATGATAACTTGGATAGCTTGATGAGAATTCTCATTCCCCACTCTTGGTCTACTCGGTGGTTTACTACTTGAAAGGTATTTCCCATTGTTTCCTTTCAGGTGCATTATGTTTATGCTCATCTTTCATAGATATGGATCTTGAGCTATGGAGATATTTAGTTCTGGAGGGCTCATTTGAGAGATGTATGGATTTGGTTATCTCCTTGTAGATTTGAGTTATTATTATGATGGTGGTAGTCATTGATATTAGTTTGGGAGATGGTTTATTGGGTGTATTCCCTAGGCTTGGGAATTGATATTTAGTTTGATCTTCTTGGTTATGAGATGCTTACATCGATGTTGATTATATGTTATATATGTTTGTTTGGTCCAAGGGACTGAATGGGTGTTTGGATGTTGTTATGCTTTTCATGTGGGGTTTTATGGAGGAGATCATACTTGACACATTTGTCTTTTAGAGGTGTTTGTAGAAGGACATACTACAAGATTTGATTTGCAATGTTTTTCTCTTTGTTTCAGTTATCTTCCTAGATGTTCGTATTCACATTACATTGGTTGGAGGTTATTTGGAGCTATGTGTTCACTAGTTTTGTGTTCATATGTTGTCATGTGGGAGATGACATAGAGGTTACTTTATCTCTTTTTTTTGTTGGTGTGGAGAACATGGGATAATGTTGGAGACATGTTTTGAAAGTGGTACTTGCAAGTTATCGGTTTACATGATGTTCATATTGAGATGGATGTTCTTGATACTACATGGTTACACTTCTATGATATGTTGTTAGTGGATTCATTTCTGATATTGATATTACCTATGCAATGAGAGTTCCTTGGTGTACATACATGTCAGGTATTGCACTTGGGGCTTATGGCTGCATGTTATAGGTTGTATATGTTGATGAGATTTTATTTACTTGGTTTGTATGCCTTGGAGGCATGTATAGTTGATCTGTTAGAACTTCTTGTGGGTGTTATTTCAGCTTTGTAAATAGCTACCTTTGCATTGGATACCTTTCTATTAGTGTTTGTGTTCGGATATCAGTTGGTGCGGGACTTATCATTGTTGTGATAGATTTTGTGGCTTTCTGTAGTACCCCTACTTGTTTGAACTCATTAGACTCATATTTTATTATTGTTTGTTTTCAGTGGATACATTACCATGATATGTTATTCAAATTTGTATGACATTATGCTTTATCTGGAGATGATATGTATAATTTATTTGCAGTATTTCAGTATTTGTGATTTATGGTATTTTATGGATTATTGCTATGTACTGACATTTTACTTTATCTATGCAATGTGTAATTTATATGTTGTGTGTTTGCGAGTGTATTGGATGCAAGGGGACAATTTTCCTTCACTCATTTCGGTGAGATAGGGAATGTCACGATTCTCCTTCATCGGTGTGTATGTCGTGTTCTCTATATTGTATATATATGCATGTGTGGTTCGATGATATAGGATATTGCAGGTACAAGTACCGGGTAGGTATGGGGTATCGTCTCCACCTGGCTTCACAAGTCTGAGCGTGCCTTATATTTTCTGATGGAAGTGGAGGAGATAGTAGTTGACCCTATTTTACTCAGTTACACTCGTATAAGTGTCGTTGGGTGGTCGTCTTGTTAGTTTGTTCGGCCTTCATATTTTGTTGTTTGATCTTGCATGGGTAATTGCTTGAGTTTTGTTTAATTTGAGTGTTTTAGTGGATTTAAATAATTAATTAATTAAGTTTATGGAATTACCTCATAGTTGTATTGTTTATGCATTGAGATTATAAATTTAGTTAATTAAAAGAAATTATTAAATTAAGTTGCAAGTTGCATGATATTAGAAATATATTTTTATTTAAATGGAAAAATAAATTAGATTAATTGTATCTATTATTTCCTAGAATTATAATTAAATAAATGAATAAAAGGATTAATTAGAATTAAAATATTGTTTTAATTCTTTATTTAGAAAATTAATTAATTTGCATGAGAAAAGAAAAGAAAGAATAATGATTTTTAATTATTGCATGTTAGCTTATCTTTTGTGATAAATTTAGAAAAGAAAATAAAATTACTATTATTCTAAATTTAGGTTTTTTGAGAAAAAGTTATTGAACCTAGAATTTTAGTTTAAATAGGGGAATAGGTCTTTATTTTAGTTACATAGGAAATAGGTTAGGAAATTTAGGTGAAGAAATTTATTGGAAGCTTATTGGAAAGATTAGGGCTCTTCTATAGATTTCTTCCAGGAAAGCTATACTAGGTTGGATGGCTTCTTTGATTTTTGTTTATTAGAAAATATTTCTATTTTTCTCTAAATGATGTGTGTGTAAATTATTGTCAATTCCAAAACCTTCTTTTGGTGAGTTCGAAGTTTTGTTTTAAAATTCATGCCTGATGTTAATTTCTAGTTTATGGGAGTTTAAGAAAATTAGGAAAATTATTATGGAAAAACAGTATTTTCTAAGATAAATTATTCTATCTTGTTGATTGTTTTGATAGTCCTTGGAATAATGGCATCTCTGTGAAATTTGTTGAATACTACAGAAATAAATTTAATCATGAATTAAATTTATCATATTATTTAATTAAATATATATATATATCATTGAAATAAAATTCTGTAGAATTTAGGATTTTATTCTATTGGAGGGTTGTTTTAATAAAACTAGAATTTGTCGTTTTATGTTTTAACAAATTTTTTTTTTATTTCACCCTTTAGTTGCCTAATTGTGTTGTTTTCCTTTAGGGTTCCTGGCGGGGCATTACACTTTCTCTTTGGATGGCCTTTTCATGTCTAGTGGTAGTGGCATGGTGGAGGGTGGGAGCATTCATGTATGAGATGGTGGTCACTTTGTTATTGTTGTAGGTATCTTGATGGACCACATGGAGCACTTGGATTCCATGATGGTATATGTGTGTGGAGAGATCAGTCTCTTGTTCTTGTGATAGGTTACTTCTTGGCTCTTAAGAAATGTATACAACAAGTGGGAGAATGTTGAGAAAATGGTGTTGTAAACCTTGCATAATAACGTTTCATTATTTTATTATTTTATTATTATGTGAGGTGGACATGGAATTATATTGTAATATTATATTATATTATTGCACCTAGGAGCACCTAGATGGACATGCAACATGTAGAGATTCCCTTGGAATATTTTTGTAACCACTTGATGAGTTGTATTGACACATTGGTATTATTATATTGTATTTTTTTTTAATATTGGGGAATGTAATTATGATGAAGTACCCAATATTAAATGTGGATCAAGGGTAGGTAGGAAATTTATTTTTATCGTCACATGGTTGGGCACATGGTTTGTTGTAATAACACTTGGTGGTTTTGTGGTTTCTTGTCTATATAAAAGCACCAAAAGGGTAGTTGTTTGGGTTAGTTAGGATAGCATTTGTGAAGGAGGAAGCATGACATGGGATGTGTGGATTCATTCTTGATCACATAGAGTGCTTGGTTATGGTTGGGTTTTCAAAGGCTTTCCATATTTGTATTGTAATGGACGCATTGCTGATAATAAATGATGGATGATTCTTTTGGAGGCTAGTTGTTTCCCTCATGAGGTTTTTTCTATGATATATCTTGTTTCATATTTTCATGGGTATGTTGTCTATTCTTTGCATATGGCTTCTATGTGTTGATTTGATTGAAATATATAATGGGTTGTGTGGACATTGTCATAAAGATGGTTGCAAGTTTCCTTACAAAAGCTTGACAAATTAAAATAAAAGAAATTACAATGAATAGGATACTGGTATACTTCAACCAAAAGCATGAGGCCTCTAGATGCATATCGTATCCCCAGTAGAGTTGCCAAAAACTGTTGGTTGAAAATTTTGTAAACTAGAGAAGTTTACAAAATTGTGGTTTTAGCCACAGTGAGTGAGATTTAATCTCTCCTAGTTTCTAAGGGAAGACTCCCCCTTTAACTCACTACCCTATCTATATAGAATAAAATACAACTTATGATTGCTAATCTAAACTTGGGTGGTGCATCATCGTATCCTCCTTTTTTAGAATAGATGTTATTCTCTCCTCTTTCTTCAAGAAAGAATTTACAATATAGAGCAGCAATAACAATTTCAATGTTATAAATTAACTTGGAATGTGTCAATGAACAAATTACAAATAGATAAAGAAGCAAAGTTTCTATAAAGGCCCAAAGTCCTCCATTGATTCTCTGAGATGAGAAAGAGTTCTTAAGCTCAAAGTCTTAAAACTCTTTGTTGTCCTTTCAACCTTTTCACAAATACTTCTATAACCCATGGCATTGAATTAAGATAATCAAAGTAGAGTTCAAAGTCTTTATTTTGATCCCTTATTACAATTTTTTTGATAATCTTTTCTTGTGTAGTGCCCCTCCCTGATTCATCTTTCCTTTCTATGCATCATTAGATTACATGGGCATAGCTTACACTATTTTGTGATGCTTTGACTAGATGCTTATGGATCTATCTTATGATTTAAATCCTTCATTATAGAGATCAGACATATTATATTGTGCTTGACATCATGATTACTTGAGACGATGGCATTCCTAGATTATTGTGATGATGGATTACTCTTTCATGATTGATATGTACTTGTGGTTATGTGTATTTCATGTTTTCTTAGGTTGATTTGATGGCATTATAATATGTACTAACCCTATCTTATGAAGAGGATGACTATGATATTGCTTGATGTTTGTGAGTGTCTTCTACTGGGTTCGTGATAAGGGATGATGTCATACCACTCATTCATGAGCATGATATGACATTGTGATTTCCTTTCATTTGTCTATTTATATTATGAAATATTATTGTATATGTTGTTGTATACATGTTGGTGATGATAGGTTTGCAGGTACCAGACATCGACTCCACCTGGCTTCACAAGTCTGAGCATGTCTTATCCCAATGGCAAGTTGATCAGAGTTGACATGAAATCCCACCCTATACTCTAGGTTTAAGTTGATTACCCATGTCAGTTTGGCGTCTTAGTGTGAGTTGTTGTTTAGCGTCAAGTGGTTTTGTGAGTTAATCTTTTTGAGTAGCGTGGTGACTATTGATTCATTTAATTATTATTAATAAATTAATGTTTGATTTATATAGTTTATTGATAATTAAATAAATTGATGGATTATTATTATAGTTTAATTTGATTAATTATTATTTGATCGATTTATCGTTTAATTGGTATTTATTGGTTTATTGTATATTTCATATTTATCGATTAATTATTATTTATTTATTTATTTGTTATTTAATAGTGCTTTTATATTTTAATGTTGATTTATATTTTATTGATGGCTTCTATTTATTTATTTATAAGTATTTGGTTATTTTATATTTATTTATTTAATTGGCTTTATTTTAATTAATGGCCCTTGGTTATTAAATTGGGCATGGTTCTTATTTATTCATGTGGTGAATAATACTTTATAACATTTCATTAAATATTCTCTTATTACATGGTAAATAGTTTTATTATATTTCCTACATACCATTATTTGCTATTGGCTAATATGCTTTGGGGAAATAAATTATATTATAAAGTGGTTAGGTAAGTTTCATATTATTTTGTATTATTTTGATTAGCCAACATTAAGGCTAGGTTTTTTGGATAATTTCTATTTAAATAACAACCTGTGCATTTTGTTGGGTTACGATCTGAAGAGTTTTCTTGGCTATTTTGATTATTTTGATTCAAATATTGGAGCTTGGGTTGGGGCTTAGATTCTTGCGCTTCCTCAAATTTTATTTTCCATCACTTCAATTTCTAGGTTGAATGATCTTGCCTTGGAATTTTATTTTCAATTCTTGTTTTCTCCGTGTCTGCAAAGAAAAGATTGTTTGTGGCTAGTTTGCGAAATATAGTTTTATTATATAGTTTTAAAGTTTATGAAATCATGGATTTTATATTATAGAGTTTTGGGCTAAAGTTTTGGAAAAATATTATTTGCACATTTTTGTGCATAGTCATGAATGGCTGACTGAGGATTTTGGTTCTATGATTGTTGGCTCCCTGTGTGTGGTGCATTATTTGTGTTGGAGAACTTAGTGATGTATCATGTGACATTGATTTATTAATAAAGTAATGGTTATGGAATTAATGTTATGCTTTTGGTATCATGTGACAAGTTATAATAGAATTAGATAATGTTAGAATTAGTAGTGCATAGGATCATGATAGTAGATGTATTATCAAGTTTATGATGCTATATTAATTTGTTTATGATTAATTTAGTAATGGCGTTGAGATACCCTAGGGAATGCTTAGACGTATTCTGTTAATTCCACTTCTATAATGTTCTTATGTGAATATGTTCATGATGTTTAAATGTTATCTGGTTATTGGATGTATATTGCATATGAGTAGTTGATTTTATTGGTTGCATTAGTAGATGTTTAAAAAAAATTATCTCTGTTTGCATGTTAAATTAGTGTATTTCTCTAGGGTATTTTGGCGGGAATTACATTTGGTATCAGAGCGAGTGTTGTAAACATTGGGATGTCTTGTAAAAGGTTTATTCTCTTAGCCTTGTGTTGTGTGCTTCAATATTCCCTTGACTTGAGTTGTACTCAGATATTTAAGATGTTTGTGCACTATGTTCTCTCTCTCTAGCCCTCTCTAGAAATCATAATCATGTTTGATATATGTATTTGTCTCTTGTACTTGATTTTTGAATGAACCAACAAGTTAACAATGATAATGCTATAGAGATAGTGTATTTCCTTTTAACTAATGTTATGCTTACAAGAATAACTTGTTATGTTGGAGTAATATATTAATTTCTTAAAAAGTATAGAAGCTAAAATGTTTGTATTATGTGATTGGAAAAGTTTGTATGAAATTCTCTATCTCTCCCTAGAAAATGTTCTCTCTATATTTTGCTTAACTTTCATAAGAGGATGCAACATATTGAGACACTTATTTTCCTACTTGTTTCAAGCTTCCAGGAGTAAGCCTGGGACAAGGGGGGTAGGATGTAGTGCCCCTCCCTGATTCATCATTCCTTTTTGTGCATCGTTAGATTACATGGGCATAGCTTAGAATATTTTTTGATACTTTCACTAGATGCTTATGGATTTATCTTATGATTTAGATGCCTCATTATGGATATTGGACATATTATATTGTGCTTGACATCATGATTACTTGAGATGATGGCATTCCTAGATTATTGTGGTAATGGATTACTCTTTGATGATTGATATGTACTTGTGGTTATGTGTTTTTCATGTCTGCTTAGGTTGATTTGATGGCATTATATTATGTACTAACCCTATCTTATGATGAGGATAACTATGATATTGCTTGATGTTTGTGAGTGTCTTCTACTCAATTCGTGATAAGGGACGATGTCATACCACTCATTCATGAGCATGATATGACGTTGCGATTTCCTTTCACTTGTCTGTTTATTTTATGAAATATTATTAAATATGTTATTGTATATGTGTTGGTGATGACATGTTTGCAGATACCAGACATCGACTCCACCTAGCTTCACAGGTCTAAGCATGTCTTACCCTAATGGCAAGTTGATTGGAGTTGACATGAAATCCCACCCTATACTCTAGGTTTATGTTGATTACCCGTGTTAGTTTGGCATCTTAGTGTGAGTTATTGTTTAGCATCAAGTGGTTCTATAAGTTATTCTTTATGAGTAGTGTGGTGATTATTGATTGGTTTAATTATTATTAATTAATTAATGTTTGATTTATATAGTTTATTGATGATTAAATTAACTGGTGGATTATTATTATAGTTTAATTGGATTAATTATTATTTGATTGATTTATTGTTTAATTGGTATTTTTTGGTTTGTTGTTTATTTGATTTGTATTTTATTGATGACTTCTATTTATTTATTTATAAGTCTTTTGTCACAACCCTCATTTATCACTTTTGGATTTAAAATACAAACTCTATTATATTTTTTTGGATAAGCTATTTAAATGATTGAATGAATATTATAAAAGGATAAATAATAAAACTCACACACACATGGAAAATATACATTTTTCTTAATTATTTATTTAGTTTTCCTTATCCAATTACGGCACATGTTGTAGGAAGAATAATAAGCTTATAGAGGATTCTCCACCACCTTGCATGTAACTCCTCCACTAAGTCTAATCAATTTGCATGAAGTCCAAAATTGGGAAAGAATCTCTTTTTTAATTTAATTTTCAAGATAGTGGAGTGGAGGGAATTTTCTTATAAAATTATATGCAAGTTTCAAAGAAGGGAGTTGATTATGTTTTTGGAGGAAATTTTCCCAAGTTTTTCTTTGGTAGTCTCATTTTATTGCAGGATTCTTTTTTAAGTTGTTGTTGGAAGATCTCTCCCTACTTGCAAGGAAGGATCAAGGATAGCTAGAGGATTCAACATCAAGCTTCAGCAAACCAGTTTCTCTCCTTTGTCATATGAGAAATTTATATTATCAAAAAATAGCTTCTAGATCTTCTTTCAAAAGTTTTATTAGAGTGTAAGTCTTTTTCTTCTATTTAGGAATAATTATTGATAAGTTTCTTCCACATAATGCAAGTAAAAGATAGTTCTATTATTTATTTTATTTTCCTTAAGAAATATGCTCATAATCTTGCCTTTTGTTTTTCCAAAGATTTTAGATTTATGCAAAAAAAAAAAAATCATATTTCCTTTATTCTTTTTTAAATCTCTTTTTCGGAAAATAAAACTCTTCCCTGTGTGATTGAATCTTAATCTTTATTTCTTCCCTCTAATTCATTTCTCTGGAAATCTGAATCTCATTCTTAAAATAAATTTCTCTGTGAAAATTAGTTGAAATGAAAGGAATAGTTTTCGCTGTGAATAATCCTCTGTGATATTCTCATTTGATTCCATTATCTGCTTATATACTTTCTCTATGAAAATTAGTTGAAATGAAAGGAATAGTTTTCACTATGAATAATCCTCTGTGATATTCTCATTTGATTCCTTTATCTGGTTATATATATTTTCTCTGTAAAAATTAGTTGAAATGGAGGGATAGATTTCATTGTGAATAATTCTCTAGGTTGTTTTTTATTTAGTTCCATTATTATTTTTGTGTCTGGAAATCCACTTCTCTTTGGATAATAGTTGAAACTAAGGAATGAATCCCTCTGAATAAACTCTCTGTGTAAATTAATCCTTATTGTTTACATTAATATTTTATCCTTATTGTTAAATTCTATCCTCTATGCTTAATTAAATTAAACTAGAAACTATATATATAATTATATATATATATATATATATATATATATATATATATATATATATATATAATTTTATGCAAGTAACTTCCATATTGTTGGGTGCATGGTATCCAGCATATGAGGTATCAGGCTTGCAGGCGGAGTTATTACTCCGCAGGGGGAGTGGTATTGTAACGGTACCCTCCACTAGCCTGCGGTCACTGTTGCGACAGTGGCCACAGGGTAGTGGAGGGGACTCGTGGGGTCTCCCTCCCACTTGATCCCTTTATTAATGCCAATGCAATTTTAAACTTTGGCTAATGGTTTCGTTAGATTTTTTCTTTATGTATAAAGTTTTAATTAATTAAATTCTTTTTTTATATGTATAATTTTAGTTTATTAAAATTTTGAACTTAGATAAATTTTTATTTAGATTTTAGTTTTAGCAATTTATAAATTGTAATTAAATTATATCAAATTTTGTAATTAGATCTTTTTGATCCACTTAGCAATTAATCCCCGTTAAATGATTTGAAGCTAAATTTTATTTTGGGATTAGTGGCTTTATAAGCGATATTCTCGTATGTAACTTACACTGCCTCTGCCTCATGCAAATTGCTTCACATTGATTACATTTATTGGCGTTTCCATCTCCATGCAAGTTTCACATTTAATTATTGTTATGCTAGTTTCCTAATTGTTATTATTATGCAAAGTTATACTTCAAGTTCAAATAATAAATAATGTTAGTTATGGTTTCTATTCCATGTCATTCATCAAGTAGTTATTTCAATTATTTGAGCTTTGCAATGTCTAAATATTCGCGTTCAATTCATAATTATTTTCCAAGCATGATGCTTTAAGTTAGAAAAATTAAATAAAGGAAGTTGGAAAACCAAAACCTAGCAGCGTTCGGTATATATAGTGCCTCTAGGTCACGCTTACTAGTCATGTCGTCGTGTTGAACTACTGCACTTAACACCTAATAAAGCTGCATCAATGACGTCTGTGGCATCATCCCTATAAATCCTAAGGGAGTAATAAGGGACACTTGGAAGTTAAAATCCAAGGGGCGGGTAATCCCTCTTGGATCGATAATCTAATAAGATAATTTTTTTCAATGATTTTACATCCATGGAGATAAACCATAGTAAACCCCTATAGGGATGATGAGTGAAATGCTTTTATAAAACTGATTTAATCTCAAAGAATTATTGGCGATTGGCAATTGGTCAAGGGTGATGCTCATGATAAGAATTAGGATATAGTTGTTTTAGGCCATCAAGAGCCTTTACTTAAGCGCTACCATCATGGGTAGCAACTGTAGAGAAACTGTCTGGGATATTGACCCTAGAAAGGGTTGCATACCCACTAATAAGTTTACATCAAACCATAGAGTAGAAAATAGAACTACATACTTTATGCCTTGATCCTGTGCCAAAGCGGGTATGTACGCAGTCTTGGGATGGAGTTGTCCCTCGTACTTAGGCATTCGTGGGTGGGGTCTAGGCTTGGTAAAGGAAGGATTGAGTAAGAATCCTATTTTGAAATATAAAGATAATTAAATCAGAAAAATTAATTCAATGCATACTCAGAAGGAATCCCATATGGATTTGCTTGACTTCTCGAGGCTTTAAGCCAGTTTCTGAGGCGAAATTCAAGCTTGTATTATGTTATTTAATTACTCCTAAGGATGGCAACCTTGGTACACTTCTGTTCAAAGAGTGTAGTACTTAGTGAGTGGCTTAGGACCTGAATGGTCCCGATGAGTCTAAGTCTCTAACCAGAGCACCTCCTATCTCGATTGGATAGATTCCTGCCCTGTATGGGTAGATGCCTATCCCATATTGGATAGATGAAATCTTATGTCCCATATGGACAAATGCCTAACCCATATGGTTAGATGTTCATCTTGGATGGATGAATGCCTAATCCAAATGGATGGATGCCTAGAGTATGCAATTGAATAAAACATAATGATTAAATTAAACACACAAAGAAAAAAAAAAGAATACTCAATTTTGTTGAGTTAATTATGGTGGGTTACTACATGTGGTATCACTGCAAAGGTTCAAATCTAGGCCTTGTGCTCACTTCAATTTATTCAACTAAGGGAATGTTTTGCAATGGTAGAAATTAAATTTTAAAATCCTAAATCAAGAACTAACTACATAATTTAACTTTCACGTAAAAACCTAGAATGGCTAGAGGAAGAGGAAGGGGTAATGGAAGATGTACTAGGAGTCAAAGGGAAGAAAACCATGAGGAAAACCATGAGGAAAACCATGAAGAAAACCATGAGGAAGACCATGAAGAGGATCGACACAACCCAGGAAATAACGGAGATGGGGTCCAAGCTATAATCGACCTTCTAACCAAGCAAAGAGATAAAATCAACTTCTTGGAACAATCAATGCAGGACCTTAGGGAAAGGCAGAATGAATTTGAAAATAGAAGTGGTACCGAAAATGGAAACCCTGGTAACAATCAAGGGAATATGGTGGGTAATAGAAAGGAAAATAACATATTGGAATTCTCCAAGGACTTAAAGAAAATCACCCCTCCTAAGTTCAATGGGAGGCAAATTGGTGAAGGAGCTGAGAATTGGCTAAATGAAATGGAAAAGTATTTTGAACTAAGAGATTTTAGAGAAACAACCAAGGCCTTATGGGGTTCCTATCAACTCACAGGGGAGGCAGCTAGTTGGTGGACCAACACCAAGGAACAAAATGGGTATAGCAGGGATACGGTCACATGGGATCAATTTATTCACCACTTCCGAGAGAGGTGGCTCCCTCAATTGTTCTTTGATGAGAAGGTGATAGAATTCAATAATCTACATCAAGGGCCCCTATACGTTCAACAATATTGGGATAAGTTCGCCAAGCTGCTTAAATATGTACCTATGTACCAAAAAGATGAAGAAGGCCAAGCAAGGAAGTTCATTTTGGGGTTAAATACCAACATAGGGGTAGAGGTTGACATGCATGGACCCAAAAACATGAACAAAGTACTTGAAAATTCCCTAAGGCAAGAGAGGAAGATTCAAACACTAACAGGGCGGAACTATAATGGGAACCACTCATTTAAAAGGAAGCAGGAATTAAATGGGAACACTAATTTAAACAAAGGTCAAAGGAATAATTCTTCCGAAAGAAGGCCACCTCCTAATCAATATCAAAGGAATGGAAATAATGATAATAAGAATAGGGGCAATAACAATAGAGACAACTATAATAGGAATGACCAACAAAATAGGATAACTTATCCACCCAGGGCCAATGAAACAAGGAATGATCCCCCTAGGAATCAAGGTAGGAGGGGTCCTCCAAGTGGATGCTTCATGTGTGGGGGAAACCATTTTGCTAGAGAGTGTCCCAGGATGCAAGAACAGATTAGGGCCAGTCAGCCCCAACAAGGGCCCCAACAAAGGATTCATGTAGCAGTTAGGAACCGAAGAGGAAGATACTAGAATGTTCTCGTGGAAACTACAGGTACACTATTGGAACAACCAATATCAATTCTAATTGACATTGGATCATCTAAATGTTTGATCTCACCTGAATTAGTAAGAAAATATGCATTAAAAGTTAATCAAATGGAGTCATCATGGACAATTCAATATGGGGATAAGGCAACTAGGGAAGTAACTAAGTGTTTGTCGAGGGCAAGGGTACAATTTCCTGAGTTTGAAACAAGGGTAGATCTCTATGTGGCACCCCTAGGATTATATGATGTAATTATTGGAATGAGTTGGTTAATAGACCATGAAGATAATGTGGATTGCTACAACAAATTTGTTGAATGTTTGGATGATGGGGGGAAAGACTCAAAATCCAAGGAAAGTTTAAACCCATTAATATAGAAACCATATCAGCCATGCAATTAAAGAAGGAAAGAAGAAGAGGAGGCCAAATCTATATGGTTGAAATTGATGAAGGAAAAGAGGAAAATACACCAACCTTTGAAAATACCCCTTTCTTAAAAGAATTCAAGGATGTTTTTCCAGAAGAATTACCCGACCTACCCCCTAAAAGGAAGTTTGACTTTTCTATCGACGTACTACCAGGAGCTGAACCAGTATCAAGGGAACCTTACCGAATGAACACAACTAAATTACAAGAGCTTAAAATGCAATTAGAGGAACTCTTAGCTAAGGGATTAATAAGGCCAAGTGTATCACCATGGAGAGCGCCAGTCTTATTTGTTAAGAAAAAAGATAGAACCTTAAGACTATGCATCGACTATAGGATGTTGAACAAGGTCACAATAAAGAATAGGTATCCCTTACCTTGCATAGAGGATCTTTTTGACCAAATGAAAGGAGCAGAAGTTTTCTCAAAGATACACCTCCGGTCAGGGTACCATCAACTCAAAATTAAGGAGGAAGACATTCCAAAGATAGCTTTCAAGACTAGATATGGGCATTATGAATTCACAGTAGTTCCTTTTGGTGTAACCAACACCCTAGCTGCATTTATGAACCTAATGAATAGTGTACTCCATGACTACTTGGATAAATTTGTTTTGGTATTTCTAGATGACATATTGATTTACTCTAGGAATGAGGAGGAACATTTAGTACACCTACAAATTGTTTTGCAAAGGTTGAGAGAACATAAGTTATATGGGAAATTGTCCAAATTTGCCTTCTTTGAGGAAAAGATTCAATACCTTGGGCATATAATATCAAAGGAAGGAAAAGCAGTTGATCTAGATAAAATAAAGGCAATAGTAGAATGGCCAATCCCTAAAAATGTTTCAGAAGTAAGCAGCTTTATGGGGCTAGCAGGTTACTATAGGAGGTTTGTGGAAGGATTTTCTAAGATAAAAAACCCCATCACCTCATTACAAAGGAAGGGTAAAGATTTGTGTGGATAGAACAAAGTGATAAGGCATTCCAAATTTTGAAAGCGAAACTAACTTCAGCACCCATTCTAAAGGTACCAGATCTGAATGGACACTTCATAGTCATAACTGATGCTTCCATTGAAGGGTTAGGAGGAGTACTTGTCCAAGATGAAGGGTTAGTAGCTTACAAATCCAGAAAGCTAAAGAATCATGAAGTCAATTATGCACCACATGACTTAGAGTTGGTAGCGATTGTGCATGCCCTACAAAAATGGAGACACTTCTTGCTAGGGAAGCCCTTTGAATTAAAGTCAAATAACCAAGGACTAAAGTACATCTTTACCCAACCCCACTTAAATGCCAGACAAAGAAGGTGGTTAGAGTTTCTAAGTGAATATGATTTTGAAATTGAATATATTAAGGGGAAGGAAAATAGGGTGGCAGATGCCTTAAGTAGGAGGAGACACTTGATGACTATAGCAACATTCAAAACTTCTTTCAAAAGACAAGTAATGGATGAACAAGGACATGACCCATGGTATGAGCAAGTCAAATTGACTTTAGAATATGATCCAACCAATCCTAAGATCGAAGGGTATACATTAGATGAAGATGGTTTTCTTAGATACAATGATAGAATCTATATTCCTAATTCAGGGAACTTAAGGGAAGTAGTCTTGTTGGAGGCTCACAATGCCCCTTATTCAGGGCACCCAGGAGTTAACAAACTTTATGCAGATCTAAAGAAGTTATACTTTTGGCAAGGGATGAAGAATGACATTATCAAGTATGTGGCTAAATGTTTGGAGTGTCAAAGGGTAAAGGCAAAACATAGACATCCAGCTGGATTGTTGCAATTGCACGATGTACCTCAACACAAGTGGCAAGTTATTAGCATGGATTTTGTACAAGGGTTACCCATGTCACCTTCTAGGCATGATGCAATAATGGTGGTAATTGACAAACTCACTAAGGTGGCACACTTTATACCAGGGATTCTGATGGATGATGCACCTACCTTGGCTAGGCGCTTTGTTAAGGAAATATTTAGGTTGCATGGAATACCAGAGAAAATCATATCAGATAGAGATGCTAGATTCACTTCAAGGTTTTGGACCACTCTTCAATCAGCTCTAGGAACTCAACTAAATTTTAGCATCGCATACCATCCTGAGACCAACGGTCAGACAGAAAGGACAAATCAGATTATGGAAGACCTACTTCGCATGTATTGCATGGACCAACAGAGGAAATGGGAAGAGTACCTACCTCTGGTAGAATTTGCTTACAATAATACATATCAAACATCTTCGGGAATGGCACCTTTCGAAGCATTGTATGGTAGACCATGTCAAACACCTTTGAGTTGGGATAGTCTTGAAGATAAAGTAATTGTTGGACCAGATATGTTGAAGGAGATGGAAAGGAAAACTAAGGAAATTAGGAAAAGATTGAAGGAAGCCTTAGATAGGCAGAAAAGTTATGCAGACAAAAATAGAACACCAAGGTAGTTTGAGGTAGGAGAGAAAGTCTTCCTAAGGGTTAGGCCACACAAGAGTTCCATAAGATTTGGGAAAAAGACTAAGCTTGCACCCCATTATGTTGGACCCTTTGAAATATTGGGAAGGATTAATCCAGTTGCATACCGGTTGGCCTTACCTCCCCAGTTGAGCCGAATCCATGATGTCTTCCATGTATCTCTTCTAAAACAATATGTACCTGATGAGAAACACATTTTTAATTGGGATGCTTTACAGGTCCATGAAATGGGAGGAATAATGATAGAGCCATTTAGAATCTTGGAGAGGCGCCAGTGCCAGTTGCGCAACAGAGAGGTTGATCAGTGCAAAGTGCAATGGGACCACTATGATGAGAAGAATGCCACATGGGAAGATACTAAGGAGATGCAATAATTGTTTCCTTTTTTGTTTTAATCATGAACTATAGACTCTTTTGGATGCATTCAATAAGTGCATCGGGACGATGCACAAATTAAGGGGGGGAGGATGTCACAACCCTCCTTTATCACTTTTGGATTTAAAATACAAACTCTATTATATTTTTTTGGATAAGCTATTTAAATGATTGAATGAATATTATAAAAGGATAAATAATAAAAATCACACACACACATGGAAAATATACATTTTTCTTAATTATTTATTTAGTTTTCCTCATCCAATTATGGCACATGTTATAGGAAGAATAAGAAGCTTCTAGATGATTCTCCACCACCTTGCATGTAACTCCTCAACTAAGTCTAATCAATTTGCATGAAGTCCAAAATTGGGAAAGAATCTCTTTTTTAATTTAATTTTCAAGATAGTGGAATGGAGGGAATTTTCTTATAAAATTATATGCAAGTTTCAAAGAAGGGAGTTGATTATGTTTTTGGAGGAAATTTTCCCAAGTTTTTCTTTGGTAGTCTCATTTTATTGCAGGATTTTTTTTTAAGTTGTTGTTGGAAGATCTCTCTCAGTTGGAAGGAAGGATCAAGGATAGCTAGAGGATTCAACATCAAGCTTCAACAAACCAGGTTCTCTCCTTTGTCATATGAGAAATTTATATTATCAAAAAATAGCTTCTAGATCTTCTTTCAAAAGTTTTATTAGAGTGTAAGTCTTTTTCTTCTATTTAGGAGTAATTATTGATAAGTTTCTTCCACATAATGCAAGTAAAAGATAGTTCTATTATTTATTTTATTTTCCTTAAGAAATATGCTCATAATCTTGCCTTTTGTTTTTCCAAAGATTTTAGATTTATGCAAAAAAAAAAAAAAATCATATTTCCTTTATTCTTTTTTAAATCTCTTTTTCAGAAAATAAAACTCTTCCCTGTGTGATTGAATCTTAATCTTTATTTCTTCCCTCTAATTCATTTATTTGGAAATCTGAATCTCGTTCTTAAAATAAATTTCTCTGTGAAAATTAGTTGAAATGAAAGGAATAGTTTTCACTATGAATAATCCTCTGTGATATTCTCATTTGATTCCATTATCTGGTTATATACTTTCTCTGTGAAAATTAGTTGAAATGAAAGGAATAGTTTTCGCTGTGAATAATCCTCTGTGATATTCTCATTTGATTCCTTTATTTCGTTATATATATTTTCTCTGTAAAAATTAGTTGAAATGGAGGGATAGATTTCGCTGTGAATAATTCTCTGTGTTGTTTTTTATTTGGTTCCATTATTATTTTTGTGTCTTGAAATCCACTTCTCTCTGGATAATAGTTGAAACTAAGGAATGAATCCCTCTGAATAAACTCTCTGTGTAAATTAATCCTTATTGTTTACATTAATATTTTATCCTTATTGTTAAATTCTATCCTCTGTGCTTAAATAAATTAAACTAGAAACTATATATATAATTATATATATATATATATATATATATATATACATTTGTATATATATATATATAAATATATATATATATATATATTATTTATAAAATTTTATGCAAGTAACTTCCATATTGTTGGGTGCACGGTATCCAGTGTATGGGGTATCAGGCTTGCAGGAAGAGTTATTACTCCGCAGGGGGAGTGGTACCATAACAGTACCCTCCACTAGCCTACGATCACTGTTGCGGTAGTGGCCGCAGGGTAGTGGAGGGGACTCATGGGGTCCCCCTCCCACTTGATCCCTTTATTAATGCCAATGCAATTTTAAACTTTGGCTAATGGTTTCGTTAGATTTTTTCTTTATGTATAAAGTTTTAATTAATTAAATTCTTTTTTTATATGTATAATTTTAGTTTATTAAAATTTTGAACTTAGATAAATTTTTATTTAGATTTTAGTTTTAGCAATTTATAAATTGTAATTAAATTATATCAAATTTTGTAATTAGATCTTTTTGATCCACTTAGCAATTAATCCCCGTTAAATGATTTGAAGCTAAATTTTATTTTGGGATTAGTGGCTTTATAAGCGATATTCTCGTATGTAACTTACATTGCCTCCACCTCATGCAAATTGCTTCACATTGATTACATTTATTGGCGTTTCCATCTCCATGCAAGTTTCACGTTTAATTATTGTTATGCTAGTTTCCTAATTGTTATTATTATGCAAAGTTACACTTCAAGTTCAAATAATAAATACTATTAGTTATGGTTTCTATTCCATGTCATTCATCAAGTAGTTATTTCAATTATTTGAGCTTTGCAATGTCTAAATATTCGCGTTCAATTTATAATTATTTTCCAAGCATGATGTTTTAAGTTAGAAAAATTAAATAAAGTTGGAAAACCAAAACCTAGCAGCGTTCGGTATATACAGTGCCTCTGGGTCATGCTTACGGGTAATGCCATCGTGTTGAACTACTACACTTAACGCCTAATAAAGTTGCATCAATGACGTCTGTGGCATCGTCCCTATAAATCGTCGGGGAGTAATAAGGGAGACTTGGAAGTTAAAATCCAAGGGGCGGGTAATCCCTCTGGGTGAATTCACAAAGCTGGTTCCCACTTTTGCCAACGAAAGAATTTGGCGAAAGTGGGAATTTCGGATTTGACAATGTTCGAGCGAAACACAAATGTTCGCTCGGACTACCCCTAGGAGTCCGAGTGAACCAAACTGTTCAGTTGGGTTCAATCGAACAGCAGGCAGGTTTTGGGTTCGAGCGAACCCATTAAAATATCAATATTTAATGGGTTCACTCGAACCCCCCCATTCGCTTGAACCCTTTGCAGTTAGGGTTTTTTTTAAAATTTTATAAATATCGAAAATGACAGTTAAAAGGTCATTATTAAATTTGACTTTTTCTGTCTGGTGGGGGTTGGATCGAACCAGTCGTCAGCATCACGTCATTGAGCCTTGTCTGCAGCAGTTAGCATCTTTCCTATTTCAGTTTTTGACCTTTGTTATATCAGGTGCACAAAATAACCCTTTGTTTGGTTTAATAATGTCTTTTTTTATTAAATTTGTAAATAATTTATTTGTTAATTTAATTTTTTAATTAAATAATTAAATATAGTTATTGGTTTTCAACATTTTAGAAAAATGTTTGATAATTTATTGTTTTTCATTATTTTAGAAAAATGTTTGATAATTTAATGTTTTGATTGAAATGTGTAAATTTGTTTTTAAAATTACATAATTGTATAGATGTATATTTTTTTCAACATTTTAAAAAATTGTTATGAAAAACATAGAAAACTACCCTGTAGTAAATCAAAACTTAGAAAAACATTAGCAAAAAAAGAAAAACGTTAAAAAAATTAATTTAAATAAACATTAGAAAATTTAGATACCAAATTTAAACAAATTAGACAAAATAAATTTCCTCTACAATGTGATCCATTTTCACATCCTATTACACGCACAACATGACCCCTTAAGACCACATATGACACTATACGTTCCCTTAGGAGGTCATAGAGGATCACATATAATATAATAGTGTACATGTATGACATTCCCTTTAGGATCACATCTAGTGTCCTAAGGGGTCATACGTGGTTCTAAGGGGTCACACGTGTTATAACACATGCGGGACCCCTTAGAATCGCATATGACCCCTTATAAAATTATAGGGTGAATGACATACCCTTTAGTCCATCAAATAGTGTCTTAACACATGCATGACCCATTAGAATCGCATATGACCCTTTATAAAATCAATCCTAGTGTGAACGACATATCCCAAAACCCATCACATAGCGTCTTAAGGGGTCGTATGTGGTCCTAAGGGGTCATGCATGCATTAACACATGCGTGACCCCTTAGTAGGTCACATAGGACCCCTTATAACATCCTACTATACATATGACATTCCCCTTAGGATCACATAGTGTCATAAGGGGTCATATGTGGTTCTGAGGGGTCATGCATTTGTTATAACATATGCATGACCCCTTAGAACTGCATATGACCCCTTATAAAATCCTAGTGTGAATGACATACCCCTTAGTCCATCACATAGTGTCTTAAGGGGTCGTATGTTGTCCTAAGGGGTCACGCATGCATTAACACATGTGTGACCCCTTAGTAGGTCACATATGACCCCTTATAACATCTTACTGTACATATGACATTCCCCTTAGGATCATATAGTGTCCTAAGGGGTCATATGTGGTTAGACCCACATATGACCCCTTATAAAATCCTATAACCACATATGACCCCTTATAAAATCCTAGTGTGAATGACATACCCTTTAGATCATCACATAGTGTCTTAAGGGTCGTATGTGGTCCTAGGGGCCACGCATGCATTGACACATACGTAACCCCTTAGTAGGTCACATATGACCCCTAATAACATCCTACTATACATATGACATTTCCTATGTGTCCTAAGGGGTTGAATATGTGGTCCTAAGGGCTCACGCATGCATTAACACATGCGTGATCCCTTATAGAATCCTAGTGTGAACGACATACCCCTTAGTCCATCACATACTATCTTAAGGGGTCGTATGTGGTCCTAAGGGGTCAACATGCATTAACACATGCGTGACCCCTTATAACATCCTACTGTACATATGACATTCCCCTTAGGATCATATAGTGTCCTAAGGGGTCATATGTGGTTAGACCCACATATGATCCCTTATAAAATCCTATAACCACATATGACCCCTTATAAAATCCTAGTGTGAACGACATACCCCTTAGTTCATCACATAGCGTCTTAAGGGGTCATATGTGGTCCTAAGGGGCCACGCATGCATTGACACATACGTGACCCCTTAGTAGGTCACATATGACCCCTAATAACATCCTACTGTACATATGAAATTTTCTATGTGTCCTAAGGGGTTGAATATGTGGTCCTAAGGGCTCACGCATGCATTAACACATGCGTGACCCCTTATAGAATCCTAGTGTGAACGACATGTATTTTTTGAAAATGAAAATGATCTCTCTCTCTCTTTCATGAAGATTTATATGTATATAATCTCTCTCTCTCTCTCTCATGAAAATGATCTCTCTCTCTCTCTCATGAAAATGATCTCTCTCTCTCTGCTTACGTATTTATTTTAACTTTATGACATGTACCTAGATAGATGGCATCCCAAGATATACCTTCGCAGGCTCCTGATCAGGATCCACCTTTGCAGGCTCCTGATCAGGATCCACCTTTGCAGGCTCCTGATCAGGATCCACCTACGCAGGCTCCACATCAGGAGCCACCACAGCAGGATCCTCCACAGCAGGATCCCCCCTTGCCTGACATTGCTACTATTTTTCATTACAGTGATCAAGAGTTGCATAGGTTGAGGGCCATACTAGATGACCCTCATACTGATGGCGTGTACAAGAGTACGTGCACGTCCATTTTTGACAGTTTGCAGACATTGAGGGACCGCTTAGTATCTCATACCTCATTCTCACCTGAGGTTATAGAGGATATATATAGACAGTTGAGGAGTGAGGTGAGGGGTCCTCATTCTTTTGCTGATGTGGTGGGGGTGGTCTCGAAGGAGACCATCAAGGAGAGATGCTTCCCACAATATCAGGAGAAGAGTAAGGTGAGGGGATATCAGGTTACCAGATGTATCGACCCACAGGTTGCATCACTGATTTACCCACGATTCTTAGTAGCCCATGGTCGTTATCCTAATAACGACCAGATTCCATTATACTTTGCACAGCAGGTATTTGCTGAGGTTCATTGTCAGATGAAACCAAACTACCTTGATATTCTGGGATATTATGGACAGGGGAGGGGTAGGATTGCTGATAGAGATGCATATCGTAGGCATGATAGAGCTCCGCCTAGACACAGGGACCTTGTTGGCCAGAGATTTCCTGCAGTAGGCCCAGCCATGGCACCCATAGCAGATCATGTTGTGATTGCTTCTCAGAGAGAAGCAATTGATAGGATTGGACATATTGCATCAGCAGTAGCCACCATATCTTCTGACAGGGTGGGCAGATATATGATGAGTCAACCACGTTCGCGATCATCCATAGATCATGCATCTTCTAGTCATGGGGGGGCTTCAGATTCAAATGATCAGTATATTTCTGCTGGCATCCCCTCCCCAGATGAGGTAGCAGCTATAGTCAGAGGTAGTAGACATGTACAGATGTCACAGTATTTAGTCGAGGACCTACTACATGCTTATAGTTTTATTTCATCTTGACTTGGGATACCATTGGGTGATGTTAGAGAGGAGATTCTCAGAGATGTTCAGGCTACAGCGACATCGACGCATACCCCAAGGCAGTCACAGCATTCTCATCACTCTATGCATGCTCCAAGCACTGACCCACCTACAGATCACTCTGTTGCTACAGAGGAGGAGCTACAAGTTGATGAGATCCATATCACAGATGAGGGCCAGTTGGATTCATGTGAGGAGATACGAGCTGATCAGGTACATATCACAGATGAGAGTTTGGACTCATTTGAGGATCAGCTGAGAGATTTGAGCCATACTGGATTTATGGACATGCTACTACAGTCAGACACTTCATCCACGATGCCCACTCATCTAGTTAGCCCCTTGCACTCCTCAGTGATACGTACAGCTAGAGAGAGATATGCTGGCATGAGTGATGTTGTTGATATGATCATGGGATAGGATCAGACTATACAGCCTACTCCAGGTGATACACAGGTATGTACATGTACATGTGCGTTTAAAATTTTAGAAGATATGTATACATACATTGCAAATTTGTACCTGATAAATCTATATATATAGATCTCATGTTTAATAAATAATCTAGAGTTCTAAGTTTTAATTTGTAGATCATTTAAATTGATTGTAGACTAATCCTTAAATTGATAGTTAGCTCATGTCACTCCTTCCTTGAGCTCTGAGCATGTGCGTAGGAGAGATTCTTTAGATGTTGTTAGTGTACAGGTTAGTTATGGTTTTTGGTATATATATATTTGATGTACATGCACGTCTAGAGAGATATATATATTATATTTAATATTTAAATAAATTCTACTTTTGCAGGACTCCCCCTCAAATGGTCGCTCAGTTCGTAGCCGACATGATGATCCCTATTGATTTGCTCCAGACTTTATAGCTCATTTACATTTATCTTTTTATATACTTTCATATTATATTTATTCATGCATGTACATGGAGTTTAGACTCTAGATTATACTTTATACCTGGTTTATGTTTGACTCTGGATTATACTTTATACTTTATACATGGAGTTTAGACTCTAGATTATACTTTATACCTGGTTTGTGTTTGACTCTAGATTATACTTTATACATGGAGTTTAGACTATAGATTATACATGTTATAAGTTTTATACATGTTTGATTATATTATATTTATACATGTTTGATTATATTCTAGATTTATGTACATGATGTTTGATTAAATTAGATTTAAATACATGATTGATTAGATTGTATATTTCATGCATGTACAACGACTTGTTTAGACTCTAGATTATACTTTATACCTGGTTTGTGTTTGATCATCTATTATACATGTTTGATTATATTAGATTTATACATGTTTGATTAGATTAGATTTAAATACATGTTTGATTAGATTGTATAATTCATGCATGTACAACGACTTGTTTAGACTCTAGATTATTCTGTATACCTGGTTTGTGTTTGATCATCTATTATACATGTTTGATTATATTAGATTTATACATGTTTGATTAGATTAGATTTAAATACATGTTTGATTTTCAAATAAAAGATTATGTATTCAATTATACATGTTTGATTTTCAAACAAAAGAGTATGTATGAAATGAACAAACTAAACTTAATAGGTCATGTATTGAATAGTTCACATCCAGTACATGTATATTACATAGGTATGTATATTTGTAGGTATGTGAGCTTCTAGGTATGTATAGTGTAGTTAAATGGTTCACAACATGTACATGTCCTAATTCCATATTAAATATATCAATTTTACAAATGTACATATTACATTCTAATTTAAATATGCATTTTTTAATTAAATACAAATACAATTACATACAATTAAACGTGCACATTTAAATACATCCTAATTTGATATAATGTATAAATAAACTTAAAAAATATTTATCCTAAATAGTTTCAAAACAAGTTACTTGAGATCTAGAATTTATCTTGAACTTGTACATTAAAATTCAATTCATGTGGATTACTAAATGTATATATAGTTCATACCACATCAAGTGGTTCACAACGCTCTTCAATAACACTTAATATTTTGTCATGATATTCACTATCTAGTCTCCATGTCACAACCCTCCTTTATCACTTTTTTGATTTAAAATACAAAACTCTATTTATACTCTTTGGATGAATTATTGAATGAATATTGTAAGGGAATAAATTAATAAACCACACACATGGAAAATGCATATATATTTTAAATTAGTTATTTAATTTCCCTCACCCAATTTAAGGCACATGTTGTAGGAGGAATAAGAAGCTTCTAGAGGCTTCTCCACCTCCTTGCATGTAACTCCTCCCACTAAGCCCAATTAATTTGCATGGAGGCCAAAATTGGGAGAGAATCTCTTTTTTTCCAATTAACAATTAGGTAGTGGGAATTTGAAATTTCTTTTATAAAATAGGTACAAGTTTCAAAAGAAAAGTTAGCTATTCCATAAGAAATTCTGCAATTTCTCCTTTGTAGTCCATTTTTCATTTGCAGCCAAGGTTTTGTTGGGAGGATTTTCTCTTCAACTTGGAGGATAAAGGAAGACTCCACACCATCTTCAAGCATCCAGGTTCCTCCAACTTAGTTCATGCATCTCATTTTTATGGTAGATTAGATTTTAGTAGATTAATTATGAGTACGAAATTTATTTGTATTTTGTTAAAGAATTAGTTTAGATTTTGTAGAAAATGAGAGTCAAGATTTAAATAAGATTCATTGTTGAAATTTCTTGATATGAAATTAGTCCCTAAGATTTTGTAAATAATGAGATTTATTGTTAAATAAGATTCATTGTTTAAATTTTTGATAAGAATGTAGTTTCAGATTTTTAGAAAATAAAATTCATTGTTTTGATAAGAAAATTGTTTCAGATTTTTGTAGAATGAAATTCATTTTTTTTGAAATAAGATTCATTGTTTAAATTTTTAGTTTCCGATTTTAGAGAATAAAATTCATTGTTTTGATAAGATATCTGTCTCAGATTTTTTTAGAATGAGATTCATTTTTTTGAAAATAAGATTCATTAGTTTTAGATTTATTATTCATTGTTTTGATAAGATATCTGTCTCAGATTTTTTTTAGAATGGGATTCATTTTTGAAAATAAGATTCATTAGTTTTAGATTTATTTTTCCTTGTTTGATAAGAAAATTGTTTCAGATTTTGTAGAATGAAATTCTTCTTTTTAATTCTGATAAGAAATTAGTTTCAGAGTAAATGGAAATTAGATTCATTTTATTTTGATAAAAATTAGATCTCCCTGTGTGTATAAATAAATCTCCTCTCTCTGTGAACGAATTTTCCCTGTGCAAAGAAATGGATAACTCTCTCTGTGAATGAGATTTTTCCTGTGTAGAGAAATGAATTCCTTTCTCTGTGAATAAGTTTTCCCTGTGTAGGAAACAGAAGAAATGGAGAAAAGAATTAAACTCTCTTTATCTGTAAATGTATTTCCCTGTAGAAAAACAAAGAAATGAGAAAAAAAAATCCTCTGGTTTCTGCTTCATTTTACCTCTGAAATTTATTACCCTGCTTTGAGTAATCTTCAATAACTCATTAAAATTAAATTTATTACTCCTGTATGAGATATAAGAAAAAGATAATAATAATAATATAACATTTATGTACTCATATATATATATATATATATATATATATATATATAAATTAAAAAGAACAAAGGCAAGAAAAAAACCCCATCAAACGTAGGAAAATCTCCTTAAAACTCCGTAACGCACGGCTTTCCACGTACTCGGTCGCAGTCTGCATGGACGATTTCAATAAACCGTCGCAGGGTACGGGGGGGGGGCCCACGGCATCCCCTCATCCCTGCGGACCTGCGACTGCAGGGCCGCAGGGGTGATGGGACCCGTGGTCCCCACCCCGCAGCCCCTTTGTATTTACAACAAAAACTTTTTTTTTAAATTCGATTTTTTTTGTAATTTAAAGTTGAAAGTTTTAAATTGTTTTTTTTGATAATAATAAACTAAGTTAATTACCATCTAGTTAATTTTTAAGGTTGATAATAATGACATTTAGTGATGATTTTGTTTTCCTTAGTGTACATTTAAGGATATTGACTTTCAATTAAAAATGGGATTAATGATTGTAATTAAACTATCCTTATAGACTTTAAAATCGTAGACTATATTCTTCAAAAAAAAAAAAATTAAGAAATATTGGGACGCTTGATTTGGTCCTTAGAGATTAACTTACCTTATTGCAAATATTTAGATTTGACCGTCATTTTGGACTCCCTAAGTCATCTTACATCATGGATTAATTGCTTTCGTTCATAGCATGCGAATTATTATATCTTTCATGCAGTTACTATTATGCAAGTTTCATTTGTTATGCAAATTTCACTTCAGGTAGTTACTTCCATTGTTTACGCTTCATTTTGTTATTCGTAGTTAGAAAACTAAATAAAGGAAGTTGGAAAACCAAAACTAGCAGCGTTCGGTATATATGGTGCCTCTGGGTCACGCTTACGGGTAATGCCGTCGTGTTGAACTACTGCACTTAACGCCTAATAAAGCTGCATTAACGACGTCTGTGGCATCGTCCCTATAAATCGTCGGGGAGTAATAAGGGACATTTGGAAGATAAAAATCCAAGGGGCGGGTAATCCCTCTTGGATCGATAATTTAATAAGATAACTTTTAATTGAATTTCACACCCGTTGAGATAAACCATAGTAAACCCCTCTTAGGGATGGACTAGTTAAGAGCTCTCATGAAATTGACTTTATTTATTTATTTATTTATTCACCTCGAAGGGATATTGGTGATTTGCAATTGGGCGACGTTCATGTTAAGTACTAGGATCTAGTTTTTTTTTTAGGCCACAAGCAATAGGCCATCTTGAGCCTTCGCTTAAGTGCTACCTTCGTGGGTAGCAACCGCAGAGAAACTGTCTGGGACACTGACCCTAGAAAGGGTTGCGTACCCACAAAATCAGTTTACATCAAACCATAGATTAGAAAATAGAACTACATACTTTACGCCTTGATCCCACGCCGAAGTGGGTATGTAGGCAGTCTTGGGACGGAGTTGTCCCTCGTACTCAGGCGTTCGTGGGTGGGGTCTAGGCTTGGTTGAGTAAGAATCCTAATCGAAAGATAAGATAATCAAACTCAATTCAATGCATACTCGGAAGGAATCCCGTATGGATTCGCTTGACTTCCCGAGGCTTTAAGCCAAATTCCGAGGCGGAATTCAAGCTTGTCTTATTTTCTTATTACTCCTAAGGACGGCGACCTCGGTGCATTCTTGTTAGAAGAATGTAGTACTTAGTGAGTGGCTCAGGACCCGAATGGTCCCGATGAGTCTAAGTCTCTGGCCAGAGCATCTCCTATCCCGTTTGGATGGATGCCTACCCTGTATGGGTAGATGCCTATCCCGTATTTGATAGATGAAATTTACGTCCCGTATGGACAACTGCCTAACCCGTATGGTTAGAAGCTCATCCCGAATGGATGAATGCCCAGTCCTATTTGGATGGATGCCCAGAGTATGCAATTGAATAAAACGTAATAAAAAAAAAAAATATACTCAATTTTTGTTGGATCAATTTTGGTGGGTTATTACATGTGGTATCAGAGCAAAGGTTCAAATCTAGGCCTTGTGCTCACTTCAATTTATTCAACTAAGGGAATGTTTTACAATAATAGAAATTAAATTTTATTCTTCAGAAAGAAACTAACTACATAATTTAACTTCCAGGTAAAACCTCGAATGGCAAGAGGAAGAGGAAGAGGAAGAGGAAGAGGAAGAGGAAGAGGAAGAGGAAGGGGTAATGGAAGACGTACTAGGAGTCAAAGGGAGGAAAACCATGAGGAAAGCCATGAGGAAAACCATGAAGGAAACCACGAGGAAGATCATGAAGAGGATCGACACAACCTAGGTAATAACGGAGATGGGGTCCAAGCTATAATCGACCTTCTAACCGAACAAAGAGATAAAATCAACTTCCTGGAACAATCACTGCAGGACCTTAGGGAAAGGCAGAATGACTATGAGAATAGAAGTGGTACCGAGAATGGAAACCCTGGTAGCAATCAAGGAAATGTGATGGGTAATGGAAAGGAAAATAACATATTAGAACTCTCCAAGGATTTGAAGAAAATCACCCCTCCTAAGTTCGATGGGAGGCAGATTGGTGAAGGGGCTGAGAATTGGCTAAATGAAATGGAGAAATATTTTGAGCTAAGAGATTTCAGCGAAACAACTAAGGCTTTATGGGGCTCCTATCAACTCACAGGGGAGGCGGCTAGTTGGTGGACCAACACCAAGGAACAAAATGGGTATAACAGGGATACAATCACATGGGATCAATTTGTTCACCATTTTCGAGATAGGTGGCTTCCTCAATTGTTCTTTGATGAGAAAGTGACAGAATTCCATAACCTACGTCAAGGGCCCCTATCCGTTCAACAATATTGGGATAAATTCGCCAAGTTGCTTAAGTATGTGCCTATGTACCAAAGGGATGAAGAAGGCCAAGCAAGGAAGTTCATTTTGGGGCTGAATACCAACATAGGGGCAGAGGTTGACATGCATGGACCCAGAAATATGAATGAAGTACTTGAAAAGTCCCTAAGGCAAGAGAGGAAGATTCAGACACTAGCAGGACGAAACTATAATGGGAATCACTCATTCAAAAGGAAGCAAGAATTCAATGGAAACACTAATTTCAACAAGGGTCAAAGGAATAACTCTTCCGAAAGGAGACCACCGCCTAATCAATATCAGAGGAATGGAAATGATAATAACAGGGGCAACAATAATAGGGGCAATGATAACAGGGGCAATAATAACAGGGGCAATGATAACAGAGGCAACTATAACAGGAATGACCAGCAGAACAGGATAACTTATCCACCCAGGGGAAACGAAACAAGGAATGATCCCCCTAGAAATCAAGGTAGGAGAGGTCCTCCAGGCGGATGCTTTATGTGCGGGGAAAATCATTTTGCTAGAGACTGCCCCAGGATGCAAGGACAAATTAGAGCCAATCAACCCCAACAAGGGCCCCAACAGAGGATTCATGCAGCAGTTAGGAACCAAAGAAGAAGATACCAGAATGTTCCCGTGGAAACTACAGGTACACTATTTGAACAACCAATATCAATTCTAATTGACACGGGATCATCTGAATGTTTCATCTCACCTGAATTAGTGAACAAATATGCATTTAAAGTTAATCAAATGGAGTCATCATGGACGGTTCAATATGGGGATAAGGCAACTAGAGAAGTAACTAAGTGCTTACCAAGGGCAAAGGTACAATTCCCTGAGTTCGAAACAAGGGTAGATCTCTATGTGGCACCCTTAGGATTATATGATGTAATTATGGGAATGAGTTGGTTAGCAGACCATCAAGCTAATGTAGATTGTTATAGCAAAATTGTTGAATGTTTGGATGATGGGGGGAAAAGGGTCAAAATCCAAGGAAAGTTTAAACCCATTAATGTAGAAACTATCTCAGCAATGCAATTAAAGAAGGAAAGGAGAAGAGGAGGACAAATCTTTATGGTCGAATTTGATGAAGGGAAGGAGGAAAATACACCAACATTTGAAAATACCCCTTTCTTAAGAGAGTTTAGGGATGTTTTTCCAGAAGAACTACCCGGTTTACCCCCTAAGAGAAAGTTTGACTTTTCTATCGAAGTACTCCCAGGAGCTGAACCAGTATCAAAGGCACCTTACCGGATGAACACAACCGAATTACAAGAGCTCAAAATGCAATTAGAGGAACTCTTAGCTAAGGGATTAATAAGGCCAAGTGTATCACCATGGGGAGCGCCAGTTTTATTTGTTAAGAAGAAGGATGGAACCTTAAGGCTATGCATCGACTATAGGATGTTGAACAAAGTTACCATAAAGAATAGGTATCCCTTACCTCGCATAGAGGACCTTTTTGACCAAATGAAAGGAGCGGCAGTTTTCTCCAAGATAGATCTTCGGTCAGGGTACCATCAACTCAGAATTAAGGAAGAAGACATTCCAAAGACAGCTTTCAGGACGAGATATGGACACTATGAATTCACAGTAGTTCCTTTTGGAGTAACTAATGCCCCAGCTGCATTCATGAACCTGATGAATAGTGTATTCCATGACTACTTGGATAAGTTTGTTTTGGTATTCTTGGATGACATTTTGATTTATTCTAGAAATGAAGAGGAACATTTAGCGCACCTACAAATTGTTTTGCAAAGATTGAGAGAACATAAGTTATATGGAAAATTGTCCAAATGCGCCTTCTTTGAGGAAAAGATTCACTATCTTGGGCATATAATATCAAAGGAAGGAATAGCAGTCGACCTAGATAAAATAAAGGCGATAGTAGAATGGCCAATCCCTAAGAATGTTTCAGAGGTAAGAAGCTTTATGGGGCTAGCAGGTTACTATAGGAGGTTTGTGGAAGGATTCTCTAAGATAGCAAATCCCATCACCTCGTTGCAAAGGAAGGGCAAAAGGTTTGTATGGACCGAGCAAAGTGATAAGGCATTTCAAATCTTGAAGGGAAAACTAACTTCAGCACCCATTCTAAAGGTACCAGACCCAAATGGACACTTCACAGTTGTAACAGATGCTTCTATTGAAGGGTTAGGAGGAGTACTTGTCCAAGATGAAGGGGTAGTGGCTTATGAATCTAGGAAGCTAAAGACTCATGAAGTCAATTATGCACCCCACGACTTAGAGTTGGCAGCAATTGTGCATGCCCTGCAAAAGTGGAGACATTTCTTACTAGGGAAGCCCTTTGAGCTTAAGTCGGACAACCAAGGGCTAAAATACATCTTTACCCAACCTCACTTAAATGCCAGACAAAGAAGGTGGCTAGAGTTCTTAAGCGAATATGACTTTGAGATCGAATATATTAAGGGGAAAGAAAATAGGGTGGCAGATGCCTTAAGTAGGAGAAGACACTTGATGACTATAGCAACCTTCAAAACCTCTTTCAAAAAGCAAGTAATGGATGAACAAGGACATGACCCATGGTATGAGCAAGTCGAATTAACTATAAGACACAACCCGACCGACCCTAAGGTTGAAGGGTACACATTTGATGAAGATGGGCTACTCAGATACAATAACAGAATCTATGTTCCTAATTCAGGGAATTTAAGGGAAGTAGTTTTATCGGAGGCTCACAATGCCCCTTATTCAGGCCACCCAGGAGTTAACAAACTTTATGCAGATCTAAAGAAGTTATACTTTTGGCAAGGGTTGAAGAACGATATTGTCAAGTATGTAGCCAAATGTTTGGAGTGTCAAAGAGTCAAGGCAGAACATAGGCACCCAGCTGGATTGTTACAATCGCACGATGTACCCCAACATAAGTGGCAAGTTATTAGTATGGATTTTGTACAAGGGCTACCCATGTCACCTTCTAGGCATGATGCAATAATGGTAGTAATTGACAAGCTCACTAAGGTGGCACACTTTATACCAGGAAATCTGACAGATGATGCACCCACCTTGGCTAGACGTTTCATTAAGGAGATAGTTAGGTTGCACGGAGTACCAGAGAAAATCATATCAGACAGAGATGCAAGATTCACTTCCAGGTTTTGGACCACACTTCAATCAGCCCTAGGGACTCAACTAAATTTTAGCACCGCATACCACCCGGAAACCGACGGTCAGACAGAAAGGACAAATCAGATTATGGAAGACCTACTTCGTATGTACTGCATGGACCAACAGAGAAAATGGGAAGAGTACCTACCTTTGGTAGAGTTTGCCTACAATAATACATATCAAACATCTTTGGGAATGGCACCTTTTGAAGCTTTGTATGGTAGACCATGTCGAACACCTTTGAGTTGGGATAGTCTTGAAGATAGAGTGATTATTGGGCCAGATATGTTGAGAGAAATGGAAAGGAAAACTAAGGAAATTAGGCAAAGGTTGAAGGAAGCCTCGGATAGGCAGAAGAGTTATGCAGATAAAAACAGAACACCAAGGGAGTTTGAAGTAGGAGAGAAAGTCTTCCTAAGGGTTAGGCCACACAAGAGTTCCATAAGATTTGGGAAAAAGACTAAGCTTGCACCTCGTTATGTCGGACCCTTTGAAATATTGGGAAGAATTAATCCAGTTGCTTATCGGTTAGCCTTGCCTCCCCAATTGAGCCGAATCCATGATGTCTTCCATGTATCTCTTCTTAAGAAATATGTACCTGATGAGAAACACATTTTGAATTGGGATGCCTTGCAGGTCCAAGAAATGGGGGGAATAATGATAGAGCCATTCAGAATCTTGGAGAGGCGCCAGTGCCAGTTGCGCAACAGAGAGGTTGATCAGTGCAAAGTGCAATGGGACCAGTACGACGAGAAGAATGCCACCTGGGAGGATACTAAGGAGATGCAGCAGCTATTTCCCTTTTTGTTTTGAACATGAACTATAAACTCTTTTGAATACATTTAATAAGTGCATCGGGACGATGCACCGATTAAGGGGGGGAGGATGTCACAACCCTCCTTTATCACTTTTTTGATTTAAAATACAAAACTCTATTTATACTCTTTGGATGAATTATTGAATGAATATTGTAAGGGAATAAATTAATAAACCACACACATGGAAAATGCATATATATTTTAAATTAGTTATTTAATTTCCCTCACCCAATTTAAGGCACATGTTGTAGGAGGAATAAGAAGCTTCTAGAGGCTTCTCCACCTCCTTGCATGTAACTCCTCCCACTAAGCCCAATTAATTTGCATGGAGGCCAAAATTGGGAGAGAATCTCTTTTTTTCCAATTAACAATTAGGTAGTGGGAATTTGAAATTTCTTTTATAAAATAGGTACAAGTTTCAAAAGAAAAGTTAGCTATTCCATAAGAAATTCTGCAATTTCTCCTTTGTAGTCCATTTTTCATTTGCAGCCAAGGTTTTGTTGGGAGGATTTTCTCTTCAACTTGGAGGATAAAGGAAGACTCCACACCATCTTCAAGCATCCAGGTTCCTCCAACTTAGTTCATGCATCTCATTTTTATGGTAGATTAGATTTTAGTAGATTAATTATGAGTACGAAATTTATTTGTATTTTGTTAAAGAATTAGTTTAGATTTTGTAGAAAATGAGAGTCAAGATTTAAATAAGATTCATTGTTGAAATTTCTTGATATGAAATTAGTCCCTAAGATTTTGTAAATAATGAGATTTATTGTTAAATAAGATTCATTGTTTAAATTTTTGATAAGAATGTAGTTTCAGATTTTTAGAAAATAAAATTCATTGTTTTGATAAGAAAATTGTTTCAGATTTTTGTAGAATGAAATTCATTTTTTTTGAAATAAGATTCATTGTTTAAATTTTTAGTTTCCGATTTTAGAGAATAAAATTCATTGTTTTGATAAGATATCTGTCTCAGATTTTTTTAGAATGAGATTCATTTTTTTGAAAATAAGATTCATTAGTTTTAGATTTATTATTCATTGTTTTGATAAGATATCTGTCTCAGATTTTTTTTAGAATGGGATTCATTTTTGAAAATAAGATTCATTAGTTTTAGATTTATTTTTCATTGTTTGATAAGAAAATTGTTTCAGATTTTGTAGAATGAAATTCTTCTTTTTAATTCTGATAAGAAATTAGTTTCAGAGTAAATGGAAATTAGATTCATTTTATTTTGATAAAAATTAGATCTCCCTGTGTGTATAAATAAATCTCCTCTCTCTGTGAACGAATTTTCCCTGTGCAAAGAAATGGATAACTCTCTCTGTGAATGAGATTTTTCCTGTGTAGAGAAATGAATTCCTTTCTCTGTGAATAAGTTTTCCCTGTGTAGGAAACAGAAGAAATGGAGAAAAGAATTAAACTCTCTTTATCTGTAAATGTATTTCCCTGTAGAAAAACAAAGAAATGAGAAAAAAAAATCCTCTGGTTTCTGCTTCATTTTACCTCTGAAATTTATTACCCTGCTTTGAGTAATCTTCAATAACTCATTAAAATTAAATTTATTACTCCTGTATGAGATATAAGAAAAAGATAATAATAATAATATAACATTTATGTACTCATATATATATATATATATATATATATATATATATATATATATATATATATATATATATATATATATATATATATATATATATATATATATATATATATATATATATATATATATATATATATATATATATATATATATATATATATATATATATATATATATATATATAAATTAAAAAGAACAAAGGCAAGAAAAAAACCCCATCAAACGTAGGAAAATCTCCTTAAAACTCCGTAACGCACGGCTTTCCACGTACTCGGTCGCAGTCTGCATGGACGGTTTCAATAAACCGTCGCAGGGTACGGGGGGGGGGCCCACGGCATCCCCTCATCCCTGCGGACCTGCGACTGCAGGGCCGCAGGGGTGATGGGACCCGTGGTCCCCACCCCGCAGCCCCTTTGTATTTACAACAAAAACTTTTTTTTTAAATTCGATTTTTTTTGTAATTTAAAGTTGAAAGTTTTAAATTGTTTTTTTTGATAATAATAAACTAAGTTAATTACCATCTAGTTAATTTTTAAGGTTGATAATAATGACATTTAGTGATGATTTTGTTTTCCTTAGTGTACATTTAAGGATATTGACTTTCAATTAAAAATGGGATTAATGATTGTAATTAAACTATCCTTATAGACTTTAAAATCGTAGACTATATTCTTCAAAAAAAAAAAAATTAAGAAATATTGGGACGCTTGATTTGGTCCTTAGAGATTAACTTACCTTATTGCAAATATTTAGATTTGACCGTCATTTTGGACTCCCTAAGTCATCTTACATCATGGATTAATTGCTTTCGTTCATAGCATGCGAATTATTATATCTTTCATGCAGTTACTATTATGCAAGTTTCATTTGTTATGCAAATTTCACTTCAGGTAGTTACTTCCATTGTTTACGCTTCATTTTGTTATTCGTAGTTAGAAAACTAAATAAAGGAAGTTGGAAAACCAAAACTAGCAGCGTTCGGTATATATGGTGCCTCTGGGTCACGCTTACGGGTAATGCCGTCGTGTTGAACTACTGCACTTAACGCCTAATAAAGCTGCATTAACGACGTCTGTGGCATCGTCCCTATAAATCGTCGGGGAGTAATAAGGGACATTTGGAAGATAAAAATCCAAGGGGCGGGTAATCCCTCTTGGATCGATAATTTAATAAGATAACTTTTAATTGAATTTCACACCCGTTGAGATAAACCATAGTAAACCCCTCTTAGGGATGGACTAGTTAAGAGCTCTCATGAAATTGACTTTATTTATTTATTTATTTATTCACCTCGAAGGGATATTGGTGATTTGCAATTGGGCGACGTTCATGTTAAGTACTAGGATCTAGTTTTTTTTTTAGGCCACAAGCAATAGGCCATCTTGAGCCTTCGCTTAAGTGCTACCTTCGTGGGTAGCAACCGCAGAGAAACTGTCTGGGACACTGACCCTAGAAAGGGTTGCGTACCCACAAAATCAGTTTACATCAAACCATAGATTAGAAAATAGAACTACATACTTTACGCCTTGATCCCACGCCGAAGTGGGTATGTAGGCAGTCTTGGGACGGAGTTGTCCCTCGTACTCAGGCGTTCGTGGGTGGGGTCTAGGCTTGGTTGAGTAAGAATCCTAATCGAAAGATAAGATAATCAAACTCAATTCAATGCATACTCGGAAGGAATCCCGTATGGATTCGCTTGACTTCCCGAGGCTTTAAGCCAAATTCCGAGGCGGAATTCAAGCTTGTCTTATTTTCTTATTACTCCTAAGGACGGCGACCTCGGTGCATTCTTGTTAGAAGAATGTAGTACTTAGTGAGTGGCTCAGGACCCGAATGGTCCCGATGAGTCTAAGTCTCTGGCCAGAGCATCTCCTATCCCGTTTGGATGGATGCCTACCCTGTATGGGTAGATGCCTATCCCGTATTTGATAGATGAAATTTACGTCCCGTATGGACAACTGCCTAACCCGTATGGTTAGAAGCTCATCCCGAATGGATGAATGCCCAGTCCTATTTGGATGGATGCCCAGAGTATGCAATTGAATAAAACGTAATAAAAAAAAAAAATATACTCAATTTTTGTTGGATCAATTTTGGTGGGTTATTACACTCCACTTTTGAGACCGCCCTCGACGTGGAACTGTTTGAAGAATTAGGCCAACAGCAGTGACCAAGTGACTATATTGATATACCTTGTTATCAATTTGGTATTCAGTGAAATGAATCCCATGTTGAACAATTTTAACTTGTTTGAAATATGTCCCTTGCACTACAACTGATCCTGCATGTACATGTATATAAGAAACGTGAGAAATTAAAAAATTTCACACAAGCGATTTGTATGTATGTACATATTCAAATCAGAACTCAAACCTGTGGGAAATGACATTCCATCACTCATCTCAGATTTTGATAACTTCTTTCTCTCTTCTGTGCAACGCAATAAATAATAACTAACACCTTCTATATTTCCATCTTCTGCTATGACTGCAAAAATATCTCCTGCAATTTGACACAAGTTAAATAAATTCTAAGTTATATGTCATTTTTAAGGAAATGTTTACATGTGTACATCATGTACATACATACCTTTTTTAATCAATCCTGAAATATGATCGTAATCACCAGAAATCAAAGGAATGTCTTCAAAGTTTTCATCCTCATTTGAATCCTCGTATGTGTCAGAAACATCTAGTGGCACCATTTTCCATTCACTAACATATCCAAGCTCTTGGTTCTTGCAATCAACATAGTTTTTGAAAATGCATTCAGAACAAAAACATGAATAATCTCTAGTGTATAATGTCCATGGGCGATTATCTGTACTCATGACACAATGCAAAGATCTTGTCCTCTCCACACTCTTGCATCCATGCATTGATTTTCTATCCACATCTGTAAAATGTACATGTGTACAAGAATGTACATGTAGATCAAGTTGTTAAATTAAAAAAAATTAAATAAAATACTAAAAGAGAACACGTACCGGTTATCTCCCAAAACACTCTATATGGAATGGGCTTATATGTTCTTGATGATGATTCCCCAGGATAATTAGGTTGCTCAAAGTGTTTCTTACACCATTCAACAACATCATGTGCATTTTCTATACGTTCTCCTGTGTACTTTATTTGATGCTTTCTTAGAGCACGTTTGATACAAGCTCCTGCACCATCATGTTAACCCTTTCCATGACCACTCTCAAAAAAACTCCAAACATGTGGTATTTTGTCATTTCGATGATATCTACATAGTGCATAAATGGCCTCGAAGATTTGAATTGTGTTGCACATCCATCAGACCAAACAAAATGTTTAACTATTGTTATGCCTCTATCTTTCAAATATTCAAAAAACTTCTTAAAGCAATGTTGTACAAAAAGTGTGTCATGCTCCTTATCATCACTGATATAGAAGTGGTACTCTTTCTTAATGACACAATTTTCAAATGTACTATCAACACCATCTAAATTCATCTGTGCATGTCGATAACACACATGCACGAAAATAGTGATTTGCTTTGAAAAATAATACTCTGATTGAATCTCTTTTTGATGCACAAAAGAGTAATTCTCTGCGAAGTCAACTACAGATAAAATAGTTCCAAGTGGGAAAGTGTCTCTTAATCTTTTAAATTGTTCTGCTTGCCACTTGGCAAAAAAACCATGGCATATGTATGGTTTTATCAACTTACAAAATTTTCCATAAATGTTCCAATAGGTATTTCCTCTTCTACATAATCTAGTCTTGTAGATTCCTTTCCAAATTTTGTTTCAATTTTTTTGTACTTATAACTCTTGCAATTTACCATCTTCCTCATGTCAGTATCTTCATCTCTCAAAGGCAATTTAGCCAAGTCCCCGCATGTTCCACAAATTCCTCTTATGCAATTTATTTGACCGGTTGCATTATCATCTGATTTATCACAAAAGATGGATGCTATGAATTGACTTGTTCGTTTAGGAGGAGCATTTTCATAACCATCATTATCTTCTCTAATCTTTCGAAACACCTGATAGTACAAGTCAAATTCGATGTGATAACAACAACAACAAGTTTCAAAAACTTTGTTTAACTTCACATAATATGGCCTTAACCGTTCAAACATGGTTTGTCCAATCTTTATATGAGGGTTTGTTTTAGTAAACAATACATACAATTCATGTTTTGTTGTGTCTATCCAATGTTTTACATGGAGATCATAACGATCAGGACCAATCCTTTGCTTGATAACATGTCTACTATTTGATGAAGGGCGAGTATTATCATTCCAAAAACTTGTCACAAAGTTCCTAACAACATCTTCAATTCTATCAGAACGAGGAGCTCTACACATAATTGCCCAATTCCCTTCTGAGGTAGTATCATCCAAAATATTTCTCCTTTTAACATATTTAGATATTGTCCTTCTACTAAAACCAAACTCAGATGACAGTGAAGAGATTTGTCTTTTTTGAGGCAATCTTTCATTTACTAAAGATGTCAACATCACTCTTCTTGAAATGGTCTTATCTAGTTTTCGAGATTTTTTACCAATGTTCACCAAACCTTTCTTAACATTATCAACAATAGATTTTTGTAGCTGAGAAGATTTCCTCTTTTGATTTGTTGTATCTATACCCAACAATTTCATTGGATCTATTAAGTCTTTATGAGTAAGTACATTTGATAACAATTGAGCTTTTTCTAGTGTAGTATCAAGATTGTTGAAATGCGACATTATTTCTTTTGCACTTTTATTCATTGACCTCCTTTTAGTATGTCTAGGTTCTTCACTGAGACGTTTCAACTCATCCACATCCATTTCAAGTAAATAATCTAAATTTTTATAAGAAATATTTCTCTTCACCTGTTTAGCTAGATCCACAATATGCTCATCCATATCAGTGGTAGGAGGTAAGGAGCCTGACCCCTCTCCTTCAAAGGTCTCCATTGGTTCAACTTGGACAATCTCCTCCCTATGTTCATCAACTATATTGTGTTCTTCAACAGGTTCATTTGCCCGTTCTGCACATAATTTAAGAGTTTGTGTAAGGTTCTTGAATTAATCAGAGATTATTCAATTAGGATTAAGAATAGGGGTGAATTTGGCTTAAAGCTTTACATGTTAAAATTAGCCCATTCAATTTGGTTTATTAAATTTAAATACTTTTAGGACCTTATTGTTATAACTCTAATTAAATTACTTGTTTAGGTTTAAAGTTCAATTTGTTCTCAGGTTAGGATTAAAGTTCAATCTCTAATTTTGAGCACTAATTTAACACATAAAATAAAATTTTGATAAATTAGAAATTCCAATTTTGAAAATTAAAAGTACAAATATTTTGATGCATGCATACGATAACTTAGGTGACCTCATATTAATTTGTTATGGACCATAATGTAAGTGGACTATAATTTGTCACATGTGTGTATATTTAAGACCTATTATTGCATAATAGACCTCCTAATCTGAAATGTTTTTGCATGTACGTGAAGTTGAATATAAATAGTTCACCTAAATTATTCAACATGTTTAATAGGTTATAAATTTATGTCACATTTAAGAACTATAATCAATGTAATAGTCCTAATAGGCCTTATTATTAAAATCAATATGACCACATTTGAAAAAACATTTCACAAAATTAATATACTTAGCTACCCTTACGACAAATATATTATGTGATATTAAAGGACCTATCACATGAAATTACTTGTACATGTAGATTAAATATTCAATATATATAATTTAGAACCTAAAAATTATGACATAATAGGTCTTATTAATTTTATGACTTAATAGGTCTTATCTATTATAAATGAACTTAATTATATAGGAGAAAAATGCAATTACAAAACAAGCAAGTTGATGGAATTTGAAATTTGCAAATACACATGTATTATCTCAAATTAATTATGTTTTCCAATTAAAACAAAATTATTTTTAATCTTATTAAAAATATTAGATAAAAAATATTGAATTCTAATTAATTGATACGTAATACATATTAAATTAAATAGAAATAAAATTAAAAATACATACTTGCATCATGATATCTTTGTCTTCTTTGTTCTCGATATCTTTCTTCCGTTTTAGGAGAATAATTCCTTGAAGTCTTATTTTGCCTTCTCTTCTTGTTCCCCATGCTTTTACAAAAAACCTTCAAATTATTTGCCTTCAAAATAATTTTCAAATATCTTCTCTCATCCAAAAATGTGAATTATTTTAATCATTTGAGTGATAAAAAGCGAAAAAAAATTATGGACATTTATACGATTCCACAAATGAAAAAAAAAACAAAAAATGCATCGGCCCGAGTTCGAACGAAAGCCGACAGTTAAAAATTGTTGGGTTCGCTCGAACATGGCAGTTACAAAAATGTGCATGCCAAAATCTAGCTCACCGGTTCGAGCAAATGGGGGTTCGCTCGAACCCCTTTTGGTTCGAGCGAACCCAATCTGATCGAACACGTGTTCGATCGAAACCCCAAAATTAGAAGTTTCTCCCAAAAAATTTCAGAGTTCTGAAGAATTAATGACTTCGGAGCTCTGGTTCAATACATGAATGAAATAATCTTGATAACCCAAAAATATTAGATGGTAGTACTCGAAGCAATCTTTCCAACGAATATAATTTTGTTATATTTTGAATTTATTATGTTCTTGATTTTTTAATTTTATTAAAAATTGGTTTTTCACCGAACATGAACTTCTCTGTTCAACGCATTGGGAAAAATAAGAAACTAATTCAAAAAAATTCTGAAAAATATCTATGCCCTTGGTATTGATGTCCTATTTCTAACAAAAAAAAAAAAATTGAATTTCGATTTATATAGAACAAGTTATGTGTTCAAACGTAAACCTATGTTTGAATTATGACTAGTCGGACTTCAAAACTTTATAAAATGAAAAATATTGAACATATCACTATAAAACCAAATGCAAGCCCTGGATATTGATGTTACAAACCAAAATTCAAAAGAATTGAGTTTTTATCATTTATAGAAAAAAAGTTATGCATTTCGGGAGGCACATCACTCTTAAAAAATGTAGTTTGTTGTAAAAAACTACTTTTCGAGGGAGATGGAAATTTTTTTAAAAAATCTTTCAAAAAAATTTGAAAAAAATGTATATAGAATCTACAAACAAAATGCTAGAAATCACTAATTTACATCATCTTCAAATTTTTAATAGTTTAAAAGTTATAGTTCTCGGAAGTTGAAGATTATTTTAAAAATGTACATCTCAGTGTCAAAAGTGGCAAAAAAGTGGGAACCATTATTGTGAGTTCACCCCTCTTGGATCGATAATCTAATAAGATAATTTTTTTAAATCATTTTATATCCGTGGAGATAAACCATAGTAAACCCCTATAGGGATGATGAGTGAAATGCTTTTATAAAATTGATTTAATCTTGAAGAATTATTGGCGATTGGCAATTGGTCAAGGGTGACGCTCATGATAAGAATTAGGATCTAGTTGTTTTAGGCCACAAGCAATAGGCCATCAAGAGCCTTTGCTTAAGCACTACCATCATGGGTAGCAAACGCAAAGAAACTGTCTAGGACATTGACCCTAGAAAGGGTTGTGTACCCACTAATCAGTTTACATCAAACCATAGAGTAGAAAATAGAACTACATACTTTACGCCTTGATCCCGTGCCGAAGCGGGTATGTAGGCAGTCTTGGGACGGAGTTTTCCCTCGTACTTAGGCGTTCATGGGTGGGGTCTAGGGTTGGTAAAGGAAGGATTGAGTAAGAATCCTATTTTGAAATATAAAGATAATTAAATCAGAAAAATTAATTCAATGCATACTCAAAAGGAATCCCGTATGGATTCGCTTGACTTCTCGAGGCTTTAAGCCAAATTCCGAGGCAAAATTCAAGCTTGTATTATGTTATTTAATTACTCCTAAGGACGACGACCTTAGTGCACTTCTGTTAGAAGAGTGTAGTACTTAGTGAGTGGCTCAGGACCCGAATGGTCCCGATGAGTCTAAGTCTCTGGCCAGAGCACCTCCTATCCCGATTGGATAGATGCCTACCCAGTATGGGTAGATGCCTTGTAGTACCCTTACTTGTTTGAACTGATACTTTGTTCTTATTATTCTCAGTGGATACATTATCATTGGTTATTTAGAATTGTATAACATTGTTTCATGTTTTATCTGATTATGAGATATATGTTTTATTTGCAGTATTTATGTATTTATGTTTTATGGCATTATATGGTTCATTGCTATGTACTGACGCTTTACTTCATCTATGCACTATGTGTTGTGTATCTGCGAGTGTATGGGATGCATGGGGACGATTTTCCTTCACTCATCTCGGTGAGACAGGGAACGTCGTGATTCTCCTTCATCGATGTGTATGTTGAAATTTCTATATATGTATATATGCATGTGTGGTCGGTGATGCAGGATGTTGCAGGTACAAGTACCGGGTAGGTACGGGGTATCGTCTCCACCTGGCTACACAGGTCTGAGCATCCCTTATATTTTCCAATGGAAGTGAAGGAGATAGTAGTTGACCCTATTTTTAGTCAGTAACACTCGGGTGAGTGCCTTCAGTTAGTCATTCTGTCGATTGGTTTGGTCTTCATATTTTGTTGTTTGATCTTTATAAAAGTCGCTTGATGCTTGCTCAGTCTGCGTATCTAGTGTTCCAATTTGTATATGTCATTGGTAAATGTTACATTTATTACGTCCATAAGAGTAGTTTTGGTAATTGGAGGAAAAAGAATCAAGTGATCTAGTGACTTAATATTGTTTATAAAGGACGAGTTAATATCTTAGTATGAGTCGATATGAATTTTATCAACTTGTTAGCTCGATAGTTGCAATTCGATCATTTGAATAAATGTAAGGACATAATATACTCGGAAGGCAATAGTCACTGATAAGTAGTTATTTGAGTTGAGATAAGGTGATCGTATTATCAGTAGTTTATATCGCCATCGGTTTACTGTGATATTGGATTATGCGTGTATATAATTAGAATTATAAATATGTCATGTTTTATAAACTTTTCGAACGTATAATATATACATAATTCAATTATTTGAAAATATATACATATAAGAAAATGCCACTCGTTATAAATATTAGAAAACCAAAATACACATTTACAAATATGATTGCTAAGGAAGGATTAATATTTAAATAATTATATTAACAAAAGTCATTAATTAATTATTAAAATATAACAAAGGAATGGTATTAAAACGTAATAACAAAAGTTTATTAAAGAAAACAAATAAAAATTGTTTCGACCTTATAAAGGTGGCAGAGGTAAAGTTTTATTGTTTGGTCTATGGTGGTCGATGGTAATATCGACCACCCCCCTTAATATAGGGAGGGGTCGGTATTACCACCAACTACCCTCCTCCTTCGCACACCATGTCTCCTCTTCCACCATAACTCAGCAGACAGCACGCGAGGTGAGGATTCCTGCGGGTACACTGCAGTCAGCAAGTAGTGGAGGACACCTCTCGCAGTCTAAAATGATAACTATCACCTCTCCACGTTCAGTTTTCTCCACGAGCTCCAGTTCGTTGGCAACTAACAGCTGATGGACCGGTTTGAAAGGAGAATGAACTGGCATGCAAGGTGGAAACTAAACCGTAATCCTTAATGGACTCTAGACCTGGCAGATTGAGCGCTCAAGTTGCTGTTTGCAAATGCATCAGTGAATGAAGTAATAAATTAACCTCTCCACCCAGCCGATAGATGTCATAATCATTATCAAGGAGTGCTAAAAACTGAAGCTAACTAGAGATGGACTTCCTGCGTGGAGGAAGTAGAAGAGTTAGTAGAAAAAGAGTCTCAGTCGATAGCTATCACTAAGCCAGATTTAGGGGAGCGATGGATGTTTTCTTTTAGTATAAAAAGGGGTGTGGGTAGAGAGCAAGAGGAGGGCTTTTGGTGACATCCAAGGAAGGATGAAGGAACGTAGAGAGGAGAGTAGAGTTAGTGAGGATAGCGCATGTTTTTATAGTATCAAGTATGAGATGTTTTAGAAAGGATAGTAGTTGATAGAATCAAGAGAGAGTTGTTTGCCTGTTTCTTTGATAGAGCTGGAAACATTGGTGAGAAGGATTGCAAGCAAGGTATATTTATCAGCAAGTGGGCATCAAGGACTTGCAAATTGATCATCGCTTCAAGTAGGTCAGGAATTTCTTAGTTTTTAATCATTATTATTTGCAATCTCAGTTATATATCATGCTTATGAAATAGTTATGGTTATGTTTTAGTTATTCGTTAGGGTTTGTTAAATAAAATCGTTTAGTAGTAGTTGTGATTACATTAGGACTAAAGAAGTGGAATAGTTTTAAGTTTAAATTTCTTAATGGAAGAAAAGTATGATTACGTTCAACACCTAGATATTAAGATTTATTTGACATAGCTCTAGGAGAGTTCTGAGAAGTAATAGTTTACCATTGATACGTTATAGAAATGGTACAAGCCAAACAAACAGCTCGCAAATCAGTAGCGGGTTATGCTCACTACCTAAAAGTCAAGAAAGATTCTTTGACTCCTGTCAAGCCCGTTGTGGATGACAACCCTGCTGAAGAGAACCCAGCTCCAGAAGGGAGCAAAGAAATAGAAAAAGGTCCTATTCAGAGCCCAACCAAAGAAGCTACCACTGAAAAAGGAAAAGAACCCAAGTCAGAGTGCTCGCCTGAAAAGCCAATAGTTATAAGTTCTGACTCGTCGGAGGGGTATACCCCCTTGAGTGATAATGAGTCTGTGGGGTACTTTCCCCGAAGTGAAAGCAAATCTGAAGGATATACTCCTTTAGATCATGTTGAGTCTGATGAGTGTACTTCTCCGTATTTTCCGGAAGAATGATGTAACACTCTTGTGTTAAAAAGATAAATAAATAAAAATAAAGGCATTTTTCTATGAAGAAATGTATTACGTTTTATTGTAAGATTTTTCTGATGAAATGAATATTTCTATTTTAATCTTCGTTTATTTGTAAAAATGGAATTTATTAAGGTAACATACCTATAGATGTTAATAAGAGTAATAGAACTCTTAAACTTGTCATTAAGTGGAAAATTATGTGTTTTACCGACCATATTGTTCTCTGTGTCTTGACAATCATGTTTACGTTTTGCAAGTTAATTTTGTGATAGGTATTGGTACATAGGGTTATCTTGTTTTATATGGTGGTCGCAACTAAGTACAATATGTCATGTTGTCAATTTGTCTTGTGTTGTGACTTGGCCAGTATATTTAGATGTATAACCTTAAGGGAGTGAGCCACTATGAGTTGTTCGTGATGGCCAAACCTTAGGTTAGTAATTTTGTATCTTTCATTGAGATAGGTCAAGTTTGGGAATGGCTATCTATGTCGCCATAGAGTTATTTAAATAGAACTAACCCATAGTGTCCTAAGAGAGAGAGTGGCTTTTGAGCGGGAACTGTGCCGAAGAGGTGACAGGATAACCCATCAGAAGTTGGTTAAGAAAGTGAAAACCTAATAAATGACTAGGGAAGGGTAGAATAAAAGTTAAATGAAATAATGTGCCTCGCACATAGGTGAGTGTTAGTATAGGGCTCATAATGTAGCGAGAAGGCCTGGAATGGCAAACTTACCACCTTGTCTTCATGAGAGGATTGGTAAGGTCCGCATGAGTCTTAGTTGGAATTGGAGGTTCGGGAGAGGTCACCAGGATAACCTAGGATGGGGGCTAGGACCTATGGAGGCTGTACCATGGTATCCACCGTAAGACATGCGATGACACTTTCTCCTTAGAGTCACTAGTGTTCTGTGAGTTGGGTCACATGAATGTAAGTGGAGTCTTGTAGTCCTTTTGTTCTTGTATCATTTTGCTTGCTTGAGGGTTATCTACTATCTCCAGCACGGTGGGGTGGTTCCTTTTCGGGATCACATGGTCGGGTGGTAGTGTCACTTCCCATCGGATGTTCTATTATGTATCTTCAGGTGAGGAAGGACTTCGCTGATGATCTTGGATCGTGATTCATGTACCGACTCTTCTTCCTATCCATCTTTCAGTTAAATACTAGAGGTTTTGAAAAGAAACTACATGTAACTTCCATTTTGTATCATTTTAGCTCATGATGTAATTTCTTTTTGAAAACATGTATTTTTGAATATTGAAAGAAAAGAAATATTGTAATATATGCTACTTCAATTACTGATTTTTGATGTATATAATATATGATTGCTTGAAGAAATTTAGATTCTTTCATTGCGGAAATTTTATCTTAAATATTTAATTTATGAAGTAATATTCGTTGGCAACCCTTAGGAAAATTCAGGTGTAAAACTTCCGCTATGTTATTAGATGTACTAAGGTTTAATTTATGCAATTAAAAAAAAATTTATTAACCCCTTAGTTGCATAGATTATGATGTTTTCCTTTAGGGTTCCTGACGGGGCATTACATGCCTATCTCGTATTGGATAGATGAAATCTTATGTCCCGTATGGACAAATGCCTAACCTGTATGGTTAGATGCTCATCCCAGATGGATGAATGCCTTATCCAAATGGATGGATGCCCAGAGTATGCAATTGAATAAAACTTAATGATTAAATTAAACACACAAAGAAAAAAAAAAGAATACTGAATTTTGTTGAGTTAATTATGGTGGGTTACTGCATCTTTGGTAATTTTATTTTTATTTATTTAATTGACTTTATTTTAATTAATGGCCCTTGGTTATTTAATTGGGCATGGTTATTATTTATTCATGTGGTGAATAATATTTTATAATATTTATTAAATATTCTCTTGTTACATGGTAAATAGTTTTATTATATTTCCTACCTACCATTATTTTCTATTGGCTAATATGTTTTGGGGAAATAAATTATATTATAAAGTGGGTAGGTAAATTTTATATTATTTTGTATTATTTCGATTGGCCGACATTAAGGCTAGGTTTTTTGGATAATTTCTATTTAAATGGCAGCCTGTGCATTTTGTCGGGTTACAATCTAAAGAGTTTTCTTAGCTATTTTAATTATTTTGATTCAAAGATTGGAGTTTGGGTTAGGGCTTGGATTCTTGCGCTTCCTCGGATTTTATTTTCCATCACTTCAATTTCTAGGTTGGAGGATCTTTCCTTTGAATTTTATTTTCAATTCTTGTTTGCTCCATGTCTGTAGAGAAAAGATTGCTTGCAGGTAGTTTGTGAAATATAGTTTTATTATACAGTTTTAAAGTTTATTGAATTTCATGGATTTTATATTATATAGTTTTGGGCTATAATTTGGAAAAATATTATTTGCACATTTCTGTGCGCAGTCGTGAATGGCCGACTGAGAATTTTGGTTTTGTGATTGTTGGCTAGCTGTGTGTGGTGCATTATTTGTGTTGGAGAACTTAGTTATGTATCGTGTGACATTGATTTATTAATGAAGTAATGATTATGGAATTAATGTTATGCTTTTGGTATCATGTGATAAGTTATATTGGAATTAGATAATGTTAGAATTAGTAGTGCATAGGATCATGATAGTAGATGTGTTATCATGTTTATGATTATATATTAAATTATTTATGGTTAATTTAATAATGGCGTTGAGATACCCTAAGGAATGCTTAGACGTATTCTATTAATTCTGCTTTCGTAATGTTCTTATGTGAATATGTTCATGATGCTTAAATGTTATTTGGTTATTGGATGTATATTGCATATGAGTAGTTGATTTTATTGGTTGCATTAGTAGATGTTTTAAAAAATATTATCTCTATTTGCATGTTAGATTAGTGTATTTATCTAGAGTGTTCTGGTGGGCATTACATCTCAAAACAACAATATGAAGCTCAAAGTCTTCAAGTTATTATCTCCTTCTACCAAGATGACAAAATAAAGCACAAAATTTTTGAGATGCTATCTTATAATATTTCAGCTAACTTTAACCTTGAAAATACCGATATGAAGCTCAAAGTCTTCACAATGATATCACATTCACCAATTCCTAATTCCATTAACAAGAGATCAAATATGACACAAAGTCCACAAACCAAAAATTGTTTGTACTCTTTAATAATATTCCTTCAACAACACCTTTACTTGAGCAAAAAAAGAATTTATAACAAGAATGATATAAGAACACTCTCACCATAAACCACAAATGAATCCAACACAAAGTCTAGATGCCAAAGTTTTCTTCTTATTTCATAAAGTTTGTCAAATCACAATAGGAACACAAAGTTTCACTTTTGCTCTTCACTTCGACAAAGTTTTGACATATAGATTAAAGGTTTTAGATCTTAAAAGATAAAGATCCTTATTACAATGAAAATCTGCATATATAGAGAGGAGAGGTGCCACATGAAACTAAGAAAGTTACAACTAATTTGTGACCAAGTCAAAGGAAGAGTTTGATTTGAATTAGGAAACGTACAAGTTCTGGATGCAAAAACTTGAATACAAAATGACAATTGAAGTGTCAATTAGAATTATAAAATGACACTAGGCTAGAGATGCATAAAAAAAATATGAAGTGCCTGAAGCCTCGTCTTGTTTATCATTGTCTCTATTTTTCTTAATAAATCTTCATATTGTCGCAAGGCAGCCTGTATTTCACAGTCATCTAGTCCCAATGTGCTAAATCTGTCATCTGGAGTGGAGTTGCAAAAATTGATTTGAAGAATTCCTAGATGTAGTGCCCTACCCTAGTCAGCCTTGTACAACCGGTTTGACTTTGGGTGACTTTTCCTATGAGGCATTCTCGAATGGTTAATTTACCATTATGTAATGTTGTAGATTAGATATATGAATATTGTGCTTACCTGTTATTGTGCTTTCATATTGATTCTTGTGTAAGTTTAATTGTTTCCCTAATTCTTTCTATAAATCTCGAGCTAACACCTTCATTGAATATGTATACATATGTATGCTTGCGTGACTCATGGTTGCAGGAGAATTGTAGGTACAATACCGCCTAGGTGCGAGGTTCATCTCCATCAGGATTCTCAGGGTTGAGTATACCTTTTTCGTCTTTAGAATTTGGATTAGGTGGTCGTAAAACCTCATCTTGCCTTAGCCATGATCAAGTGAGCATCGTGTGTGGTCCGTCAGGTTCTTTTTTCGTTTGGGTATGCAAGTCGTCTGTTTGGTTGGATTTCTTAGATTGTGTGTTTTGTGTGTGTGGTTAAATTGAGTGATTAATCCTTTTTATTTTATTTTATTTGATTAAGTTATGTTTATGCATTAAAAATTAAGGGACTAAATTAAATTGGTTTCCTTTATGCGATTAATCGTTATTTAGAATTGTTCAATGCAAATTAGTAGCTAGTTTAAATTAAATGGTAAATTTTAATGAATTAATTTAGTTAGCTATGCTTTTGGAAAGGAAAGATTTAAATTAATTTGAAATAGAATTAATTTAATCTCTTGCCTTTTAAAAAATAGAAAGGTTGATTTTAGTTATTTAAAGAAAATCAATTTTAATTAGAAAAGCAAGTTAATATATATTTGATAAAGTGTGAAAGATTAATTTGGGGATTTTATTTTAATTAAAAATATTTTACCCTCATTATATTTTGGAATATAAAGGTTAATTTTGTTAAAATGGAGAAAATTAGAAATTACATGAGGGAGATAAAAGCATTTTTTGACTTTTTTTTTTTTAGTTAAAACAAAATAAAACAAAATGCCCATTTTATTAAATATTTTATTATTGGAAAATATTTTTGGAGGAAAAACCTAAAAAGTTTAGGTTTCATATATATTTTTCTATTTTATTTTATTTGTGGAAAGAAGAAATTTTTATGCATGTTGAGGAAACAAGAATCTGGAGCTTGGAGATTTGGCTCTGCAACAAAACTCTTCCAGGATTGCATATGGAGGTAGGGTTTTGATTATTTCCTTGCTTGCCAAAGAATCTTACTGTTTGGCTTTGAAAGAACAGTGCTGGTTAATGAAAAAAATCTTATAAATTAATTTTAGATTTATGTTGGATTTGGGGATTTAAAAAACTATGCACTTTGCTTGGAAAAAGTATTGATTATTTGAATGGTTATTTACAATAGATTTGTCAATTTGGCAATCCATGGGGATTCAAGATTTAAAACGGGATTATTTCAGCCTCCCAGTGAGATTGTGGGAAATATACAGATTTAAGTTTTATTTTTTTGTTTTATTTCAGCCTCTCGGTGAGACTCTAGAAAGTATTCAGATTGGTGTTTATTTTGGTTTTCATTTCAGCCTCTGGGTGTGACTGTGGAAAATATACAGTCTTTGTCATTTCTTTATTTTGGGGTTTATATTTTATTAAGAGTTTAAAAAAAATAATAATAATGTGAATGTAATTGACTCTGTTTTCTTAGAATGCTGGAGATGAGATTTTAACAATCTCTAATTTTTCTCTTTAGAGATTCCATTAATCTCTGTATTCATTTCTTTTTTTTTTTAAAGAAAAAAAAATAATTTGAAATTTAAAAAAAAAATAATAAAATAAAATTTTTGAAAACCCCCACATGGCTGGGAGGTAGTGTAATGCCCCGCCAGGAAACCCCGAAGGGATAAGCCAAAATACAAGATTAGAGTGCAATATTTTTTTTTTTTTTTAAAGATACACCACATAAGATACAACAAGATATCAAAGATTCAGAATTACATAGCGGAAGACATCAACTAACACCTAAAGAGTTTCCCAATGAGATTACTTAAATTTCACAATTCACTTAACTCACACAATTAATCCAATAAGCTAATTATCTTAATAATGAGATAATTCTTAATCAGGATAATTTCTTTCACAAGATGGACATATTAATCACAAGCAAAGATTCAACCATTAGGATCTATTCAAAATCTTCATTCAAGCTTTTCATAAAAATACAAGCCATACATCTAATATTCTAAAACACTAGAATTTCATCATAAACATATGAGATCTTTTCAAGCATACTTAATTTCCTTAACAACAACTGAATATATTCCATTACTCTAAGTTACATTAATTCATATTCCAATTTATTGCATTATAAAAGACGATTGCATACATGCATCTACGATAAATCTCATCTAAACCACTTATGCATTCGATCAAAATGGCATTCAAGAAAGGACTGCATAAAAGCATTTAAATTTAATTCCATCTTATCCACTCATACGTTCTAACATAAGCTATTCATACATGATAAAGTTGAATAAGGAAACATAAGAGAATAACATCACATAACACCATAATGATCTCGGAGTTCACCCCTAAAGGGCTACATCTCCGGGTCTGCTCAACTGCAAGACCCCTCTGATAAATAATAAAGTTAGGAATACAAGAGGTTACACCATTACAATCCGGCCATCAAGGTGAAATATAAACAATATACACACGACCACATCGGTCAATTAATACATAAACGATCCCTGAAAAGAAAAGGATCCAACTGAACATAATCAAAGCTAAAACAAAGGTCCATTGGAGCATCCACAAAACTGAGTCATCACCACCCAAGGTCTAACATGAAACTAGGTACTCACAAGGGCAAAGACAATAGGATGACTGACAAAAGTGCTCCTAACAGGACAAAACGACAACACACTAGCGAACGTAGGGACAAGTGTCATCACACAACCTGGTATGGTTACCATGGCAAGTCTCCATAGGTCTCGGCCCCATACACTAGGTTACCCTGGCAACCTAATCCGAGCTTCCGGCCCATCCAAGCCTCATGTGGACCCACACATCCTCTCGTGAAAACAAGGATGATGGTTTGCCATTTCAGGCCTTCTCACAGCATGTCGAGTCTGTGTTAGCACTCGTCCCATGTGTGAGGCACATTATCTTACTTAGAGATTACATTCTAATCTACTGATAGGTTATCACTTATTAGACTCACTTTCGATGGGTTACCCAGCAGCCACTTTGGGCGCAGTCGAAAGCCACTTTCCCATATGACACTAGACTATACTCAGACGAACTCAAAACCAAGGAATAGACATGGTCAAACGAACGGAGTTCAAGATGGAGAAATCCACCATTTGGTCAAACATGACTTCATATGAGGTGCACTGACAGATGGTACTCAAACTAGAGACCTGACCAACTAAGGTCAACCACGAATCAACATTCGACACCCACATAGAGGATATGACCAAATACGACTCCACCACAAAACAACAGTCAACTCGGGACCGAGGACTGATATAGGTACCCCAAATCATTCCATATGATAGGGTCCTAACAAACAAAGCATGACTTGCCATTACATAAGCAAAAGCGAATACAAAAGTTAAACTCGCATAGGTAACATTCAACAGATACAATCTTACCGAATTGATCTAAACATTAAAAGTCGATCAAGCTTTCTACAAGAGCTATAAGAGATTGCAGTTATCTACTTCATTTAAATACAGGTTGTTCTTGATTTTCTAACTCTCTAAGGTTCATTGCATCGAACATACAAAAATACGCCATAACGAGTTTTTTAACCAATTTCACTAGAATATAATTTAAACACCCATTAACCAATTAATTAAGATATTTAATCTTCAATTAAAACATCATTGACGTACTGGATTAAAATAAATCCTACACATTTGTCTTTTCCAGAACCAATTTACACTATACAGATCAAGGAAATTATACATATCTAGGGAAGCCAAATAAAGAAAATCCATTCCCAGATTAACAAAATGTTTCCTTGAGCATAAAAAGAAAATTACAAAAATTAACTATTAATAAATGAATATATTTAATAATCCGTGATTGATTAAATATAATCAAATTAATAATCAATACAAAAGACACAGATTAAGTATTTAATTACCAAAATACGCATTAAAACAAGATGAGTTTGAATATTAACTATTGTATATTTTAAAAAAAAAAAACATTATACAATAAATTAATAACCAATCATACTTGAATTTATTTTACTTAAATGCCAATATTTAATAATCAAAACTTAATTAAATTATTAAACATTAAATAATATTAAAAATATTATATGCATTTTTTTTTTTGAATAATAAAAAAAAAAATACATAAAAAAAAAACATTTTTAAAAACTAATAAAACAAAGCATTTTAAAAGGGCGGCGAAGGCTGGGCGCCTAAACCCTAGCCGCAGGAGATACCCGCACGGGCGGCGCCACTGTGGTGCCCGCAGGTCCCGCGGCGCCCTGCGGCCACCACAGTGAGCCGCGGCCACTGTGAGCAGGACAAGCGAAGGGGAGGGGAGGAGGAGGTAGGTGGAGCTCCGCTCCCCGCCCTCCAAATCCCAAACCAACGTTTTATTTGCTAAAACAAAAATTTCGATTTACCTAAAATTTTGAAATAACAATTAACATTGCCCCCCATCTTTTTTTTTTTAAAACCAAAACTTGATTTACCCAAAAACTCGATTTTCCAAAAGAAAACAAAATAGAGAAAAGGGTTTTCATAAATTTCATTGCAAACAGCAAAACCTCCATTTGAACAGTCTCATAATGAGACTTAAAATATTATTTCCAGAATGATAAGGTTTTTTTTTTTTTTAAACACAATGAATCAACTATTTTGCAAGAACATCAGGCATGCATAGTTTTTAAACCCACAAATCCAAAATTAAAACTCAAATCAATTTAAGAAGATTGGATTTTTAGCAACAAGCATTTTCATTCAACAACAGACTATTTCCATGGCATCAAGGAAGAATAGTTAAGGTAATTCCTACCTTCATACGCATTCCTGGAAGAGCTGAAGGAGAGCCCACCTGCCAGATCCAGAAGAACTCCTTCCTCCCAAAGACCCCCAAAATCAATCCCAAAAACTTTTTCCAAAAAAATATTTTCCCAAAAATATCCATCCTCCAAAAATTCCCAAAAATATTAGGTTATAAGGAAGAGTTGACCAAAATTCCATTTTTGGAATTAAAATTTTTATTTAAAATAATCTTCCCAAAAATAATTCTTTTCTAACTATATCAACAATTAAATTGCTTTCCAATTCAAAATTGATTTTCTCATTTAATTCAATTTACCCTTTCTATATCAAAATGCCAAAAGATTAAATTAATTCTATTGAAATTAAATTTAAATCTTTCTTTTTCAACAGCATATACAAAATGCATTTATTATTCAAAATCACCCATTTAATTGAACTTGCTCCCAATTTAAATCGAGAAATTCAAATCAATGATAATTCACATAAAGAAATCCTGATTAATTTAGTCCATTAATCTCTAATGCATGAATACATATTTAATCAAATTAAACACTAATGACTAATTAATCAATTTAACCATACACACCAAGCACACAAATCGAGAAAGTCAACCAAACAGATGACTCGCAAACCTAAACAAAAAGGGATTATCGACGACGACTGACGATGCTCACCTGAGCACGACTAGGGTCAACTAGGGTCTTACGACCACCTAATCCAACTCTAAGGATTAAAGAGGTACACTCAAACCTGCAAATTCAGGTGAAGATGAACCTCGCACTCATGCGGCGTTGTACCTGAAATCTCCTGCAACCAAGAGTCATACATGCATACATATATAAACTTAATGAAAGCGTTAGCCCGATATTAATACCACGAAATAGGAACACTAAACAACTTGCATACAACTAGTGTGAAACCCACATCAACAGCTATGCATTAAGTCAAACATCTGACTATAATCATTATATTAAAATAAACTAACCAAGATTAGAAATTGATTGGGGCAGGGGTACTACAGGTAGCGGACTACCAAGGGTAGCAGCGCTACCAATGGTAGTGAGATGCTACCAAATGGTAGGAGCGCTACCAAAGGTAGAGGCCTGCTACCATTTGGTAGCAGCGCTACCAAAGGTAGAGGCCTGCTACCATTTGGTAGCAGCGCTACCAAAGGTAGAGGCCTGCTACCATTTGGTAGCAGTGCTACCAATGGTAGTGAGATGCTACCAAATGGTAGAAGCGCTACCAAAGGTAGAGGCCTGCTACCATTTGGTAGCAGCGCTACCAATGGTAGCGTGGGCTACCAAGGGGACCCACGTGGGTACCCCCAATTTAGTATTTTTTTAAAGTTTTTTTATTGTTTAAAAAAGAATAAAATAATGATATGATATTAAATTAAAAAGTAATTTTAAATGGAGTTTTAATTATTTAAATTCAGTTTTTATTTTATATTATTTAATTCGAGTATTAAATAATATTTGGATTTTAGATAATCCATATAGTAATATATGTTATTAATCATATATTTATTTTTGCTAAACTTTGATTAATATATATAGCATTAATATTGATTAATTATTAATTATGGATTAATGTGGATTTTAAATAAATGTTATTTTAGATAATCCATATATTAATATATATTATTAATTATATGTGGCTTTTTGGTCCCTTTGTAATGAATACTGTCAATGAATTAACCATTAATGCTCAGACGTTAATTTTATTTGGTTAGATATAAATTGAGATACATGTATACTTGCTTTATATATACGCAAGAGATAAATCATTGGGGAGCGTTTTCTTTTCATTTCATAGATTCCTTTTAAAGTATATTTTCTTTTGTATAGGGTATAATTGTGTTGCTAGAGAGGGGACTAGTGTATAGTTCTAAACCAATATGTCAATGATGTTTATCTAAGGATTAAATAACATATTTAGATGAGTGATGCTTACATTTATGTGAACTTGGTTGGAAAACTTGTAGAGATGTATTTACTGACCGAAGTGGTCATTTGTATTTTGGTTGTGTTCGCCTAAAAGGCAGAAATGTATATGACATGAAACTTATGTAACCTTAAACTAATTTTATTGCCAGAAGGGTCTTGCAGTTGAGCAGACCTGGAGATGTAGCCCTCTAGGGGTGAACTCTGAGATCATATCTGTGTTATGTGATGCTTTTGTCTCACATATTTCATACTTAAAGCTATCATGTATGGTTGCATTTTGTAAGTGTATGATGGGGATTTAATGGAGTTATTTCTTGAATGCATGAATAAAGTCCTCTTGTTAAATGTAGTAACTAGGGTCATAAAAGATTGTAAATATGATTATGGAAAGTATTTTGTTAATGTTAATGAAAAGAAGTAAGCATGGAAAGAAACTCACTAGGTTACAATTATTGGATTAACTTGTTATAAAGCTTGTAATTTGAATGTATTGAATGGGTAACAAATATTGGATTAATTGTCATAATATCTAAATGGAAATCTAATGGATGAACCTCATTCGGCTACTTACCGTATTATCTTAATAAATGAACATCGTCATGTTAGCTATATTTCACTAAATGAGATGAATTTATTTAGTTGTTTACGTTTTATCCTAAACAAATAATCCTCACCAAATTAGTTTTATAATTGGATGAACTCAATTGGTTACCCACATTTTAACCTCTATAAATGAACTTCATCATAATAGCTATAATTGAACTAAAATGGGAGAACTCATTTAGTTGTTTATATCTTAATCTTAGCAAATTTATTTCTTCATATTAACTTTATTTTAACTAAAACGAGTGAACTCGTTAAGTTACCTATATCTTAACCCTAATGGATGATCTTCATTTGACTATTTACATTTTATCCTCTATAAATGAACTACGATTTATTAGTTGGATATGTTTAAGACCCAAATGAAGGAACCTCATTTTATTGTTTACATTTTAATCCCTAATGAATAAATTTCAACTTAATGGCCATATTTTAACTATAAAGGATGATCTCATTTGGTTGGTTGCTTTTAAACCTAAATGAATGAACTTCATTATATTAGTTTCATTGTATCAAAAATGGATGGACTCACCAAGTTAACCATACTTAAACCTTAATGGGTGAATTCTTAAGTTGCCTACGTTTAAAATACATTGAGTAAATATCCTCATGTTAGCCTCATCTCCAATCATAATAGATGAACGCTTCCTAAATTCTAAAATGTCAATTCATCGAACATATTATATCCATGTCTTAAGTATTAACTTGTAATTAAGATATCCAACTTAAATGGATCAAATGTTGCGAGTCGAGTTAGGTGTAAGGTTACGTAATCACGTTGGGAAACTCCTTAGGTTCGTTTAGTCTTCCACTATGTTATCTAAGCGTTAGATAACTCCAATGTATCTTAATGTTGTGTCCTATTATTAACACTTATTATTATTATAAAACTATTTAAAAAATATATATTTACACTCTATTTGAGTGTTTTTAGCTTTATCCCTTCGGGGTTTCCTGGCGGGGCATTACACTAGAGTTGGACAAAAAAGACCAAGATGTGGTTCATGAAGTGCATTTCAAACTTATAAGTCTGATTTGCATTTGGGAAGGATAAAAAATCATAAAGGTGCATATCAGGTTTATAAGCCCGAAATGCACTTATGCAAAAGACAAATGAAAGAAATATTGTCTTGGTGCGAATCAAGGTTATAACCCCGATTTATACCTATGAAAGAATCATGGTGCAAGTTAGGGTTATAACCCCAATTTACACCAACACTTAGCACTTGGCAAAATGGTCAAAGGAAAATAGTGTGAGTCAGAGTTATACCCTCAACATGCACTATGAAGGGAAGACTGGGTGTAGATCATGGTTACGGCCCCGATATACACCATTGGATAAGGCCTTAGTGTAGGTCGGGGTTACGGCCCCAATCTACACCAAAATGGGTAGACCTGTTGATGAATTGGTGTAAATCAGGGTTACAAACCCAATTTGCACTAGACTCAATTTTTTGAAAGGGAAGTGTAATACGGGTTTGTAAACTCAATTTAGACCAAAACACAAAAACAATCTTAAAAGAGACAAAAAGTTATCTAGAACCTTTGAATCAAGAATCAAGGGTCCTAAATCATGCATGAGGGGGAATAAAATACTACCTCAAAAAGAATTCTTAGAGCACGTGGACTACAAATTGGACAAAATTTGTAGGGGTTATCCTATTTTTGTGACTTAGTCAAAAACAAGGACAACACATGAATCTAGTACAAAATATAGTTTGGCATAGGGGAGAGTGTGGAGGTGATGAAGGAGGTGGATTGAAACTATAGCTTATAGTGTGGCCTTCCATAAAATAAAATATTAAAAATGAAGTATTCTGAATGTAGCATGTAATGCCCCGCCAGAAACCCTAAAGGAAAACAACACAGCTAGGCAACTAAAGGGTGAAATATTTTTTTTTAAAGATTAAGTGCATTAATTATAACAATTGCATGTTTAATGACACAACAAAAGTCTAACACATGATTTCCTAAGGGTTACCAATGAAGATTAATTCATAGATTATATTAACACCATGGATAATCCAATTGTCCATCTAATTAGGAAAATTAAATATTTAAGATAAAACATACACATAAATCTAAATTCCATAATGAAAGAATCAAAGTATTCCAATGCATTTATTTTCCCATAGATCATATATACAAAAGATTTAAGGCAATTGAATCTAACATACATTCCATTGATATAATATTACAATATCCATAAATACATTGTTTCCAATAATACCACGGATTACAAAGTTACAATGTCAAGGTTACATAATTGTTTGATACAATGATCATAAGCATGAGTTGGAAAATGAACCATGAACCAAGAAACACCAGCAAAGCCTTTCCTCGCCTAAAGATACAGTCCAGAACATCCGATGGGAAGTGGCACTACCACCCGACCATGTGATCCTGAAATGGAACCACCCCACCATGCTAGGAGATAGTAGAAGACCCTCAAGCAAACAAAATAAGACAAGTACGACAAAACTACATGACTTTGCAAATATCCATGTGACTCAACTCACAAACACTAGTGACTCTAAGGAGAGAGTGTCATCACATGGCTTAAGGTGGTTACCCTAGGTAGGCCTCCATAGGTCCAGGCCCCCATCCTGGTAGCCTCTCCCAAACCCCCAACTCCATCTAAGCATCATGCGGACACTACCAATCCTTTCGTGAAGACAAGGTGGTAGGTTTGCCATTCCAGGCCTTCTTGCCACATCCTGAGCCTATACAAGCACTCAACCATGTGCAAGGCACATTATCTTAGTTTAATATTTTAGCTACCCACCCCATAGTCAATTATTAGGTTATCACTTCTTAACTGACTTTCGAGGGGTTATCCTGCCATCCTCTTTGGGCATGGCCCCCACTCGAAAGCCACTCTCTCTCAAAGGACACTAACAGGAAAGGTCTCTCTATGAGAACTCTATAGTGAAACTAACAACCATATCTAATCCTGACAAACCACAGGTGAAGGATACACAATCACTAACCCAAGATTAACCATTTGAAAAAATAACACACAATGGCTCACATCACAGGGTTATACAATGACACTTGACTAAGGGGTAAAAACAACCTTAGTAACAAGACAATAACTCAAATCAGATTACAAAAAAATATGCTTTTACCAGAGAATACCCTTTATTCTAAAGATCTTATAACAAGCAATCTTTTTAAAATAGTAAAAAGCATTAATTACTTGCAAATACAGATATTTCAGAAAAGTAGAAAATACACCTCATTGATAAAAGAAAAGCATAATTGTCATTTGATCAACAAGGCTAAATTAAGCATATAAAAATTAACCTTCTAAAGTATTCCCAAGAATAAATATAGAATCTAAAAATATAAGTTTTTCTGGAAATAACAAAATTTTGAATTAATTATATATATATATATATATATATATATATATAAGTAAATGAATATATATATCATATACCTATATTCATATTACAAAATATATATATATTAAAACATGAATTAATTTGTACAAAATTAAATAATACTTAAATGATATAATACCCAAATTTTTAAAAACTTATATATGAATATATATATATATATATTACATATCATTAATTAATTAAAAACCGAACTCTGCAAAAATTACCGGAGGCACGCAAACCAGGGAGTGGATTTATTGTGTTTTGGCAACTTTAATTTGCTACCCTATGGTAGTATGTACTATTGCAGGTAGTACTGCTACCTTACTGTAGTAGATACTACTGTCGGTAGTAGGTGCTACCGCAGGGTAGCAGATACTACCTTCGATAGCGGCTGCTACCGCATAGTAGCACTGCTATTGACGGGTAGTAGTTACTACCATCGGTAATACTGCTACCTTACGATAGCAGCTACTACTGCTGGTAGTACTGCTACCGTACGGTAGCATTGCTACCATCGATAGTAACTACTGACCCCCTCCCATAAACCCTTATATATATATATATATATATATATATATTTAAAATTTAAAAATTAAATTTAATAAATGCCCAAATTTAAATATATAGATAAAAATTTCACAAACCCCCTTATTTTTTTTAAGGAAAATATTCACAAAGAATATATAAAATAAATATCAAATTTATTTTTTACACAATATAAATATCCATTTTCACAGAGAAATAAAAATCAAATTCCCCCTCCCATAAACCCTTATATATATATTTAAAATTTAAAAATTAAATTTAATAAATGCCCAAATTTAAATATATAGATAAAAATTTCACAAACCCCCTTATTTTTTTTAAGGAAAATATTCACAAAGAATATATAAAATAAATATCAAATTTATTTTTTACACAATATAAATATCCATTTTCACAGAGAAATAAAAATCAAATTTTCACAAGGATTTAAAATTAATTTCCATAGGGGTTAAAATTAATTTTCAACAAAGATAAAACTCAATGCATCCCCACTTTATCCATTTTTATTTACACAAATATCTTCCATAATCCAATTATTGCTTCATCCAATTTTTTTAATAAATTCCTTCAACTAGGAAGAACGCAAAAATTGCATAACACAGAGAAAAATTTTATGGAACAGAGGAGGGTGAATCTGGCAAAATTTTGCCAGCATAACCCCCTATGATTTTCACAATACCAAAACTAAAACATATAGGAAAGAATCAATAAACATGAGAATCTCCACAACAAATATTGGAGATTCAAACAACTAAATTAATTGTATTTAAAGAAGACAAAAGAACACCAGACAAAGCAACCCAACCTGTAAAGCTTTCCTGGAAGATTCACGTGGATGAGCTCTATCCTGCAACAGGGTTTCCAAGCCAATTCCTCTTATCAGAAATCTTCTGATAATTTCTTCTTCAACAAAATATTGCTTCAAAAATAATTTTTTCTTCCCAAAACCTCTTCCTCCTTCCCGTGACTCCCAAAAAGAAAAAGATATATTCCCTTTTAACCTAAAATTTTAGGTTGCACATATTTTTCCCCAAAAACCTAATATTTAATTTTAGTAATAAAAACAATTTTATTTTATTTTCTAATTCCCACCAAAGGAATAAATTAACATGCAATAAGTAAAAATCATAACCTTTTTTTTTTTTTTCTTTTCTTTTCTCATGCAAAATAATTAATTTTCTAAAAAAGAAAATAAAGCAATACTTTAATTCTAATTTATTCTTTTATTCATTTATTTATTCTTTTATTCTTTTATTTATTTATTTATTCATTTATTTATTCTTTTATTCTTTTATTTATTTTTTTATTCATTTATTTATTTTATTTATTTATTTTTTTAAATTCTAGGAGAAATTAATCTAATTTATTTTTCACTAAAATTTAAATAAGATATATTTCTAATATAATGCAACTTGCAACTTAATTTAATAACTTATTTTAATTAATTAAATTTTAAATCTCAATGCATAAAATACATAATTCCAAAAATACCAACTATGAGATAACTCCATAAATTTAATTAATTAATTAAATCCACTAAACACACAAACTGAGCAAACCCCAAGCAAAGACTCATAAAATGTCAAACGACAAAATACGAAGGCCGAACAAACTGACAGGACGACCAACTGACGACACTCACAAGAGTGTAACAGGGTAAAATAGGGTCAACTACTACCTCCTCCACTTCCATTGGACAAATATAAGGCACGCTCAGACCTATGAAGCCAGGTGGAGATGATACCCCATACCTACCCGGTACTTGTACCTGCAATATCCTGCATCACCAAACCACACATGCATATATACAATATAGAAAACATGACATGCACACCGATGAAGGATAATCGCGACGTTCCCTATCTCACTAGAGTGAGTGAAGGAAAATCGTCCCCTTGCATCCAATACACTCATAGACACGCAACATATAATTACACATTGCCTAGATAAAGTAAAGTGTCAGTACACAGCAATAATCCATAAAATGCCATAAATCACAAGTACTGAAATACCGCAAATAAATTATGCATCTCATATCCAGATAAAGCATGAAATAATGTCATATAAGTCTGAATAACATATCATAGTAAGGTATCCACTGAAAGTAAGCAACAGTAAAATATGAGTCTAATGAGTTCAAATGAGGAGGGGTACTACATAGCAGGGGTGATGCAATCACTATGTACTATTAATAGAGAATGATTTATAGATTTGGCATACAAAGTGGTGCAAGTTGTATGGCTATACAAATCACATGAATATATAAATTATGTGAATTCCTTGTGGCTAAACAATATTCCCTCCAAATTAGTTGAACTAAAAAATATTTGAACACTACTAAGTTTACTATAAATTCATATATATTTGAGTCTTTCATACTCAATTGTGAGGTTAAATTTTTATTAGGATACACCATATGAACAATTTAACAAGAATCTCCCAAAATGAGAAGGGTCTTGCAAACCTAAAGCTTTAATAAAATGTTAAAGTCACCAAAAGGATTCACATGAGAAATAACCATCTACAACACAAAAATAACCTTCCACACAAGAAGTAGCAGTAAAAATGCTATAAGGACAATTTTTACACAATAGTATACAACGCAATGGTATTAAATGTACCTAGAGAACCCTTGGACATTTAGGCAATGGTTATGCATTGGAAAACATGATATTATGACAAGTCCCATGATTTCATGACTTAAAAAAAAAGAAGTAAAAGTCATATGTAAACTTAGTTAAGTAGGTGTAAAAATGAATTAAAATGGAAATTGGTTAGGCAAAATATCCTATTCACACTAACATAATGGAGCTAATGAAGATGTAGAAGTAGCTCCAATGAGAATATATGGCTCTTATATTTCCAATGTAGCCTTGAATCTATGTTGATGATTGTCTTGTAATGTGTTGCCAAAAAGGGACTAAGGTGAGAAATATGTCTCTAAACTATCATATTAGAGTCTCCATATATAGCAAACATTTTGGATTCTTTATTTCACAATAGAGAGAGAATTAAATAAGGAATTTATAGAACCAATCAATTCACATGGCCCTCAAAGGTTTTTTCCTAAGAGAATATGTTTGTGAATTCCTAATTTTTTAAATTTATTTTTATTTAGTTTTATCTCAATTTATTTTATTTATCTTTGAGAATATTTATTTTTTGGAGATGAGAAGTGTCCAATTTGTATTTTCCTTATCATTTAGAACTCATTTATATTTCCTATGTTTATCAAGCATGATCATGTCCAATTTTGACAATTTTGCACATGAAGTATTCCAAAACCTATACCCCATATTACTTATCTAAACATGTTTTTTTCTACTTTGGTCCTACCTATTTTGTCAATCTAAGCACTACCACACCTACAATATTTCATTTAGTATGAGGCTACACATGATACATCCATGAATTCAAAAAATAAAATTTTCATTTTGACAATTTCTTTTACCACTTCTCTTTGTGTGTTAATCTTATATCATGCTCAAATAGCCATTAACTATTAGTTAATGCATAATAAAAAAGACAAATGATAAAATGAATGCAAGAATCACATAAAATTGCCCATATGCACCTATAATAAACAATGAAATCATTTAAGAACAAACAACATCCATTTCATTACATAAGCTCCATTACTATATTTCTAGTTAGACACAACCATCTTCACCTAGGATCCACTTTTGAACAAAATCATAAGGTAAATAAAAAACTAGTTATTAAATAAAATTCACAAAATTGACTAAGGTAAGTTCCCAATGTGCCTATAGCACCATCCTATTCCAAATATTAATGTTTATTGTGGGTATATAGTGATAGGATCATAAAGGACTATGGTTCGAAAAAAGTTCGAGTATCCAAATTAAATAATATGGTTTTAATTTTATAAAAAAAATCATCCTCATTCTAGTGTAATGACGTTTGAATTTTAGATTTCCTATTTGACTTCTAGTGTGGCGACCTTTCAACTTTATTTGGAAATAGATAAATGGGCTTAATGAGCATACTGTAATAAACATAGTTGTAGGCATACATCTCTTTGGACGAGTTTGTCAAGCTATGACATACATCTTGTCTAATGAGTTTTCTAAATTATATTAGCTCTCCTAAATAGAGTCTTTTGGGTATACATCTCTCCCACAAGTATGCCTAGCTTGTATGGACTCGGGGCATAGATCCCACCCATGAATTTTGCCAAATTGTTTGGACATTTGATATTCTGTATAAAATGAAGTTTCACATATTGTTGTTGTATGTTTTACAATACCACCAACACCTTGCTAGCTATTGTCCTCCACATTTGCAAAATATTTTGGATCAAACTATGTAACAGTCATAGAGGGTGCTACTAAAATCACAAAGGACATCACCCTATCCATACATAATATTAGCATAGTAGAAGGATAAGATTGTATTTGTATGGATGATATTGCACTATATTAGTAACCATTCAATGCAAATTATCCTGACTAACATAGAGATTGAGGGTAAAGTAAACATATAAGTCAAAATCAATATTCTCATTTTGAGATTTCTCAAGTGTTAGAATCCTTATCAAAGACCAAATGGAATATCCCTCTCTCCCTCCATCTAAAATTTACCTTAAATTATAGACATCCTCTACTCTTAGTTCTTCTAATTTAGATTATATTTTTTTCTTTAAAATATTTTATTATTTTTGTAGTTTACTTCTAAAAGAATATCATGTTAATTAAAGTAAAACACAAACTACCAAATCTTTGTATTCTTAAATAATTTTGAATAGAATATTTCTTTAATATTATATTTTGTGAGCCCCACATTTTAACACAAAAAATAATAATAAAACACAAAAGACTAAAAATATTCACTCTTCCTCATTAAAACTATAATATTTAAGTATACCCAAAAAATCCTTTAACTCGACCACAACTCAACTAACCCTCTAATGCATAGTCCTTGTCTTAATTTTTTTTGTACTATGTCCCATATTGAAATACCCATGTTCAAGATGCACTCTTTGAATAATACAACAAAAAAATTATGCAATCACTCTAAAGCCCCAACTTCTTAGAGAAAAAGTAGGAAATATTGATGTTGGAACAAAATTTGTATTCCTTTTAGATGCCTTTCTTGTTCTCGTAATGTTCACATCTTACTGTATGGACATTCTCAAAGGAATCAACCAAATATTCAATGATTCTAATCCTCCCCAATCTCACCATATACAATCTTCTCTTCCTTCTTCCTCTTATATCTCATGTCCTACCTCTCTCCCTTAATTATTCATAATAAATATATATTCCTTTATCAAATACTTCATCTTCAACCTACTCTCAATCCTCTCCTTTCACTTTGTTCTTCTCTCAAATTTTCCCTAACCCTCATGACACCCCATTTTCTACACCTAATACTGTCACTCTAAATTCCCATACCTTTCCTTATCTTAACTACCAAGCTTCAATTAATCAATACACATTTCACACTTCTACCCCACCTCCTTTCTACCCCTATCGCCAATACATCAACACACTTTTAAGCCACTCTCTATGTCTACTTATATTACTTTGACAAACACTTCTCTCTTCATCCATCACATGCCTCCTATCACTCCTATTGACCCTATTCTTCAACACATTATTTATCAACTAGGCTCTATGCAATTAATTTAGACACCATACCTAATTCCTATTAAAAAAGATATACTGCTAAACTTGCATCATAACCTTCTTTTGCACAGTATTATTTCTAGCATCTTTCCTCCAAGTTAGATAGTTCATCACGTGGAGATGTATAATGAAAAATGGGACATGATGACCCATATATTTTCATTTAGTGATACTTATAATTTTTGTAATTTTATCTAATCTCAAATAAAGTATTTCAGCATTCCTTCAAGGACTATACATTGGAATGATTCTATTCCCTGTCTAAAAGCTCCATTTGTTCTTACATTGAGCTAGCTAATTATTTTACACAATACTTTGATGTCAATATTGGCTTGAAAGTTAGATTTTCAAATCTCATGTGATGAAAATAAGGAAACATAGAGTGTGCTAATGACATTTTACTTGTAAGGTCAACAATTGCCTACTTTCAATCTCCATTTTACAATTATGTGCATGTTTTGGTGACAAAACCATTAAATGTCTTCAAGGATGCATTTACCACTTCTTAATTTTATTTTTTAAATGGAATTATTTTTTATTATATTTGAGACTTACCTCATTCCTAAAGACTATCCTACAAGTTTTTTTTAAAAAAGCCATCATGTGTGAAAATAAGTGTTTAGACACATTTTAACATTTGATGTAAGTGTTTGGGATTACTTTTAAATCTCAAGATTTCAACAAATGATATTAGCCTAATCCTAAAGCCATTATAAAAAATCTCCAACAATAAACTAGCCCTAGGATGTGACTAAAACATATCATCATCTTTCCTTACTAAGAAAGAAAGGAAGTAAGTGATAGTAACTTGTTCACACTCTTATTCACATTTACTAAGTTTTCCTTTAATGTTGCACCACAAGTAAGAGCACAAGGATTATGGTTTGTGTCACAACCCTCCTTTATCACTTTTGGATTTAAAATACAACTCTATTATATTTTTGGATAAGCTATTTAAATGATTGAATGAATATTATAAAAGGATAAAATAATAATAACATACACACACACATGGAAAATATATATTATTTTTTTATTTTCCACATCCAATTATGGCACATGTTGTAGGAAGAATAAGAAGTTTCTAGAGGATTCTCCACCACCTTGCATGTAACTCCCCCACTAAGTTTAATCAATTGCATGAAGTCCAAAATTGGGAAGAATCTCCCTTTTAATTAAATTTTCTAGATAGTGGAATGGAGGGAATCTTCTTATAAAATTGTAGGCAAGTTTCAAAGAAGGGAGTTGATTATGTTTTGAAGGAAATTTCCCAAGTTTTTTTTGTAGTCTCATTTTTTGTTGCAGGATTTTTTTAGTTGTTGGTTGAAGGATATCTCTCAAGCTACAAGGAAAGATCAAAGGATAGCTAGAGGATTCAACATCAAGCTTCAGTAAACCAGGTTCTCTCCTTTTATCTTATGAGGAATTTATATTTATTAAAATATATAGTTTCTAGATTCTTTGGTTGCATATAGTATTCTAAAGAAATCATTTCTCAATTGCTAGATAAGAAGAAAAATCTATTTTTGTTTCCTTTAAATAAATACAATGTTATAATCCCTTGTCTTTTAAATACAAATGCATAATTCTCTTGCATATCTTATTTAATCTATTTAAAAGGTAGAGAATCAGATTTTTTCTTTTTTGTTTTCTCTTAGATGATATTGAATATAAAAATAAATTAATCTCTCTGTGTGAAGGAATAAATCTCTATATGAATTAATAAATTAATCTTTCTCTATGAATAAATCTCTTTGTGTGAAGGAATAAATCTCTCTATGAATGAATAAATTAATCTTTCTCTATGAATAAATCTCTCTGTGTAAAGAAATAAATCTCTGTGTCAATGAATAAATAAATCCTTCTCTGGTTATTTTATTTCTCTATTATATTTTCATCCCTGGGATTTAATTTGTTACTCTCTCTTACATTAATATTCTTTTATACACATACCTGTTATCTGCTCTTCTTTATGTAATTTAATAATATGGAAATGCAATCCTCTTACATATAAAAATGCATACATATACATATACATATATATATATATATATATATATATATATATATATATATATATATATATATATATATTTCAAACGTTAAAATCTATTAAATATTGCGAGGCGAACTGGCACGACATTCAAAAAATATTTCAAACGGTTAGCAGATGGCATGCAGGGATGACAGTTATTGTAACCACCGAGGGGGGGGGGCAGTGGTACCCTCCACTACCCCTGCGGTCACTGTCACAGTAGTGGCCGCAGGGGGAATGGAGGGGCCCGTGGTGTCCCCTCAACCCTGTGGGCCTGCGCATGCAGGACCGTAGGGGTGATGGGACTCGTGGTCCCCACCCCCCACCCCTATTAACTATTTAAACAAAAAAAAAATTCGCCTATTTAGTTTATAGTTAGTTTTTGTATATTTTGCAATTTGAAGTTTTAGTAATTACTTGGGTTAAAAATTTAAGTTAATTGCTATTAATTATTTTAGTTTAAATTTAAAGTTTTGTTAATAATGGCATTTATGTGAGGCCCTACCCCGATTCAGTTTGACATTTTCAGTTATTTGCATACTGAGACTATTATGGATGCTTTATTTTATGCTTTATGGACTTAGAACTTATATGATTCCATGATTTGGATCACACTGACATATGTTGATGCTTTATTTCATGCATGATGATTATGAAACTTTAGATATGAATTACATTATGATGGTGAATGTCATTAGTAGAAATTTGCAGGATTTTATTTTGATGATGGAAAAATGATGCATATTTATGAATGGTTCAATTTTGGAAAATTATGTTGATTGCTTATGTGAAATTGAATTTGAAACAAATGAGATATTGAATTACTGTTGCCTAATGTGTGAGTGTTTGATGTGTAATGGAATCCATGTATTTGATTATGTATAAATGTGATTATTGGAATTACTAATGTGTTAATTGAGATGCGCAGGAAAATTATCCATGTGACCATGGAATTTAATGGAGAACCAAGCCTAGACCTATGTGCGTTTGTTAAGCCGGGAGTTGTCTATTTGGAGAGACAACACCCCATTGTAATGTGTTTTATTTGTGAAGTGTATAATGCTTGAGTGTTAAAACTAATTTGTATGTATATGTGTAAACCTACAAGAGACAAATTCCATGTGTGCTTTTTATATTGTATTTTTATTGTGTCACTTGACACATGTGCTGATTAAGTGTCATTGATTTTGACTTGTCTCTTGGAGGGAGTTTTGTTTCTACCAAAGCCATTCAAAAACATGAGTGTGGTCCCAAATCTGCCTTGGGTAGGGAGTCTTGGGAGTGGTCAACTCAAGCTTGACCCGTAGGTAAACTTCAGTGGGGTTTCCAAAGGGTTTAATGGACTCCTAGGGTAAGTTTTTAGGCTTTTCCAAAGGTCCAAAGGGTATACCTATGGGTTAGGGGTGTTTTGAAACATGTGGCTTCTCCCATGTGACTATGTAGTCACTTCAAAAAGTGATATTTCCAAGATGCACGAAAATTGAACTTAGAAAGTTCTTCCTAGGATAGAGAACCTTCCCTTTAGAAGTTAAACTCTCTTCCCCATCTTCTCCCACCTTTTCCCTTTCCAATTTTGGCAATGTGTAAGAGTTTGGGAAGGGCAACCAATGGGAACTCACACCTCACCCAAGGGGTTGGGAAGTGTGTGAGAGGCCTTCTTAGGCAAGATTTTGGAAACTTAGTGAGTAATCACCCACTCTCCTTTCTTGGAGATTATGCTTGTTTTGAAAAAGTTAGTAGGAGTTTAGCACTTTTGGTGGAATTTGGAGAAAGTTAGTGTGGAATTGGGCAGCTCACCCCCAACTAATTTTAGCAAACCTATTGGCAGAATAAGGTTGGTTACTTCTTATCTTCTCTTATTATGTTGTAAGTGTTAGTTATGTTGTTTTGTAAAAGAAAAGAGTTGCTTGTAAGAATGTGTTTTATGAAGTTTTTGTTGAAGTTAAAATGTGTAGTTTTCTTTTCTATGTGTTTGTTTGTGTTTCTTGTTGTTTTTTGGGAGTGTCCAAGATCTCCTACCCTTGGGAGGGTAGGAAGATCTTGGGGTGGAAGGAGTATGACAGCCATGGGTGAGAGGCTCTCCTTGTGGAGAGTGTTCTCAAGGGTGTCCTTGGTGACCCTTGATGCATAGCCTTGTGTATGCACTTGGGGGTCATAAGGGGAGTAAATATGGCCATGGGCCTTTTGGGGGGCATAAGGATTGTGGGAGTATTCTTGGTTGCATTTGTATTGCCATGAGGTGGCTTGTGTTGTAATGTTTTTGGCATGCATTCTCCCCATTGGTACTTGGTCCACTTCCACCCATGGAAGAGTCACCATGAAAGTGGTGAATGTGTAGCTTGGGAAGGGAAGATTGAATGTAAATGTGTTCCTATGTTTGTTGTGGTGTTTGCATGATTGTAACCCGTCTAGTGCTTGGTTCTCCAAGCTCGGGGGTGGCTTCTAGTAAGCCTAGGCTGGGAGGTGAGCTTCCCATGGTCAAAATGTGTTTTATTGCAGGTTGCATGAGGAAGGGGAAAAAAAGAAGTAAAGGGTTATGTTGCTGTTTTGTGTTGCAGAAAGATGTTTTATAGAAAAAGAGAAAAAGATAGATTTAATGTTGTAGTAGAATGAAAAAAAAAAAAAAGAGAAGCATTGTAGGGATTTCATCCCATTTGTATTCATGTCTATTTTGTATTTACATTTGTCAATGAATAAACATGCTTTTCCCTACTTGGTAGTTTTGCAAAAGAAAATGAAAATGTTAGTTTGCATCTAGATTTTTTTTAATGTTTGTAAAAAAAAAATATATGTATGCTGCTCTCACTCTAGTTAGTGTTACAAAGGATTGAAGGAATAGAAATATTTCCTTATAGATATTAAGATAAAGTTAATGTTTACTTGCTGGGCTGTATTATGACAGAAAGTTTGTTTATGTCTTATTAAGTTTTTAAAAAGAAATGAAAATTGTAGTGATTTCTGAAAATACATCATAGTTGTTATTGTTTAAATGGATATTAGGCAACATTGGTTGCAGCTGTAATAAAACTAAATTCTACTTGCCCTTCCATTTTGTAAATGTGGAAAGAAAATAAATCTAGTTATATTTTCCTTGTTTTAAAAGAGTAGCAAGAAAAAAAATATATATATATACATTTAAATACATTTTACCTTCTTGTATTATATTCTGATATTCAGTTTTATCCCAGTTAAAGAAACAAAAAAAAAGTGTTTTATTAAACCTATTCCCACATTTTAGATATATAAAGATAAATAAATATATATATATATATATATATATATATATATGTGTGTGTGTGTGTGTACATATATATATATGTACATATATATATATATATATATATATATACATATATATATATATATATAAGATTAAAACTGAATCCATGTCTGATAAGAAGATTCATTGCACATAAACCTGTTACAGAAGGAAGATTCAGTGATATACACATAAAAACATGCATATATATATATATATATGTATATAAATAGATACAGGTATATACATTGTATTTGGCAGACCATATTAAACCCCTGTTCCACAAAAAAAAAAATAGAACATATATATATATATATATATATATATCTTTATATATATATAAAAAAGATAATATTAAATAAATGATTAAATTTTTAAAAAAAAAAAAAAACAAGCATCATTGCGGAGGAGGGTTTGAAGAGGTCACCACGGCAGCACCTTTTGTGCAGGCCGTGGCCCTCATGGGGGTTGCGCTGTTGCGCAAGCCGCGACCCACACAGTGGGCCGCACCACTGTGCGGGCAGCGACCTTCACAGCGGGTTGTGCCCACTGTGCGGGCCGCAGCCCACGCAGTGGAGAGACCCACTAGTGGTGCCGCGTACGCTCAGACCCCGGCTCTCCTCCCCGTTTCCTTGCTCGGCCGTGGGCGTTAAAACACTCGGCACACCATCTTCCTCCCTTCGGCCGCTGCGAGCGCTTAAGGCCGCTTCCTCCTCTCTTGGTCCCCTTCGCACCGCCCCACCTGCACAAAACCACAATGCATACACAAAAAAATAACAAAGAAAAGTATGTTAGGGTTAGGAAGTAAGAAGTGCGAGATTAGGGTTAAATTTTAAATAAAACAAAACAACCCTAGGTAGGGTTAGAGAGATTTGTTTATTGATTCCTTTAGTGATGGTATTTTTTTTTTTAAAAAAGAAGGGGGGGAAATTATTTTCAAGGAAAGGGATTAAGTATCACTATTTCCCCCTCCCTTATGATAAATAATTATAATCTCATTTTTATAAAGATATAAGTGCCTATATAGATAATTAGGTATATAAATATATATATATATATATATATATATAGAGTAGGATTAAATTGATATTTAATTTGTATTGTTAGATGTAAAGATAAGTATTGCAAACTTTTGTTAATATTGGGCTTAAGAAGAAGAAACGTTATAAAATGATTTAATTACCTAGGTGGATAGATTTAAAAAATAAAATAAAAAGGGGTGCAAACACTAAGATTTTTGTAGGGCCAAAGAGGGCCAAATTAAGTATATAATTATAACGTGATTTTAAATTTATGGGGGTTTCATTTAAATAAGGTGTTTAAATAACGAGGTTAATTAAATTAGGAATTCTAGTGGATTAAGGATGATAAGGTAAATTTTAAAATGTTTATATTCGAAATTAATCGTTGCATTTAAGATTTTAATTTCTTATTAATGAAGCTTAGAGATCACCCTTTTGGGGAAATATTAGCTCGTTGATAACTTGGTAAACCTAGTTTCTAAAATTGAACTATATTCCTGGTTGACACAAATATAGTTAACACCAAACTAAGTTGCATCATTTTAATTAAGCAAGTCGTTAATTAGTTAAGTATTTTTCAAAAAAAAAAAAAAAATTCCGTTCGTGCCCAAGAGTTGGGCATGACATTTTGGTATCAGAGCAAGGTTGCCAACACTAGGGAACCTTACTCCATTACGTTTCGCTATAATTATTTAATTAATTAAATTGTATTTAATTTTATTTTTAAATTAGCTAAAATATTTTCTCCTAAAAATAGATATTTATTTCATTTTATTTTATTTTCTTAAAAAGGATGCCTCCAACTACACGACAAGCTCGCAAACGTGGTAGAGGCGCTAGGCGTGCACGCATGGCACGCGAAGAGGTCATTAGGGAGGAATCGGTTCAGGAAGTGAACCCAGCAGCTCCTCCCAAGCAATCAGTAGACCCAAACTGAGACATCTTGGTAGCTCTTCAGAACCTGATTGGACTAGTTCAGGATAGGCTTCCAGCAGTAGATCATAATGTTGAGAACCAGAACTCAGGAAGTCATAGAACAGTGGAACGGGAATGGAGTAGGAGTCCACCTCCTAATCCCGTAGAGAGTCAGGCTGTGCATGAGCCCGAACCCATTCACCTACCAGCACCACCTCCAGCCGTAGCACCAGTGTATATTGAGAGGGCACGTAGAGATCTAGGGGATCTAATCAGAGAGGTTATGCGCCTTCAGCCACCATCATTTGGGGGATCTACCGATGGGGTAGAGGCAGAGGCATGGCTTTTAAGCCTAGATAGGTGCTTTGCATTGCGCTCTTATGAGAGCAATCTAAAAGCACGTGCAGCGGTCCACCTATTGCGAGGAACAGCCTCCACATGGTGGAGACAGGAAGAATATAAGTGTGGCTTAGAGATAGAGACCCTCACTTGGGAGATTTTCACAGAGAGATTCAGGGAGAGGTATCTATCAGAGCATTTCAGACAGTGTAGGGTGGATGAGTTTCATGACCTCCAGCAGAAGGGTATGTCAGTGACACAGTACGAGAACAAGTTCTTTGAACTATTACCTTATGTAGACTACCTGAAAGATGAAAAACTTCTCGTCAACCGATTTATCAGAGGATTGAATTCTGGCATAGCAGGACCAGTGAGAATGGCCACTCCAGGGAGCCTCTGGGTTGCCGTGGAGAAGGCTTTGATAGCCGAGGAGATTCAGGCCAGACCACATGACTCGAAGGATCGGTTTCAGAACCGTAACCCTTCACCACAAACTTATGGGTTTCAGAAACCCCATTGGAAAGGTAACAACAGGCACTCATCGGGGTTCTCCAAACCCCCTCCTCCGCAGCAGTCACAGCAAAACCAGAGGCAAAAGCCTCCGCAGAATCAGCAGGGCACAAAGCCCAAGCAGTGGCAGTCACAGGGTCAGAGGCAAGATCAGAAATCTCAGGCTCCTTACACACCTCCGGCTAGGACTCAGCAGTCCTCTAGAGGTGGGTACAGTGGTTCTAGTAGGACAGGGGGACAGTCTTTCTCCATACCACAGGGAGTACAGTTTCAGGCATGAGGCCCTTGCTTCACATGTGGAGCCATGGGACACATAGCGAGAGAGTGTCCTCAGGGTCAGATGACAGGGAATCAGAGGATGGCAGCATCAGAGCCGACAGTTGGGGACATGGGCAAGTCCCACAGAGTCTTCGCAGCGGTTGACAACCGCCAGGCAGAGCATTAGGCCACGGTTATTGAGGTAGCAGGTATGATCAGAGGTAGCAGTGTATCTATATTATTTGATTCAGGAGCTACTGATTCTTTTGTATCTCCATTGGTTGTGGAGCATTGCAGGCTAGTGGCAATTAGGCAAGAGGTCAGTTGGGAAGTGGAATTAGCTTCAGGGGCTAGAGTGTCAGTGGAATCAGAGGTTAAGGGATGTCAGCTTCAGATTGGCAACACCACCACCTTAGTGGATCTTAGAGTTACACCACTCAGATCATATGGCGTCGTACTTGGCATGGATTGGCTTTATGCCCACAGAGCCAAGATGGATTGTCGCCTGAAAAAGATCAAGTGTGAGGATGATCATGGCTCTCCTATAGTGATCACTGGAATTCAGAGACCCGTGTCTCTTCGTATGATCTCCGCCATGCAGCTTAAGCGGAGCATGCGAAAGGGATGTCAGTTATTTGCCATCACCATTAGTGATAGAGAAGAAGAAGAGGAAAAAGAACCATCTATTGATGACCATCCCATCCTTAGAGAATTTTCAGATGTATTTCCTTCAGAGTTACTTGGGATGCCGCCCCGTAGAGAGATTGATTTTCATATAGACCTTGTTCCAGGAGCCGAACCAATTTCAAGAGCACCTTATAGAATGACTACAAATGAGCTTAATGAGCTCAAGATTCAGCTTGAGGAACTCCTAGAGAAGGGCCATATTCGCCCTAGTGTATCCCCTTGGGGTGCACCAGTCATCTTCGTGAAGAAGAAAGATGGATCTCTCCGATTATGCATGGACTACCGTCAATTGAACAAAGTAACCATCAAGAATCGTTATCCATTGCCCAGGATCGATGATTTGTTTGACCAACTTCAAGGTGCCAAAGTATTTTCCAAGATTGATCTAAAATCAGGTTATCATCAGTTGAGGATAGTGGAAAGTGATATCCACAAGACCGCATTTCGCACTAGATATGGCCACTATGAGTTCACCGTGGTTCCATTCGGTCTTACGAATGCCCCGGCAGTTTTTATGAGTCTCATGAATGGAGTATTCCGTACATTCCTCGACCGCTTTGTGATTGTGTTTCTCGATGACATTTTGATATATTCACGAAATGAGGAGGAACATGAGGAACACTTGAGACAGGTTTTGCAGTGTTTGAGGGAAAATCAGTTGTATGGCAGTCTGTCAAAGTGTGCTTTCTTTAAAACTGAGATCAAGTACCTTGGTCATGTTATATCCGGTGATGGGATCTCAGTAGACCCATCAAAGATCAGAGCCATCATGGATTGGCCAGCACCTACCAGTGTGACAGAGGTCAGGAGCTTCATGGGCTTAGCAGGTTATTACCGACGTTTTGTTGAGGGATTCTCTAGAATTGCTCATCCTATCACTTCTCTTCAGCGCAAAGGGAAGAAGTTTGAGTGGACGGAGAAGTGCGAGAAGGCCTTTCAAGAACTTAAAAAGGCACTTACTACCGCACCTATCCTTGTAGTACCGGATCCTTCAGCTGATTTCATGGTTTGCACAGATGCTTCCCTAGATGGTTTAGGAGCAGTACTTATGCAGAATGGTAGAGCTATAGCTTTTGAGTCTAGGAAACTCAAGACTCACAAGCTTAATTACCCTACTCATGACCTTGAGCTTGCAGCCGTAGTGCATGCACTTGTGAGATGGAGACATTTCCTTTTGGGTCATCACTTTGAGTTGCACTCAGACCATCAGAGCCTTCAGTACATATTTACTCAGCCGAATCTTAATGCACGACAGAGGAGATGGATGGAATTCTTGTGTGAGTATGATTTTGACGTTCACTACATCAAAGGGAAAGAAAATGTAGTTGCAGATGCTTTGAGTAGGAGACGTCACGAGGTATTCACCATGTCTATGAGCACGGATTTGAGAGATCGGATCATGCAGCGATTGCCAGAGGACAGATGGTATTTAGAGGTTTGCCAGGCTATTCGATCTCAGGAAACTTTAGAAGGGAAATATGTGGATTACTCCTTAGAGTCAGATGGTTTGTTACGCCATAGAGGGCGCATCTATGTACCTTCTTCCGGGGGATTGCGGGAGTTCATTATCACAGAGGCACATAGAGCTCCTTATGCAGCGCATCCCGGGATCAAGAAGTTGCATGCAGACTTAAGAGAACTATATCATTGGCCAGGAATGCGACAACTTATCGCCGAGTTCGTAGCCCGATGCCTTGAGTGTCAGAGAGTCAAGGCGGAGCACAGCCATCCTGGTGGGTTGCTCCAATCTCATGCTATACCAGAGTGGAAGTGGGACACTATATCCATGGACTTTATCATTGGTCTCCCTATGTCATCTCGCCGCCATGATGCCATCTTGGTGACGGTTGACAAGTTGACCAAAGTGGCTCACTTTTCACCAGTTCGTACCACTTTCACAGCACCAGCAGTAGCACAAGTGTTTTTGCGAGACATTGTCAGACTTCATGGTGTTCCACGTAAGATCATTTCCGACAGGGATTCCCTCTTCACTTCCTCTTTTTGGAAGGCATTACAGGCAGCTATGGGTACCAAACTCAATTTCAGTACAGCCTATCATCCAGAGACGGATGGCCAGACAGAGAGAGTTAATTAGGTGTTAGAGGATATGCTTCGCATGTATGTCATGGATCACCAGACTAGATGGGAAGAGTATCTTCCCTTAGTGGAGTTTGCCTATAACAATGGGCATCACACGTCCTTGGGAATGCCACCCTATCAGGCATTATATGGCAGGCCTTGTAGGACACCATTGAGTTGGGACCGCATAGAGGACAGAGTTGCTATTGGTCCAGAGATAGTTTGGGATATGGAGTAGCAGGTGGATTTGATTAGGCAGCGTCTTAGAGAGGCACAGGATAGACAGAAGAAATATGCAGATGCAAAGAGGGTTGATTGTAGCTACTCAGTTGGAGACAGAGTTTTCTTGAGACTGCGACCGCATAAGAGTCCAATCCGTTATGGAAAGGGTTCTAAGCTCGCACCACGATTTGTAGGACCATTTGAGATCCTTGAGAGGATAGGGCCAGTAGCCTACCGTCTAGCATTGCCACCTAGCCTGTCACGCATCCACGATGTGTTTCATGTTTCAGTTTTGAGGAAGTATATCTATGATGAGTCTCATATTCTAGATTGGGATGCCTTGCAGGTGGAGTCGGACGGGTAGCTAGCTTTGGAGCCCATTCGCATTTTGGCACGCCGGACGCTGAACCTTCGAGGGCGAGAGCTGGACCAGGCTAGGGTCCAGTGGGATTGCTATGATGAGGTCACAGCCTCATGGGAGGATGCAGCACTTATGAGATCACAGTACCCCCACCTTTTTGATGAACTCCAGGAGGAAGTTCATGCCTAGAGGGGGAGGGTGTGAGGCCCTACCCCGATTCAGTTTGACATTTTCAGTTATTTGCATACTGAGACTATTATGGATGCTTTATTTTATGCTTTATGGACTTAGAACTTATATGATTCCATGATTTGGATCACACTGACATATGTTGATGCTTTATTTCATGCATGATGATTATGAAACTTTAGATATGAATTACATTATGATGGTGAATGTCATTAGTAGAAATTTGCAGGATTTTATTTTGATGATGGAAAAATGATGCATATTTATGAATGGTTCAATTTTGGAAAATTATGTTGATTGCTTATGTGAAATTGAATTTGAAACAAATGAGATATTGAATTACTGTTGCCTAATGTGTGAGTGTTTGATGTGTAATGGAATCCATGTATTTGATTATGTATAAATGTGATTATTGGAATTACTAATGTGTTAATTGAGATGCGCAGGAAAATTATCCATGTGACCATGGAATTTAATGGAGAACCAAGCCTAGACCTATGTGCGTTTGTTAAGCCGGGAGTTGTCTATTTGGAGAGACAACACCCCATTGTAATGTGTTTTATTTGTGAAGTGTATAATGCTTGAGTGTTAAAACTAATTTGTATGTATATGTGTAAACCTACAAGAGACAAATTCCATGTGTGCTTTTTATATTGTATTTTTATTGTGTCACTTGACACATGTGCTGATTAAGTGTCATTGATTTTGACTTGTCTCTTGGAGGGAGTTTTGTTTCTACCAAAGCCATTCAAAAACATGAGTGTGGTCCCAAATCTGCCTTGGGTAGGGAGTCTTGGGAGTGGTCAACTCAAGCTTGACCCGTAGGTAAACTTCAGTGGGGTTTCCAAAGGGTTTAATGGACTCCTAGGGTAAGTTTTTAGGCTTTTCCAAAGGTCCAAAGGGTATACCTATGGGTTAGGGGTGTTTTGAAACATGTGGCTTCTCCCATGTGACTATGTAGTCACTTCAAAAAGTGATATTTCCAAGATGCACGAAAATTGAACTTAGAAAGTTCTTCCTAGGATAGAGAACCTTCCCTTTAGAAGTTAAACTCTCTTCCCCATCTTCTCCCACCTTTTCCCTTTCCAATTTTGGCAATGTGTAAGAGTTTGGGAAGGGCAACCAATGGGAACTCACACCTCACCCAAGGGGTTGGGAAGTGTGTGAGAGGCCTTCTTAGGCAAGATTTTGGAAACTTAGTGAGTAATCACCCACTCTCCTTTCTTGGAGATTATGCTTGTTTTGAAAAAGTTAGTAGGAGTTTAGCACTTTTGGTGGAATTTGGAGAAAGTTAGTGTGGAATTGGGCAGCTCACCCCCAACTAATTTTAGCAAACCTATTGGCAGAATAAGGTTGGTTACTTCTTATCTTCTCTTATTATGTTGTAAGTGTTAGTTATGTTGTTTTGTAAAAGAAAAGAGTTGCTTGTAAGAATGTGTTTTATGAAGTTTTTGTTGAAGTTAAAATGTGTAGTTTTCTTTTCTATGTGTTTGTTTGTGTTTCTTGTTGTTTTTTGGGAGTGTCCAAGATCTCCTACCCTTGGGAGGGTAGGAAGATCTTGGGGTGGAAGGAGTATGACAGCCATGGGTGAGAGGCTCTCCTTGTGGAGAGTGTTCTCAAGGGTGTCCTTGGTGACCCTTGATGCATAGCCTTGTGTATGCACTTGGGGGTCATAAGGGGAGTAAATATGGCCATGGGCCTTTTGGGGGGCATAAGGATTGTGGGAGTATTCTTGGTTGCATTTGTATTGCCATGAGGTGGCTTGTGTTGTAATGTTTTTGGCATGCATTCTCCCCATTGGTACTTGGTCCACTTCCACCCATGGAAGAGTCACCATGAAAGTGGTGAATGTGTAGCTTGGGAAGGGAAGATTGAATGTAAATGTGTTCCTATGTTTGTTGTGGTGTTTGCATGATTGTAACCCGTCTAGTGCTTGGTTCTCCAAGCTCGGGGGTGGCTTCTAGTAAGCCTAGGCTGGGAGGTGAGCTTCCCATGGTCAAAATGTGTTTTATTGCAGGTTGCATGAGGAAGGGGAAAAAAAGAAGTAAAGGGTTATGTTGCTGTTTTGTGTTGCAGAAAGATGTTTTAAAGAAAAAGAGAAAAAGATAGATTTAATGTTGTAGTAGAATGAAAAAAAAAAAAAAGAGAAGCATTGTAGGGATTTCATCCCATTTGTATTCATGTCTATTTTGTATTTACATTTGTCAATGAATAAACATGCTTTTCCCTACTTGGTAGTTTTGCAAAAGAAAATGAAAATGTTAGTTTGCATATAGATTTTTTTAATGTTTGTAAAAAAAAAATATATGTATGCTGCTCTCACTCTAGTTAGTGTTACAAAGGATTGAAGGAATAGAAATATTTCCTTATAGATATTAAGATAAAGTTAATGTTTACTTGCTGGGCTGTATTATGACAGAAAGTTTGTTTATGTCTTATTAAGTTTTTAAAAAGAAATGAAAATTGTAGTGATTTCTGAAAATACATCATAGTTGTTATTGTTTAAATGGATATTAGGCAACATTGGTTGCAGCTGTAATAAAACTAAATTCTACTTGCCCTTCCATTTTGTAAATGTGGAAAGAAAATAAATCTAGTTATATTTTCCTTGTTTTAAAAGAGTAGCAAGAAAAAAAATATATATATATACATTTAAATACATTTTACCTTCTTGTATTATATTCTGATATTCAGTTTTATCCCAGTTAAAGAAACAAAAAAAAAGTGTTTTATTAAACCTATTCCCACATTTTAGATATATAAAGATAAATAAATATATATATATATATATATATATACATACATACATATATATATATATATATATATATATATATATATATATATATATATATATATATATATATATATATATATATATATATATAAAAGATTAAAACTGAATCCATGTCTAATAAGAAGATTCATTGCACATAAACCTGTTACAGAAGGAAGATTCAGTGATATACACATAAAAACATGCATATATATATATATATATATATATATAGGTATATACATTGTATTTGGCAGACCATATTAAACCCCTGTTCCACAAAAAAAAAAACAGAACATATATATATATATCGTTATATATATAAAAAAAAGATAATATTAAATAAATGATTAAATTTTTTTTTTTTTAAAAAAAACAAGCATCATTGCGGAGGAGGGTTTGAAGAGGTCACCATGACAGCACCTTTTGTGCAGGCCGTGGCCCTCACGGGGTTTGCGCCGTTGCGCAGGCCGCGACCCACATAGTGGGCCGCACCACTGTGCGGGCAGCGACCTTCACAGTGGGTTGTGCCCACTGTGCGGGCCGCAGCCCACGCAGTGGAGAGACCCACTAGTGGCGCCGCGTACGCTCAGACCCCGGCTCTCCTCCCCGTTTCCTTGCTCGGCCGTGGGCGTTAAAACACTCGGCACACCATCTTCCTCCCTTCGGCCACTGCGAGCGCTTAAGGCCGCTTCCTCCTCTCTTGGTCCCCTTCGCACCACCCCACCTGCACAAAACCACAATGCATACACAAAAAAATAACAAAGAAAAGTATGTTAGGGTTAGGAAGTAAGAAGTGCGAGATTAGGGTTAAATTTTAAATAAAAGAAAACAACCCTAGGTAGGGTTAGAGAGATTTGTTTATTGATTCCTTTAGTGATGGTATTTTTTTTTTAAAAAAAGAAGGGGGGGAAATTATTTTCAAGGAAAGGGATTAAGTATCACTATTTCCCCCTCCCTTATGATAAATAATTATAATCTCATTTTTATAAAGATATAAGTGCCTATATAGATAATTAGGTATATATATATATATATATATATATATATATATATATATATATATATATATATATATATATATATATATATATATATATATATATAGTAGGATTAAATTGATATTTAATTTGTATTGTTAGATGTAAAGATAAGTATTGCAAACTTTTGTTAATATTGGGCTTAAGAAGAAGAAACGTTATAAAATGATTTAATTACCTAGGTGGATAGATTTAAAAAATAAAATAAAAAGGGGTGCAAACACTAAGATTTTTGTAGGGCCAAAGAGGGCCAAATTAAGTATATAATTATAACGTGATTTTAAATTTATGGGGGTTTCATTTAAATAAGGTGTTTAAATAACGAGGTTAATTAAATTAGGAATTCTAGTGGATTAAGGATGATAAGGTAAATTTTAAAACGTTTATATTCGAAATTAATCGTTGCATTTAAGATTTTAATTTCTTATTAATGAAGCTTAGAGATCACCCTTTTGGGGAAATATTAGCTCGTTGATAACTTGGTAAACCTAGTTTCTAAAATTGAACTATATTCCTGGTTGACACAAATATAGTTAACACCAAACTAAGTTGCATCATTTTAATTAAGCAAGTCGTTAATTAGTTAAGTATTTTTCAAAAAAAAATAAAAATTTCCATTCGTGCCCAAGAGTTGGGCATGACAATTTAGGAAATGTTGATTCTTCCCTTAGTATAAATTTTAAGTTATTGAATTTTGACTTAGAAAAAATTTGGGGATTATTGTGTAGCAAGTTCGTAGTTAATTTATCCTTAGTAAATTTTATAATTGTAGATTATATTCTCTTAATTTGAGTTATTCAATCCATGTAAGATCCATTGGGGCACTTAGTTGGCCTTTAGCGATTAATTCACATTAATATGATTGTATCGAAGGTCTAAATTAATTACTATTTTTGGATTGCTTAATCATACACGCAAGTTACACTATTCTTATATCATGCAAATTACTTATAGATTAATTACTTTTATTGACGTCATCATCGCCATGCAAGTACACATGTAATTATTAATATGCAAGTTTTCATATGCAAGTTATATTTCAAGTTATGGTTTTTATTCTACATAATTCCTCAAGTAGTTATTTCAATCAGTTAAAATTAGTCAAGTTATGGTTTTTATTCTACGTAATTCCTCAAGTAGTTATTTCAATCAATTAAAATTATGCACGTTCAATTAGTAATTGTTTTCAAGCATGATGTTTTCATAGCTTCTTAGTTAGAAAACTAAATAAAGGAAGATGGAAACCAAAACCTAGTAGCGTTTGGTATATACAGTGCCTCTGGGTCACGCTTACAGGTAATACCGTCATGTTGAACTACTACACTTAACACCTAATAAAGCTACATCAACGACGTCTATGGCATCGTCCCTATAAATCATCAAGGAGTAATAAGGGACACTTAGAGGTTAAAATCCAAGGGGTGGGTAATCCCCCTTGGATCGATAATTTAATAAGATAATTCTAAAATGATCTTTCATCCACTGAGTTAAACTACAGTAAACCCCTATAGGGATGTTGAGTGAAATGCTTTTACGAAGTTGATTAAATCTCGAAGATTTGTTGTCTATTGGCAATTGGTCAAGGGTGACACTCATGATAAGAATTAGGATCTAGTTGTTTTAGACCACAAGAAATAGGCCATCTTGAGCCTTTGCTTAAGCGCTACCATCATGGGTAGCAACCGCAGAGAAACTATCTGGGACATTGACCCTAGAAAGGGTTGTGTACCCACTAATCAATTTACATCAAACCATAGAGTAGAAAATAGAACTACATACTTTACGCCTTGATCTCGTGCCGAAGCGGGTATGTCGGCAGTCTTGGGATGGAGTTGTCCCTCGTACTCAGGCATTTGTGGGTGGGGTCTAGGCTTAGAAAAAGAAAGATTGAGTAAGAATCCTATTTTGAAAGATAAGATAATTAAAATTCAAAAAAAGTAATTCAATGCATACTCGAAAGGAATCTCGTATAGATTCACTTGACTTCCTGAGGCTTTAAGCCAAATTCTGAGGTGGAATTCAAGCTTGTATTATGTTATTCAATTACTCCTAAGGACATCGACCTCGGTGCACTTCTATTAGAAGAGTGTAGTACTTAGCGAGTGGCTCAGGACCCGAATGGTCCCGATGAGTCTAAGTCTCTGGCCAAAGCGCCTCCTATCCTGGTTGGATAGATGCCTACCCTGTATGGGTAGATGCCTATCCCATATTAGATAGATGAAATCTTATGTCCCGTATGGACAAATGCCTAACCCGTATGGTTAGATGCTCATCCCGGATGGATGAATGCCTAATCCAAATGGATGGATTCCCAAAGTATGCAATTGAATCAAACACAATGATTAAATTTTGCACACACAAAAAAAGAATGGTCAATTTTGTTGAGTTATTTATGGTGGGTTATTACAATTTGGATAATCTTAGTCAAGTGGGAAAGGTAGTGGTGGGTAGATCTGATATTGGTAGATCAAGTTGAAGGAATGCTGACCCTACTCCCACAAACTATACACTATCCTTCCACTATCTTTCACACTAGCTAGATGGAACTGTCCTCCACATCCATACTACTCCAAATTTAGAGTTTATATGTCATCCTTATTTAAATCCCCCATACTTGTAGACTTCACATCCTATATAATTCTATTATTTTAATGTGTGTTTGTCCTTCATATCATTCCTAATCAATTCTAAGTATCCTAATATTCCTCTTAATTTTCATACATACCATTATATCCCTTCCAATTTGTGTATACCACATCACTCTTTCACTTTGACGTATCACACAAAAAATAGTTTATATGTGCAAGTTGAAGTAAAAAGATATCATCTAGGGGAATAATTTAGTTTCCCATTTAACCATCCATTTCTTCCTATATTGTATTCAAAAGACTACAATTCAGACTATCAAGAATTTAAAATTCTTATGTTAGAATTTGTATTTCAACTAGAGATGAGATGCAATGATTATTTAGCTAATAAAACTGTAGAGTTACACCATCTATATAGACATCATAATTGGAACATAAGATGTGTCTTGCATTAGAGCCTTTATGATTATGCCCTACAGGAACACCTAATTTCAACATAAGTATCTAGTGTAACACCCCATACAAGAAAGGAGCACCACAATTTATCTTTACTTTAACCTATTAGAGTTCCCAAGAGGAACAAAAGCCTCTAGATCTAGTGCAAGTCTCTAATGATGGAGTCTGTATGGGGTAGGAATTCCTAGGTTTAATGCAAGTATCCTTGTCCTATAGGAGTGACCTTTGTTAATGTAAGTGTCCCTCCTAAGTAGTTTTTTATCTCTAATAGTACCCTAGAATACCTTTTCAAATTCTCAATATTGTAGTTTTTTCCCTCAATTTGTCTTCCTCTAGCTTGTTAGCTCTGTAGTAGTCTTCTAATTATGCAAGGTTGGTTGTTCTTATTTCCCTTCTAATTTATAGCTTACATTTCCTAGCTCCATACTATTTTATCTCATTGCTAAATATGAAATTAATTTGAATTCTCTATTATACATTAGTATCTTGTTTCTTTAATATTTGGTACAAAATGTTCCATAACATGCAAAATTTGGTTGAAAATGTAGCCACCCAAGACTATGGAGTTTCAATGAAAGTAGACAAGAGATCGAATATGAATAATACAAATGATAGATTATTCACAATGAATTAGATAAAAGGGTAACCCCTTGGTTATTTATACCAAGGTGAGATAGAATATTGCATAAAATTATGACATGCACATGTTAATCTTATAACTTTCAAGGCATAAAGTGATAATTATATCATGTGCATCCTAATAAAAATTAAGTAATTAGTTTGACTACGACCTAGTTGATGAACTAATTAGGTAAACCACCATGTTAAAACCAACACTCCCCCTTAAGGGAAACTTTAGGAGAATGTACAAGATGAAATGATGCAATGATGGGTCCTATCTACTAGGAAATGTTAGTACCCATGTACAAATGCAATCTCTCAAAAACATACAAAAGGAGAAAACCTAGTGGGACAAAACTCCTTTCCAAAAGAGAAAATACAAAATATTATCAAATAATCCTTGAATGAGAAGAACACAATTCTATTTGAAGAAAAATTACCTTCAAAATAGAAAATAGAGACCATGCAACCCCCCTCAAAGTAGAGTCTATTGCAATGAATATCAACTATAATCAGGAACCGTAAAACATTCCTCCCCTTGGGAAGAAAAAAAGCAAGAGGATATGCAAGATGTATTCCCAGTTATGAAAATAATATAAGGAAATAAATATCAACTTATTTGATATCTCCAAAATATATTCAAATGTCTCCATGTTGATGTTGAAAGTTTCCATGTAATCAAGTTATGTGTTCCAAGCAATACTAATGAAGATGAAAAACATAATCTAGTAGAGATGAATGAAGAACAAGATTTAAATACAAACATGACTCCTCCAATTGTTGATCAAGAGTATCCAAGCCAATTCCAAATTATGACTAGTGATCATGTGGAGAAATGTCCTCACAACATCTTAAGAAGGCAAATCAACTCCATAGGAAGTAACATCAAGCACTTGATTTTTTGTAAATACATGCATGTGGGTCTCCCCTTCTTACTTTTATCCTCTCTAGAATAGATGGGAAGCTCATTAGATTCTATAAAATATTTTTTTGTTTCCTTTTTCCTTTCTCATTAGATGTTCATACTAACAATGATAGACTCTTGGTAAATGCATCTAATTGAATAAACTTAACTTTTTCTTTCTAATCAAATAGTCACAAATTGTCTCACAAGAAGGCATGCTAAATGCTTCACCTAAGGCATCCATAGTGAAATATAAGGTAGACAAAAAGTCAATGAATGTTCCTTTTAAATTAGATAAAATCAAGAATATAAATTCCTTATCAAATTTATCTTTCCCACAACCAACCAACTAAGACCTAAATTATTTGAATTTCACCAAATAATCCTTAATAGAAGGAAATTTATCACAAAAAAGAGATGCCAAATTCTTTTTTATTTTCACTATTCCAGATAAATCTTCATATTTATCCCATACTTTATTAGGTGTAGTGGACTCCAAAATATAGAACAAGTAGCTATCAGAAACATGCAATGAATCAAGCCCATAGCCTCATCCCATATGTTCTTGTGAGAAAAAATATACCCTTTTAGTAAAATGAAGTTTATGTTCATCCAAAGTACACCATGGACCCTTGAAAAAGTGTAACCACTACATTTTGACTTTACATGTATTATAATTGAGTGAGAAATTCAAATAAATCTAAATACACCATGAGAGAAATAAGGACCAAGAGAGAAAAAAAGAAGATAATATATGCAATAATCTAATTACATCCTAGATCTAAATAAATATTGAAAATGAAGCCCTCCAAAAAGTAGAACTACTTCAAGGGTCAATATGTCCAAGAAATCAAGCAACATGTAAAGAAATCTCAAATTGAATAAAATAAACTTGGGACTGAATCTAGAAAAATGCATGTATATATCTAAGAGCTCCTCGATTTCTTTCCAATGCAATAAAGAAATGTGAAAATTAGATAAACCAACAAAATGTTATCAACTAGGAAGCCAAAAACAAGATATGGACTTCAATAAATAATAAAATGTGCATGTAGCCAAATCTATAAAAATAACATGCACCTCGATAGAGTTCTCAGAACCAATTTTCTAATGACTCTTAAGAAATAAAAAATTAATACTTGGACATAAATTTATATCTCTTGGAAAATAATTGCTTTATTAGGGCATCAAAAGGGAAAATTGGCCTTCTCATGACTAGATCTAGTAGCACCACCCCATGGATGGTGGCTTTACATGAGATTGGTCAACTTTACCACTAGTGGGAAGAATTGTACATAGTTCTATAATTGGTTATAGCATCTAGAGAGCATCATTTTTCAAGAAAGGAGAAAATATTGTATGATTCCTTTGGATCTCTTCATCTTGATAGTGGTACACAGAGTGTGATCTAAAATTTTGATACAAAAATCTTGAACTAAATGAATCCAAAAGCAACATTCTCTTGATATTATGGATTGTGGAAATATCTAATCTTTGTTTTGAATTAGATTAGCACATTAAAATATTAGATCTTAGGTTTGATAGTATGAACCTTGAATACATTAATCAACATCTAGGGGTATTTTTTCATTCTTTGATTTGGAAAACCTCATGTTCACATGCTTATTTCTTATTTTTGATATACAAACTACAAAGCCCTTATTTCTAGGACATTTTCTTATCTTCAAAATTCGATGTCTTTCACTTCCAATAATGTCATGCCCACTTTTTATACAAGTGAACATAACACAAAACTAACATTTTTAAAAAAATTTCAATCACAATTAACATAATATTTCCAAGGAACAGGTAATACCTAAAGAATACATGCTTATGAGATAAAACAAAACATAGATAAACCACATCGAACATTTTTTTTTTTTAAATCACAACATAATTGCATTTGTAAGAATACCAACAATAACAACAATTTCTAAGTAACCATTTCAACCAAGGTTAAATGATAGGGAAATAAGTTAATGCTTCTTTTAGTTTTCAATGCAACATACAACCTTCTTACCCAAGTTTCTCTCGCATTCCATCATGATTCATTTCCCTTTTCAACCATAACTGCACTAGGGGCCAAACCTAATGTCTCGGGGGGCTCATCATAGATGGATTTACCTACGTGAAAGCTTAGAGACTTAGTATTTCATAAAACAATTTAAAACCCATCTATTAATAAAGTATAAGAGTGGCTATGAAACCCTTTGTAGGGTCTAGTTCCCCAGATAGTTTTCTTGTCAGGTGCCACCCACTTAGGTGAGATAGAGATGAAATCCTGGGTAATTTAACCATATGTATAAGTCACACACAACCTCTTCTCAAGGTTTCTCAAAAGAACTATTCACAGGTTTTCAAACACATGCAAAATATTACCAACAACAAAGGAGTTCACTAACCATCAACCTTCTACACACATAAGGGAATTAATATGAACATATTTATAATTGAGCAAGCATAAGGTATTATAATATAGACTAGAGTGCAAGTCTGGTTAGACCACCATAGGAACATTCACAAGCTACCCTTGATTATAATCATGAAGTAATGTCTACAAGAATGGGATCAATGAAAAACATATTTATCTCTGAGGGTGATCCTACAAAATTATAAGATAACAACAACTTGACTTATTTGATTTTGTTATGAATATCAACTACGCATTCTGAAAATAACCACCATGAAAGCTATTGGCTAACAGGACAATAACCTAGTTAATTTTAATGTATACTAGTGAATATTTTATTAAAATCAAGAAAGAATTATTTGATATCTCCATTTTTTTGTGTAGGACTTATCATTGTAACAACCATTTACTACAACTAAGATTGTATTGACACCAAATAGAAATAAATATCATCTGACTTATTATGAACAATATAATTTCTATATAATTTAATGTAATGCCCGCCAAAATACCCCAGAGAAATATAGCTAATTACACAATAATTAATTTTTATTTATTTTTACTTAACAATACAACACATAACATCACTTAAGAAATGTAGCGAGCACACAACAACATGTAAGTGTTATGAACATAGAATAATTCACTCAAGATATTCAAACAATTAGGCAAGTGGAATACAATAAATCATTACTACTAACTACCTAGGGTATTTCAACGCCATTACTTAATCTACCTACATAAGAAATAAGCATTTACTTCATCCAGATCAATACCTCATAATCTTAATCATTATACACACATATGTGCAACATAGAAATACCTAACCCTCATGATATGCAACATTATTAATCTTTCATTTAATATGAGATTCTATCTTTCAATGCATAGCTATTTCCATTTTTTCTCTTAGGTTCATTTTATACACCAAGTACAAATGTTCCTATTACCATTAACCAACCTTCGACTATAAACATCACCACACACATACCAAGATTAACCCTTATATTACATTAACACAATTTCCATTTATGATTAACTTCCATATAATCATTTATGATTCTATACTCCTAGCATGTATATTACTTCATCATGATTCCTAAAGTACATAAGGCAATAATCACAAAGTCTCCTTAAACATTTAATCCATCACCCATTTAATTCTCATAAAATCTCTTGCACTATATCAATTAACCAACCATCATCTTATTACAAATTAAGTAACTACATGAATTCATCTCAACACAACTAAGATACAATATCCTAATTCTATAACAACTAATAGCATCCACCAAAAGGAGATATAATCTTAAACCATAACACATGATACATTTTAATCCTTTCCTAAAAGGCAAGCATTCATTTTACTGTCTATTCATAAACTTACTAGTAATTTCCATTAATAAGTTTAGTAATTCATTCATTAAGAACATCCATACAATATTTTCATAAGGAACCTTCAATTACATCCCAAGCATTATAAGATTTCAATCCAACCATTAGATCACTGACTATGAAGTATGATACTATAAGTTTAAATTCTTTACTCACAACACATAAACATGTCCTAAGATATCTTCCAGTGTTACTCATACTCATACATCCTATCAAGGCATAGCATTTCTTCTACCTAAATAATTAATTAAAGATATCATTTCGAGACTAATACCATTATCATAATATTTACACTATTTCCTTTTATCATGGCTTATCAAGAATACAAAATGCATCATTTAATTCCAAACCATAATACTTATCCACATCTAATGCACCTATTTCATTTAATATAAAAGGGATACAATACAACTCAAGGTTCATCGTTACAATCATCTACCATAACCAAAGTTATCACTACAACTAGAACAACATAGTCATTTCTCATAAACATGATTTCTTTTAAAACTGTTCCATAATAATTTCATAACATAAATCACATCATCATTTACATTCTTGCTACAATTATTATTCATGAACAACTTGAAGAAGCATCCTCATCCACGCAAGAAGAATTCCAAAGATAGGAACATCCCAATGATTTAAAAGCACCAACCACCTAACCATGTGGAATCAAAGGAACCACCCGCCATGCTAGGAGATGACACAAGGTCCCAACACACACTCTACATCTAGGCTGACACTTAAAACCAAAGAGACTAAACAAGACAAGGACACTCAAGCAAGAACCAATCATAAGATAGCACAAATAGAAACTCCCAGAGGCACACAAATCAACAAGGCATCAATACATCTCAAGGAAAGGACACATGTAGGACTGGAGTGTCATCACATGCTATATTGCCAATACACAACTCTTCACGGCATAACCCCAATAGACATGTAGAGCCATTTCTACCCATGAGAGAATCAAGGGAGATTTGACTTACCATCTTCATGGCCTTCTCATGCTTATCCTAAAACATCCTCCCTAGGAATCAGCCATGAGGCTTAAACTATTAATTATCTCGTTTAAATGAGATTGAATTACCCATTCCAATTAATTCATTAATAATGTTATCACTTGATTACAAAATCATAGAAAACTCCAATGTGCCCTGGTGGTCTAGGTTTCATGCATCCTTACAAGGAACCTCATGCAAGCCTATCTCTCGTCACCTCGTTCATCACAAGGAAGCCCACTCCTCCTAACATGGCCCAACAATAAATCATAAGAGGCTCTAATTCAAATTTTGAGAAAAGATCCATAACTTCATCATGCAACCCAACAACACATAAAAAAATACATGGAAAACCATAGCTAAAGAGCGCAAGGGGCTGAAATTCATTATGATGCAAAATGAGCCTCGATATGGAAAACCATATCATATAAGAAATATTCCATCAATAAAATATATCAATTATGTTGTGTTCACAATAATATCACCTTGGTGTCTCCACAACATTAACATATTGTTGTCTCCATAGCAATAACATCTTTCCATTGCAACATCTCAATATAAGAAAAAGACTCAAGTCTTCAACAATAAATAAGTCAAGAATGTTGCAGCATAGAAAACATAAAATTGCATCAAACTGATAAATAACAGTAGCTGGAAAATGTCTGCAAAAATCCAAAAAAGCCTCTGGAATGAAACCAAACTCGAGAATCCAAATCTGACTGGAAAACACTGAAAACACCAAAGACAGGCAGAACAATGCTTTTGCATTGAACTTTAGCAATTTTTCATTATAGGTTAGTGCTTATGCATTATAGGTTAGCGCCTGTGTTAAATAGTTTAGTGCCTGTGTTAAATAGTTTAAGTGCTTTTGCATAAAGGACAACGCATATACATTGAAAGATAGTGCAAATGCAACAATAGACAACGAAAATACATAAAAGGACAATGCAAATGAATGAAAGGACAACGCAACTGTAGAATCAACGCTTTTGCATAAATAGGATAGAAAATGCATAACTTTTGACAGAGATTAAAAATCAAACTTGAAACATAAGATTTCGAAAAACATATGCCTAGAGTCGCCCAGAACAATAGTTTTAAAGGGCATAAATGAATTAAATAATAAACACTTAAAAACCAAGATTCAATCGAAAACTCCATTCACGACACAGACCCAGAAAGACACTAGATAAAATCCAGAATATAAGTATTTTCCACAAACCATAGAATAAAGTCTTGCAACAGATTTATGCATTCACATATTTCCTTCCAAGCTATACAACTATAGATTTATTTTCCAAAGCTCACACATTAACTCTGCAGACACGGAGCATACAAGAAAACTGTAAAACAAAATACAAAAAGAAGAATACATCTCCAACATGTAACCCGTGTGATGGAAAGAAGCTAAAGAAGAGCTCCCTAAATCCAAAATCCAAAACCAACAAGCTCAAATAACAATCCAAGCCAAAAAACAAAAGAAAATCTTGCAGAGAATATTTTTGCAAAGAAGAAGCCAACCCCCAAAACTTCACGGGAAAGAAAATAAAAAGCCAAACAATAACCAAAACCCTAGCCTCAATCTCGGCCAATCAAAATATCCAATCTATAATATATTTTACCAACCCCACCATATAATATAATTTTACCTCCCTTTTCAAATTCAACCAATAAGAAAAGAGGGTAGGTAAGATAAATATAAATCATGCTTTTACAGTAAGGTGGGAATATTTTATCATTTTATTATAAAGTGAATTTATACCACCCACTTAATATAAAAGTCAAACTAACAAAATAAAACATGAGCCACAATTAAATAAATCAAGTGGGGAAATTAAATTAAATAAACCGAAGGCTCATAAATGATATAAAGAACCAAATAAACATTAAATACCAAATAAATATTAAACCATAGGCGATTAAATAATAAATAAATAATTAAATACCATTAAAAGGTCAAATCACAAATAAATATAAAACCACAACATAAGCTAAACAATAAATATTAAATAAATATTAAATTATCATTAAAATAAATAAATATTTAAATATCAAATAATTAAATACCCAAAAAGGCAACAATGCAATAAATTAAATTAAACATTAGATAACGAAATAATCAAAACGCTATTAATCAAAATAATTAAAATAAACATTATTAACTATTTAATCTCACATCAATAACCAATCAGCCTCAACATAATAGGATTAACCAACCAATACTAACATACTCACAACACAGGAGAAATCAAGCTTATTAATTGACGTGGCAAATTGTGCCAAGACGCTAATGACTCATAGTGAACAACTTAGACATAGAGTATGTGAGGGGAACTTGTGTCAACTCCAAACCACATACCATTGGGATTTAAAGACACGCTCATACCTATGGAGCCAAGTGGAGTCAGTGTCTAGTACCTGCAAATCTTGCATCCACAAAGCAATGATATGACATATGGATATGTATATTATCACAGGCAAGGGTTAGAGAATCGCAACGACACATCCCACTTGCAATGAGTGATGTGGTATTGTCTTTATCTCGAAGATAGTCATACAACAATCAAACACACCATAAGCTCAACTCATCATAGATAATCATTAAATATGGTCAGTACATAAAACATCATCAAGTGCATGATTAGTATAATGCATGATTATAATACAACATGTAAAATCCATAAACACTCATGCTCCTCAAATCACATGATCAATATGATCTTTCGATAGTCAATCACATAATAGGTATATAGTATCTAATAAATCCCATGATCAATAATGATAGTATCAACATCATATAAATCATCTGAAATAGCATATTCCCGATAATGTCTATCACGCATGAATTAAAAGTCAACTCTAGTCAAAACAAGTCAAGTCAGGGGTGGACCCTACATCCTCCTCCCCTTAGACTCGACTTACTCCTCGAAGTCATAAGAGCTAGGGTGGGAACTATCACACATTAATCAAAAGCTTCCTTTTAACACAAACATATTATAATATTTTCTAACTCCAAGAATGATAATGACAACTAAATTTCCTCCTTACGCTTCAATTATTCAAAATAAACACGTTACACAAGAGGTAAATGAAGTATCGACTACTATTAATTACGATATGTATACTAAACTGTTGAAATATTTACAAGGGAACTTCATTTTAACCACACTTTTAAAATAAAATTGTAACTTCAGTCACTAAGTTAAGCATCAATAAGAATAAATCACCATATTTCACACCAAAATTTATAATAACACTCCTTCAACATCTAGTTGCATGAAAATGGAGAGAGAGATATATATACATTTACACAATATCTTACACATATGCACCTATTATATTATTGAATAAATCATGTCATAAGCCTAAATGAGGGAAAATTTCTCATAAATAAACTTCCTCAAGTTAAATATATTCAAGACATCACATGATAACCAAGCATATATAACTTGTTTATTTAAAATAACAAATTTCATGGCATTCAAATGTCCTAATTTCCACCATGCTTACATTGTGCTACACTTTATACAAACATTAACTACAATCCTTATCCAATCAAATCATTCAAGGGCATCCTTAATCCATTATGTGGACACAAAGATTTTGAAGGCAAAAAATCAGCAATTTATTTAATTCAACTCTTCCATAAATTTAAGACTTCATAATTCCAAGGCACTTCTATCTACTATAAAATCCAAAAATTTACCAATAAATTTCATCTTATTAACACTTTTCATTTAGTCAGCTAATAACAATATTATGTAGTTGTTTTCTTGGTCTAGTGCACTTTTCCGTGATGTCCTCTCTCGCACACACTATGAGAGGTTTCAAATGAACATGAAGGAGATAACACTGGCTCAAGATTTGGGCCAACAATACATCAACACTAAAAATGACCACTATAGACAACAAAAGAGGAGGTCAAGGAAATATCCTCAAATCAATTCATTATTTATTAAAAGAGAAGATAAGTTGTTCGCAAAATCAATCAAGAAATTTAAGTGTGACAAGTGTCACCACAAAGGAGAAATAAAAGAAAGAAGAACTCAGTGGTCATCTAAAAGTAAAGAAATCTAAAAAATACATATTAATCCCAACTAAACATCACACAAATCATAAATTAACTCAAGGAAAAATAAACAACTCATCCAACCCACATCACAAGGTGACCAACATTAGTCACACCAAAAGGGAGTAACCGCTACACAACATCCAAGGGTGAGATGCCTTGAAAGTGTTAGAGAGTGCATGCCATATTTAAGACTTTTATTTTATCCATATGTCTGTATTATTTTCATTATTTTTAATGCAATGCAATCTTTTCAAAAATCTAGACAATTATCCTTTATGAAAGTTGGCATAGGTAGGAAGAGATGAAGCAACTACGCACTAACACATACACAAGGAATATACTCATACCATGACTAATGTTCAAGATATCTTATCTATACCATGATCATATTCACCAAGTTGTAACAGAAACAGAGGTTGAGCTTTAATTAATCACTTGATAGTAGACTATAACACGCATCATTTCCATTAATACACAACTAATAACCTATAGAAGATAAGGCCTTTAAGCAATTGTGTCAATCATATATTTAAACAAGCAAAATAGGTCTCATTACAAAAGCCAAAGTTTAATATCAATTTCTACTCTTACCAATAATAATATTCTGACATAGTTCTAGTTATCTAGGTTAAGAATATCTCAGTCCCACTTTCAGAACTTAGTTTTCTTTTCATCTAATGCCACTAAAATCCAAGAATACATGCATCATTCTATTTAAAATCACTTCCTATTGCTACTTGATTACTATCATTCATAGACTATGTATTTTTGACATTTCAAGACAAATTTGACATTTAGAATCCCAACATAATTTCATATAGCTAATTATCATTTTATCTCATTAGAATTCGCTAAGGAAGTACTTCTTAAAATTAAAATAAGGCAATGATATAGTAACCTTCTTTAATTTGTCCATCTTGTTAAGAGAAATATTTATTCAATGCCACACAATTCCTACACAAAGCTAAATACCCCATAGAGAGAAGAGGAAGGAAGGGATATTGCCACACAAATCAATACATGCAAATTTATGCAAACTCAGTTTGAATTTCCTAATCATGCCAAATACAACTACCACTTTTAAAGGTATGCAATTTTCAACTTCCATAAGATCTCCTACCAATACACGTGCAACTAGCAATCCCAAATCCTTTGATGGATATGATTTCCTCAAACAATCTTTTTATTAAATACAAAATCACACATATACCAAAATAACCAATAGTTCTATGGGGTAACCATTATATTACCAACTAACTTCCTTACATTTCACATAGGAGATTGTAATAAGGAAAAAGGTATTCTAGCTACTTTTATTAAGCACCACATATAATTTCTTCGATTTTCACATCATGATCTATACTAAATTATTCCTAAATGCATAATACAAACACCTCATCTTTCTATTCAAATGAAGATCAACATAACATGTTAATCTTATGAACATATGTTCTGAAGCATACCTTGGACCTTCTTGACACTTTTTCAGACTACTCTGTTAGTCACACACTAAGAGAGGGCAACTCTGTTGCTGACTTGTTAGCAAACATGGGCTGCAATGGCATTTCCATGGAGTCGATTGCAATTCCTTCTAAACTGTCTTCTTTTCCCAAATTGCTCGAATTAGTACAAAAGGAAAGTACAAAACTCTTACCACAAGTTACTTCCTATTAAATACTCATGTAATGCCCCGCCAGGAAATCCCAAAGGGATTAAGCTATAACACAAGAATAGAGTGCAATAATTTTTTATTTTTTTTAAGTTACACCACAATAAGATACAACAAGATATCAAAGAATCAGATTACATAGCGGAAGACATCAACTAACACCTAAAGAGTTTCCCAACGAGATTACTTAAATATCACAATTCACTTAACTCACACAATTATTCCAATAAGCTGATTATCTTAATAACGAGATAATTCTTAATCAGGATAATTTATTTCAAAAGATGGAAATATAAATCACAAATAAGGATTCATCCAATAAGATCTATTCATAAACTTCATTCAAGCTTTTCATTTAAAATTACAAGCCATACATCTAATATTCTAACACACTAGAATTTCATCATAAACATAAGAGATCTTTTCAATCATACTTAGTTTCCTTAACAACAGCTGAATATATTCCATTACTCTAAGTTACATTCTTTCATATACCAACTTATTGCATTTTAAAAGGCGATTACATACATGCATCTACGATAAATCTCATCTAAACCACTTAAGCATTCGATCAACATGGCATTCAAGGAGGACTGCATACAAGCATTTAAAGTTAATTCCATTCATCCACTTATCCATTCTAACATAAGCTAATCATACATGATAAAGCTGATTAAAGGAAACATAAGAGAATACATCACATAACACCATAATGATCTCGGAGTTCACCCCTAAAGGGCTACATCTCCGGTTCTGCTCAACTGCAAGACCCCTCTGAATAATGATAAAGTTAAGAATACAAGAGGTTACACCATTACAATCCGGCCATCAAGCGAAACATAAACGATATACAAACGACCGCATCGGTCAATAATACATAAACGATCCTTGAAAAGAATGGGATCCAGCTGAACATAATCAAAGCTAAAACAAAGGTCCAGAAGAGCATCCACAAGATTGAGCCATCACCACCCAAGGTCTATCATGAAACCAGGTACTCACAAGGGCATAGACAAAAGGATGACCCACAAACGTGCTCCTAATAGGACAAAATGACAACACACTGGCGAACGTAGGGACAAGTGTCATCACACAACCTGGTATGGATACCATGGCAGGTCTTCATAGGTCCCGGCCACATACACTGGGTTACCCTGGCAACCTAATCCAAGCCTCCGGTCCATCCAAGCCTCATGTGGACCCACACATCTTGTCGTGAAGACAAGGATGGTGGTTTGCCATTTCAGGCCTTCCCATAGCATGTTGAGTCTATGTTAGCACTCGTCCCATGTGTGAGGCAAATTATCTTACTTAGATATTACATTCTAATCTACTGATAGGTTATCACTTATTAGACTCACTTTTGACGGGTTACCCAGTAGCCACTTTGGGCGTGGCCCCCAATCGAAAGCCACTTTCCCATACGACACTAGACTATACTCAAACGAACTCAAAACCAAGGAATAGGCATGGTCAGACGAACAGAGTTCAAGAAGGGAGAAACAAACATCTTGTCATACACGACTCAAAAGATGAACACTTACTGACGGTACTCTAACTAGAGACCTGACAACTAAGGTCAACCACAAATCAACATTCGACACCCACATAGAGGATATGACCAAATATGACACTACCACAAACAACAGTCAACTCGGAATCGAGGACTGAAACAGGTACCCCAAGTCAATCCATACGACAGGGTCCTAACAAACAAAGCACGACTTGCCATTTCATAATCAGAAGCAAATACAGAAGTTAAACTCACATAGGCAATAATTGGAAAAGACAATATTTCCTCAAATTGATTTAAGCATAACAATTGATCCAATTCTCTAATTGATCTAAGTTTTCAAAAAGCATTGACGGGAAATCACCGTTACCAGGTGAGTACAATACCACAATTTACAATAGTACCATTGTCTATTTCTCAAACAAAGGGAAAATATAATTTAACCATTCATTTTACTAAATGAGAATATCAGTAACTAAACAATTTCCCAAATGATACTAAATTAAGTTCCTAAAAGCACATCGTTTAAATTCAAATATCCAACGATAAAATATCTCACGTACTTCTCGATTACTCAAATGATATGTTCTAGAATAATATTTAATATCATCAATTAGTAATTATATCATATTTCAACAATTTTTCAAGAACATAATATTCTATTTTATTTTTAAACAATACTACCTCAATTAGCCAAATGCTCTAATCAGCTAGAAGGTAAGATATAAATTTATTAATCCAAGATCAATCAGAATATAATCAATAATATTCAATTGCGAAATTAACAGTTTTAGAACTTAATTAGAAAGAGTGCATAAGTCATGAAATGAAATTGAATAATAATTAACCTATAAACTCCATTATAAAATTAATCAATATAAAATTATCATTTATCATGATTATGCCACCTTAATCATAATTAAGAATCTAATTAAAACTTAACATTAAAATAATATTTAAAATATTATATGCATTTTTTTTTTAATAATAAAAAAAATACATTAAAAAAAAACATTATTAAAAACTAATTTAAAAAAAAAACATTTAAAAAAAAAGGGGTGGTGAAGGCTGGGCCCACCTCCCAACGCAGGGGTTGGGCGAGCCAAACCCCAGCCACAGGCATAACCCGCGCGGCGGCGCCACTACGGTGCCCGCAGGTCCCGTGGCGCCTTGCGGCCACCGCGGCTCCTGTGGCCACCGCAGTGTGCCCGCAGCCACTGCGAGCTACAGCAAGGCACGGGGGAGGGGAGGAGGAGGCGGGTAGAGCTCCGCTCCCCGCCCTCCAAACCCCAACCAATAAAAAACTTAAATAAATTTCGAACAGTTCGGTTTTAATAAAAAAAAACGCCACGCCAAACAAAGGAATATAAATTTTGATTTAATCTAAATCTGGTTTAAAAGAACTATGTTGGTATCACATTTCTTTTGATGGCATTCATCCTTTCCACACACAAAGGGGGTTTCAAACACAAATGGGTTTCAACACCCAAAATAGATTGAAGAACAGCAACACCCCAAATTTAGTTTTCATTTAAACCCTATTTTTTTTTTTTTTAAACTTCAACCAGATTTTCATAAACACCAAAACGATTTTCTTTATGCAAGAAACCAAGAATAACCAGAGGCCTACCTGATTTAGCAATCCTGGCAAGATCAGAGGAGAGCCCCATCCTGCAATCTCCAAGCAAATTTCTTCCAAAATCCCCAAATTTCATCCAAAAATATTCTCCAACCAAAAACTTTCCAAAAATGTCCATCCTCTAAAATTTTCCCAAAATTTAGGTTATAATGGAGAGTTGACCAAAAATTCCATTTTTGGGAATTAAAATTTTTATTTAAAAATCATTCTCAAAATTAATTCTTTTCTAACTATATCAACAATTAAATTGCTTTTCAATTCAAAATCGATTTTCTCATTGAATTCAATTTAACCTTTCTAATTTCAAAACCCAACAGAATACAATTAAATCTATTGTAATTAAATACAAAACTTTCTTTTTCGACAGCATACACAAAATGCATTTAATATTCAAAATCAGCTATTTAATTGAACTTACTCCCAAATTAAAACGAGCAATCCAATATCGATAAAAAATCGCATAACGAAATCCTGATTAATCTAGTCCATTAATCTCTAATGCACGAATACATATTTAATCAAAATAATTACTAAGGACTAATTAATCAATTTAACCAAACACACCAAGCACGCAAACCGAGAAGGTCAACCAAACAGACGACTCGCAAACCCAACCAAAAAGGGATTACCGATGGTGACTGACGATGCTCACTTGAGAACGGCTAAGGTCAACTAGGGTCCTATGACCACCTAATCCAACTCTAAGGATTAAAGAGGTACACTCAAACCTGCAAATCCAGGTGAAGACGAACCTCGCACTCATGCGGCGTTGTACCTGAAATCTCCTGCAACCAAGAGTCATACATGCATACATATATAAACTTAATGAAAGCGTTAGCCCGATATTAATACCACGAAATAGGAACACTAAACAACTTGCATACAACTAGTGTGAAAACCACATCAATAGCTATGCATTAAATCAAACATCTGACTATTACATTATATTAAGATAAACTAACCAAGATTAAACCAAGATTAGAGATCGATTAGGGCAGGGGTACTACAACTCACATGCAAGCACATAACCGGTGCCAGTGAACAAGAAGGCTGACATGACACTTGCATTTATGATTTTAAATGCATTTTGTAGATGGTATGTATGGAACTTTACTGCAAAGTACCCAGGGATTCTCAATACGTCACTTCACATGGGGCAAAACAAACTTAGGCCTCTCACACATCCCCTTGACTATATTACGATCACAATATTAATGCAAGGATCGCAAACATGATCCTAAAATCTAATCATTTATTGCACTTTGAGATGGTATTTTTGTTTATAAATGGAACTAGCCTGCTCTTACACACACAATTCTCAGCCGAAATTTTCAAAAATTTAAATTTTTGATTTATCATAGTGCTCTACAATATGGAAAATGGTTCTTGTGGAGGATGCAGGAAAATTCACTTGGAGTATATGCCATGGAATGACTAAATTTCAATGCGAATTCCAGATCCTTCGATGGCTTTTCATGGACACATCAATGATAGCGACCTCGACCAACTTTTTCTGTTATACAATCCACAATTGAGAAGAGTTGTCAAAGACTTCATCGGTGAGGAGATGTTACCCCCACAAGCCAAAAGGATTATGTATCCTCATCAACTTCTTAGTTCCTTTCTATCAAATGCTCTGGATCTCTTGCAAACTATTCCTCTACTGGATTTAGTATTCTTCAAGTTGGTAAGACAAAATGTGCTTCCCCTGGCCTCATTCCATGAAGCCCTAGCAAAATATAATATATGGCAAGGGTCAGCTCTCCTTGGGGGCCTCTTTCCACGTCATTCTATTCAATCTAGCCATGCTTACATGGTACTCTATGACCGAATAAAGCATGCCATGGAATGCCAAAAATTTTGCCATGTGAAGAATGACTTGCATCAATTCGGTAGACAATTGGATGACCACATTGTACATAGAGTCAAAATTAAAGTTAGGGCTCTAATGGAAATCCTGGAAATAGAAAATGTTGACCCCTATTTGCAAACATCGCAACCCATGGAAAGGGGTCGGACTAAAGATAGGTTTCCAGACCTCAACGTACTGGTGCAGGATGAAGTCACAGGATGGACTACTTCCTTTCTACCCATTTTCGATGCCCCTGTAATTCAGCCCTAGGAAGACACCGCCATGAATGAGTAAAGTTATTCCGGTTTTGAATTTTGCTACCCATAATATACTCTTTTTTTTTCGGATGGAAAATCTAATGGCAACCAAACTAGTAGAGGAGTCATCTTCTTTGTTTGTCGACTAGCACCAGTATTAGATGCTTCTCTTTTTATGAACCGGTCATCATATCGATATCAAAGCACTGGTAAAACATAATGGGAAACCGATTGGCACACCTCATCAGTTCTCAGACAATCAGATTCATGCTCCTTAGTTGCCACGGTAACCAGTTAAGGGGTTTGGTTATTTTTGGTTTCCTTCGGTCTTGTCCCAACCAGTTACTCTCTTTTTGGCCCCTAAGAGACTCATTCTATGGGCAGTCCCTATTTATCTCTCCGAATCGGGTGGCTTCTTCTCATAGCCTCCTTCCTTCTTCTTCACTGTATCTAAGCAAGGATATATGGTTTTCTTCCTGGATCTTTCCCTATTGAGCTCTTGAATCAGTTTGCTTATTAATATATATATCAGTGGCTTGCCACTTTTATTCAAAAAAAAAAAAAAACATTAGTTAAGAGGATATACGCATTCTTTTCTTATTCTGCAAAATAATTAATTTGTATAAGGAAAAGCAACACTAATTATTCAAGTAAGCACTAGAAATTTACAAACAAAGTAAGAACATATAGACACTTCTCTTATTCTGGAGACATGCATATGGAATAAATACACACATTACTTAAAGTTATGATTCCTAAAAGGAATTAGAGAGAAACACAAGGCATAGATATTTAAGATTCCAAAAATTCCAATAACACTTCTTCTAACACAAATCTCAAAGAGTAACTTAATTCAAAGGAACATAAAGGAATATTCACAAGACTAATAGCAACATCCTTAACTAGAGATCCCAACATTGCAACATGCACTCTAATACCAAATGTAATGCCTGCCAAAATACCCCAGAGAAATATAGCTAAATACACACTAATTAATTTTTTATTTATTTAACTTAACAATACAACACATAACATCACTTAAGCAATGCAGCGAGCACACAACAACATGTAAGTGTTATCAACATATAATAATTCACTCAAGCTATTCAAACAATTATGCAAGTGTAATACAATAAATCATTACTACTAACTCCCTAGGATATTTCAACGCCATTACTTAATCTACCTACATAAGCAATAAGAATTTACTTCATCCAGATCAATACCTCATAATGTTAATCATTATACACACATAGGTGCAACATAGCAATACCTAACCCTCATGATATGCAACCTTCTTAATCTTTCATTTAATATGAGATTCTCTCTTTCAATGTATAGCTATTTCCCTTTTTTCTCTTAGGTTCATTTTATACACCAAGTCCAAATGTTCCTATTACCATTAACCAACCTTCGACTATAAACATCACCATACACATACCAAGGTTTACCCTTATATTACATTAACACAATTTCCATTTACAATTAACTTCCATATAATCATTTATGATTCTATACTCCTAGCATGTCTATTACTTCATCATGATTCCAAAAGTACATAAGGCAATAATCACAAAGTCTCCGTAAACATTTAATCCATGACCCATTTAATTCTCATAAAATATCTTACACTATATCAATTAACCAACCATCATCTTATTACAAATTAAGTAACCACATGAATTCTTCTCAACACAACTAAGATACAATATCCTAATTCTATAACAACTAATAGCATCCACCAAAAGGAGATATAATCTTAAACCATAACACATGATACATTTTAATCCTTTCATAAAATACCAGCATTCATTTTATCGTCTTTCCATACACTTACTAGTAATTTCCATTAATAAGATTAGTAATTCATTCATTAAGAACATCCATACAATATTTTCATAAGGAACCTTCAATTACATCCCAAGCATTATAAGATTTCAATCTAACCATTAGATCACTAACTACGAAGTATGATACTATAAGTTTAAATTTTTTACTCACAATACATAAACATGTACTAAGATATCTTCCAATGTTACTCAGACTCATACATCCTATCAAGGCATAACATTTCTTCTACCTAAATAATTAATTAAAGACATCATTTCGAGACTAATACCATTATCATAATACTTACACCATTTCCTTTTAACATGACTTATCAAGAATACAAAATGGATCATTTAATTCCAAACCACATTACTTATCCACATCTCATGCACACATTTCATTTAAGATAAATGCGATATAATACAACTCAAGGTTCATCATTACAATCATCTAACATAACCAAAGTTATCATACAACTAGAACAACATAGTCATTTCTCATAAACATGATTTCTTTTACAACCATTACATAAGAATTTCATTACATAAATCACATCATCATTTACATTCTTGCTGCAATTATTGTCCATGAACAACTTGAAGAAGCATCGTCATCCATGCAAGAAGAATCCAAAAGACAAGAACATCTCAATGATTTAAAAGCACCAACCACCTGACCATGTGGAACCAAAGGAACCACCCCCCATGCTAGGAGATGACACAAGGTCCCAACACCCATTCTACATCTAGGCTAACACTTAAAACCAAAGAGACTAAACAAGAAAAGGACACTCAAGCAAGAACCAATCACAAGTTAGCACAAATAGAAACTCCCAGAGGCGCACAAATCAACAAGGCATCAATACATCTCAAGCAAAGGACACATGTAGGACTGGAGTGTCATCACATGCTATCCTCCCCCATAATATTGCCAATACACAACTTTTCATAGTATAACCTCGATAGACATGTGGAGCCATTTCTATACATGAGAGAATCAAGGGAGATTTGACTTATCGTCTTCACGGCCTTCTTATGCTTATCCTAAAACATCCTCCCTAGGAATCAACCATGAGGCTCAAACTATTAATTATCTTGTTTAAATGAGATCAAATTACCCATTCCAATTAATTCATTAATAATGTTATCACTTGTTTACAAAATCATAGAAAACTCCAATGTGCCCTGGTGGTCTAGGTTTCATGCATCCTTACAAGGAACCTCATGCAAGCCTATCTCTCATCACCCCAATCATCACAAGGAAGCCCACTCCTCCTAACATGGCCCAACAATAAAACATAAGAGGCTTTGATTCAAATTCCAAGAAAAGATCCATAACTTCATCATGTAGCCCAACAACACAGAAAAAAATACAAGGAAAACCATAGCTAAAGAGTGCAAGGGGCTGAAATTCATTATAATGCAAAATGAGCCTCGATGTGGAAAACCATATCATATAAGAAATATTCCATCAATAAAATATATCAATTATGTTGTCTTCATAGCAATATCACCTTGTTGTCTCAACAACATTAACATCTTGTTGTCTCCACAGCAATAACATCTTTCCATTGCAACATCTCAATATAAGAAAAGAATCAAGTCTTCAACAATAAATAACTCAAGAATGTTGCAACATAGAAAACATTAAATCACATCAAACTGATAAATAACAGTAGCTGAAAAATGTCTGCAAAAATCCCAAAAATCCTCTGAAATGAAACCAAACTCAAGAATCCAAAAACAGTGAAAACACCAAACACAAGCAGAACAACACTTTTGCATTGAAGTTTAGCGCTTTTGCATTACAGGTTAGCGTTTATGCATTACAGGTTAGTGCCTGTGTTAAATAGTTTAGCGCTTGTGCAGATAAGGACAATGTTTTTGAACAAAGGACAACGCAAATGCAACAACAGACAACACAAATACATAAAAGGACAAAGCAAATGAGTGAAAGGATAACACAAATACAGAATCAATGCTTTTGCATAAATAGGATGGAAAATGCATAACTTTCAGCAAAGATTAAAAAGCAAACTTGAAACATAAGACTTCAAAAAACATATGCATAGAGTCGCAGAGAATAATAGTTTAAAAGGGAATAAATGAATTAAATAATAAACACTTAAAAACAAAGATTCAATTGAAAACTCCATTCATGACACAAACCTAGAAAGACACCAGATAAAAACCAGATTATAAGTATTTTCTACAAACCATAGAATAAAGTATTGCAACAGATTTATGCATTCACATATTTCCTTCCAAACTATACACCTATATATTTGCTTTCCAAAGCTCACACATTAAATCTATAGACATGGAGCATACAAGAAAACTATAAAACAAAATACAAAAAGAAGGATACATCTCCAACTTGTAACCCGTGTGATGGAAAGAAGTTGAAGAAGAGCTCCACAAATCCAAAAGCCAAAATCAACAAGCTCTAGCAACAATCCAAGCCAAAAAACAAAAGAAAATCTTACAGAGAATATTTTTGCAAAGAAGAAGCCAACCCCCAAAACTTCACAGGAAAGAAAATAAAAAGCCAAACAATAACCAATACCCTAGCCTCAATCTCGACCAATCAAAATATTCCAATCTATAATATATTTTACCAGCCCCATCATATAATATAATTTTACCTCCCTTTTCAAATTCAACCAATAAGAAAAGAGGGTAGGTAAGATAAGTATAAATCATGCTTTTACAGTAAGGTGGGAATATTTTATCATTTTATTATAAAGTGAATTTATACCACCCACTTAATATAAAAGTCAAACTAATAAATAAAACATGAGCCACAATTAAATAAATCAAATGGGGAGATTAAATTAAATAAACCAAAGGCTCATAAATGAATTAAAGAACCAAATAAACATTAAATACCAAATAAATATTAAACCATAGGCGATTAAATAACAAACAAATAAATAAACAATTAAATACCATTAAAAGGTCAAATCACAAATAAATATAAAACCACAACATAAGCTAAACAATAAATATTAAATAAATATTAAATCATCATTAAAATCAATAAATATTTAAATATCAAATAATTAAATACCCAAAAAGACAAGAATCCAATAAATTAAATTAAACATTAGATAACCAAATAATCAAATTGCTATTAATCAAAATAATTAAAATAAACATTATTAACTATTTAACCTCGCATCAATAACCAATCAACCTCAACATAATAGGATTAACTAGCCAATACTAACATACTCACAACACAGGATAAATAAAGCTTATTAACTGACATGGCGAATTACGCCAAGACGCTGACGACTCACAATGAACAACTTAAACCTAGAGTATGTGAGGGGAACTTGTGTTGACTCTGAACCACATACCATTGGGATTTAAAGACATGCTCAGACCTGTGGAGCCAGGTGGAGTCGGTGTCTAGTACCAGTAAATCCCGCATCCACAAAGCAATGATATGACATATGCATATATATAATATAGCAGGCAAGGGTTAGAGAATTGCAATGAAACATCCCGCTCACAATGAGTGATGTGGTATTGTCTCTATCCTGAAGATAGTCATACAACAATCAAACAAACCATAAGCTCAACTCACCATAGATAATCATTAAATATGGTCAGTACATAAAACATCATCAAGTGCATGATTAGTATAATTCATGATTATAATACAACATGTAAAATCCATCAACACTCATGCTCTTCAAATCACATGATCAATATGATCTTTCGATAGTCAATCACATAATAAGTATATAGTATCTAATAAATCACACGATCAATAATGATAGTACCAATATCATATAAATCATCTGAAATAGTATATTCCCAATAATGTCTATCACGCATGAATTAAAAGTCAACTCTAGTCAAAACAAGTCAAGTCAGGGGTGGACCCTACATCCTCCTCCCCTTAGACTCGACTTACTCCTGGAAGTTGTAAGAGATAGGGTGACAACTATCACACATTAATAAAAAAATTCCTTTTAACACAAACATATTATAATATTTTCTAACTCCAAGAAAGATAATAACAACTAAATTTCCTCCTTATGCTTCAATTATTAGAAATAAACATGTTCAACATCTAGTTACATGCGAATGGAGAGAGAGATATATATAAACTTACACAATATCTTACACATATGCACCTATTATATTATTGAATAAATCATGTCATAAGCCTAAATGAGGGAAAATTTCTCATAAATAAACTTCCTCAAGTTAAATATATTCAAGACATCACACGATAACCAAGCATATATAACCTGTTTATTTAAAATAACAAATTTCATGGCATTCAAATGTCCTAATTTCCACCATGCTTACATTGCGCTACACTTTATACAAACATTAACTGAAATCCTTATTCAATCAAATCATTCAAGGGCATCCTTAATCCATTATGTGGACACAAAGATTTTGAAGGCAAAAAATCAGCAATTTATTTGATTCAACTATTCCATAAATTTAAGACTTCACAATTCCAAGGCACTTCTATCTACTATAAAATCCAGAAAGTTACCAATAAATTTCATCTTATTAACACTTTTCATTTAGTTAGCTAATAACAATATTATGTAGTTGTTTTCTTGGTCTAGTGCACTTTTCCACGATGTCCTCCCTCACACACACTATCAAAGGTTTCAAATGAACATGAAAGAGATAAAACTGGCTCAAAATTTGGGTCAATAATACATCGACACTCAGAATGACCACCACAGACAACAAAAGAGGAGTTCAAGGAAATATCCTCAAATCAATTCATTACATTAAAAGAAAAGAAAAGTTGTCGGCGAAATCAATCAAGAAATTTAAGTGTGGCAAGTGTCACCACAAGGGAGAAATAAAAGAAAGAAGAACTCAATGGTCATCCAAAAGTAAAGAAATCTAAAAATTACACATTAATCCCAATGACAGATCACACAAATCATAAATTAACTCAAGGCAAAATAAACAACTCATCCAATCCACATCACAAGGTGACCAACATTAGTCACACCAAAAGGGAGTAACCGCTACACAACATCCAAGGGTGAGATGTGTTGAAAGTGTTAGAGAGTGCACGCCATATTTAAGACTTTTATTTTATTCATATGTTCGTATTCTTTTCATTGTTTTTAATGCAATGCAATCTTTTCAAAAATCTAGATAATTATCCTTTATGAAAGTTGGCATAGTTAGGAAGAGATGACGCAAATACGCATTCACACACACACAAGGAATATACTCATACCATGACTAATGTTCAAGATATCTTATCTATACCATGATCATATTCACCAAGTTGTAACAAAAATAGAGGTTGAGCTTTAATTAATCACTTGATAGTAGACTATAGCACGCATCATTTACATTAATGCACAAATAATAACCTATAGAAGATAAGGCCTTTAAGCAATCTAGTCAATCATATATTTAAACAAGAAAAATAGATTTCATTACAAAAGCCAAAGTTTAATATCAATTTCTACTCTTACCAATAATAATATTCTGACATACTTCTAGTTATCTAAGTTAAGAATATCTCAGTCCCACTTTCAGAACTTAGTTTTATTTTCATCTAATGCCACTAAATTCCAAGAATACATTCATCATTCTATTTAAAATCACTTCCTGTTGCTACTTGATTACTATCATTCATAGACTATGTATTTTTGACATTTCAAGACACATTTGACATTTAGAATCACAACACAATTTCATATAGCTAATTATCATTTTATCTAGTTAGAATTCACTAAGGAAGCACTTCTTAAAATTAAAATAAGGCAATGATATAGTAAACTTCCTTAATTTGTCCATCTAGTTAAGAGAAATATTTATTCAATGCCACACAATTCCTACACAAAGCTAAAACTTTTATCTTGCCAACCCAAATACAGGCACAATTGTATCATTTTGATTTCTACATATGCAACGCACCAATCCTTGCTTCAATAAAAATATTTATCTTCCTTTAGTTTTGCAATACATTTCATATTTAAATGATGGGATATTCTATTTAATCAATTTTTCCTTTTAACGAACAAGGATCATGAATGCAATACCTAAATTTCAGTCTTTAATGCAAATTGATTTCATCTAATCTTCCCTTTAATGTATATGAGTCATATTCATAAATCATTATCCAACCCTTCTACTTAATATCAATAACCCCCAAGTATTTGAATCTTTTACCCCAAAGAGGGAAGAGGAAGGAAGGGATATTGCCACACAAATCAATACATGCAAATTTATACAAACTCAGTTTGAATTTGCTAATCATGCCAAATAAAACAACCACATTTAAACGTATTCAATTTTTAACTTCCATAAGATCTCCTACCAATACAGGTGCAATGAGAAATCCCAAATCCTTTGATAGATATGATTTCCTAAAACAATCTTTTTATTACATACAAAATCACACATATACCAAAATAACCAATACTCCTATGGGGTAACCATTATATTACCAACTAACTTCCTTACATTTCACATCGGAGATTGAAATAAGGAAAAAGGTATTCTAGCTACTTTTATTAAGCACCACATACAATTTCTTTGATTTTCACATCACGATCTATACTAAATTATTCCTAAATGTAGAATACAAACACCTCATCTTTCTATTCATAGGAAGATCAACATAAGAGGCTAATCTTATGAACATAACATTAGTTAAGAGGATATATGCATTATTTTCTCATTCTGCAACATAATTAATTATGTATAAGGAAATCAACCCTAATCATTCAAGTAAGCACTAGAACTTTACAGAGAAAGTAAGAACATATAGGCACTTCTCTTATTTTGGAGACATGCATATGGAATAAATACAAACTTTACTTAAAGTTATGATTCCTAAAAATAATTAGAGAGAAAGACAAGGCATAGATATCTAAGATTCCAAAAATTCCAATAACACTTCTTCTAACACGAATCTCAAAGAGTAACTTAATTCAAAGGAACATCAAGGCAAATTCACAAGACTATTAGCAACATCCTTAACCAGAGATCCCAACGTTGCAACATGCACTTTGATACAAAATTTGATGCCCACCAAAACACCCCCGAGACATATAGCTAAATACACACTAATTAATTATTTTTTTACTTAACAATACAACACATAACATCACTTAAGCAATGCAGCGAGCACACAACAACATGTAAGTGTTATCAAAATAGAATAATTCACTCAAGCTATTCAAACAATTACGCAAGCAAAATACAATAAATAATTACTACTAACTCCCTAGGGTATTTCAATGCCATTACTTAATCTACCTACATAAGCAATAAGCATTTACTTCATCCAGATCAATACCTCATAATCTTAATCATTATACACACATAGGTGAAACATAGCAATACATTACCCTCATGATATGCAACCTTCTTAATCTTTCATTTAATATGAGATTCTATCTTTCAATGCATAGTTATTTCCCTTTTTTTCTCTTAGGTTCATTTTATACACTAAGTCCAAATGTTCCTATTACCATTAACCAACCTGCGACTATAAACATCACCATGCACATACCAAGATTAACCCTTATACTACATTAACACAATTTCCATTTACGATTAACTTCCATATAATCATTTATGATTCTATACTCCTAGAATGTTTATTACTTCATCATGATTCCTAAAGTACATAAGGCAATAATCACAAAGTCTCCTTAAACATTTAATCCATGACCCATTTAATTCTCATAAAATCTCTTACACTATATCACTTAACCAACCATCATCTATTAGAAATTAAGTAACCACACAAAATCGTCTCAACACAACTAAGATAAAATATCCTAATTCCATAACAACTATTAACATCCACCAAAAGGAGATATAATCTTAAACCATAACACATGATACATTTTAATCCTTTCCTAAAAGACAAGCATTCATTTTACCGTCTCTCCATACACTTACTAGTAATTTCCATTAATAAGACTAGTAATTCATTCATTAAGAACATCCATGCAATATTTTCATAAGGAACCTTCAATTACATCCCAAGCATTATAAGATTTCAATCCAACCATTAGATCACTGACTACGAAGTATGATACTATATGTTTAAATTCTTTACTCACAACACATAAACATGTCCTAAGATATCTTCCAATTTTACTTATGCTCATACATTCTATCAAGGCATAGCATTTCTTCTACCTAAATAATTAATTAAAGACATCATTTCAAGACTAATACCATTATCATAATATTTACACCATTTCTTTTTAACATGACTTATCAAGAATACAAAATGCATCATTTAATTCCAAACCACAATACTTATCCGCATCTCATTCACCCATTTCATTGAATATAAAAGGGATACAATACAACTCAAGGTTCATCATTACAATCATCTACCATAACCAAAGTTATCACTACAACTAGAACAACATGGTCATTTCTCATAAACATGATTTCTTTTACAACCGTTACATAAGAATTTCTTTACATAAATCACATCATCATTTACATTCTTTCTGCAATTATTATCCATGAACAACTTGAAGAAGCATCCTCATCCATGCAAGAAGAATTCCAAAGACAGGAACATCCCAATGATTTAAAAGCACCAACCACCTAACCATGTGGAACCAAAGGAACCACCCCTCATGCTAGGAGATGACACAAGGTGCCAACACACACTCTACATCTAGGCTGACACTTAAAACCAAAGAGACTAAACAAGACAAGGACACTCAAGCAAGAACCAATCACAAGATAGAACAAATAGAAACTCCCAGAGGTGAACAAATCAACAAGTCATCAATACATCTCAAGCAAAGGACACATGTAGGTTTGGAGTGTCATCACATGCTATCCTCCCCCATAATATTGCCAATACACAACTCTTCACAGCATAACCCCAATAGACATGTGGAGTCATTTCTACCCATGAGAGAATCAAGGGAGATTTGACTTACCGTCTTCATGGCCTTCTCATGCTTATCCTAAAACATCCTCCCTAGGAATCAAACATGACGCTCAAACTATTAATTATCTTGTTTAAATCAAATCAAATTACCCATTCCAATTAATTCATTAATAATGTTATCACTTGTTTACAAAAGCATAGAAAACTCCAATGTGCCCTAGTGGTCTAGGTTTCATGCATCCTTACAAGGAACCTCATGCAAGCCTATCTCTCATCACCCTGGTCATCACAAGGAAGCTCACTCCTCCTAACATGGCCCAACAATAAATCATAAGAGGCTCTAATTCAAATTCCAAGAAAAGATCCATAATTTCATCATGCAACCCAACAACACATAAAACAAATACAAGGCAAACCATAGCTAAAGAGGGCAAGCTGCTGAAATTCATTATAATGCAAAATGAGCCTCGATGTGGAAAACCATATCATATAAGAAATATTCCATCAATAAAATATATCAATTATGTTGTCTTCTCAACAATATCACCTTCTTGTCTCAAAAACATTAACATCTTTTTGTCTCCATAGAAATAACATCTTTCCATTGCAACATCTCAATATAAGAAAAGACTCAAGTCTTCATAAATAAAGAAGTCAAGAATTTTGCAACATAGAAAACATAAAATCCCATCAAACTGATAAAAAATAGTAGCTGAAAAATGTTTGCAAAAATCCCAAAAAGCCTCTGGAATGAAACCAAACTCGAGAATCCAAATCTGACTGGAATATAGTGAAAACACCAAAGACAGGAAGAACAATGCTTTTGCATTGAAGTTTAGCGCTTTTGCATTACAGATTAGCGCTTATGCATTACAGATTAGCGTCTGTGTTAAATAGTGTTGCGCCTGTGTAGATAAGGACAAGGCTTTTGAACAAAGGACAATGCATATACACCGAAAGACAACGCAAATGCAACAAGAGACAACGCAAATGCATAAAAGGACAATGCAAATTAATGAAAGGATAGTGCAAATGTAGAATCAACGCTTTTGCATAAATAGGACAAAAACCGCATAACTTTTGGCAAAGATTAAAAATCAAACTTGAAACATAAGACTTCGAAAAACATATGCATAGAGTCGCCCAGAACAATAATTTTAAAGGGCATAAATGAATTAAATAATAAACACTTAAAAACCAAGATTCAATCAAAAGCTCCATTCACGACACAAACCCAGAAAGACACCAGATAAAATCTAGAATATAAGTATTTTCCACAAACCATATTATAAAGTCTTGCAACAGATTTATGCATTCACATATTTCCTTCCAAACTATAAAACTATAGATTTATTTTCCAAAGCTCACACATTAAATCCCCAGACATAGAGCATACAAGAAAATTATAAAACAAAATACAAAAAGAAGGATACATCTCTAACCTATAACTCATCTGATGGAAAGAAGCTGAAGAAGAGCTCCCAAAATCCAAAAGCTAAAACCAACAAGCTCCAGCAACAGAAAACAAAAGAAAATGTTGCAGAGAATATTTTTGCAAAGAAGAAGCCAACCCCCAAAACTTCACAGGAAAGAAAATAAAATGACAAACAATAACCAAAACCCTAGCCTCAATCTCGGCTAATCAAAATATTCCAATCTATAATATATTTTACCAACCCCACCATATAATATAATTTTACCTCCCTTTTCAAATTCAACCAATAAGAAAAGAGGGTAGGTGAGATAAATATAAATCATGCTTTTACAATAAGGTGGGAATATTTTATCATTTTATTATGAAGTGAATTTATACCACCCACTTAATATAAAAGTCAAACTAATAAATAAAACATGAGCCACAATTAAATAAATCAAATGGGGAGATTAAATTAAATAAACCAAAGGCTCATAAATGAATTAAAGAGCCAAATAAACATTAAATACCAAATAAATATTAAACCATAGGCAATTAAATAACAAATAAATAAATAAACAATTAAATACCATTAAAAGGTCAAATCACAAATAAATATAAAATGACAACATAAGCTAAACAATAAATATTAAATCATCATTAAAATAAATAAATAAATATTTAAATATCAAATAATTAAATACCCAAAAAGGCAAGAATCCAATAAATTAAATTAAACATTAGATAACCAAATAATCAAATCGCTATTAATCAAAATAATAAAAATAAACATTATTAACTATTTAATGTAACGTCAATAACCAATTAGCCTCAACATAATAGGATTAACCAGCCAATACTAACATTAGTTCTAAGAGATTTCCACAATCCATCATATAATCAAGAGAGCATTTCTGGATTTGATTGTGTGAAAGATTTTAGCATCAACGTTTCGGATCACACTCCGTGATCCATCATCAAGATGAAGAGAGTCAAATAAGATGAAAAGTTGCAGACTTGGAATAAATAGGAAGGATTGGAGAAGGGTGCACGAAGAACGACAAACCAAGATGGTGAAACCTCAACAGAAGGACAAAAGAGGAAATAAAATAAAAACAAAAGAGAGAGAATAAAGAAAGAAAAATAATAAAAACCAAATAATAACAGTATATATATATACATACATATATATGTATGTATATATATATCTATATATATACATATATACATACACATATATTAAATATATATATAAATACATATATATGTATACATACATACATACATATATATATATATATATATATATATATATATATATACATATATATATATATATATATATACACACACACACACACTCACTCACACACACACACACACACACACACACATATATATGTGTGTGTGAGTGTGTGTGTGCGGGTATACAAATATATATTTAAAATATATATGTATACACCAAAAATTAAAATAAACGAGCAAAAAAAAAAAAGTGAAAAATATATATAAAAAGAAAACTCCCACACACACAAACAAAGTTAAATATATATATATACTTGGTGGTTTGCTTCAAGAGTTCTGGTGTTTATTTTTCCATTTGTTTATTAACCGAGATCTTTTCTTTCCTTTGTTTGTGTGTGTGGGAGTTTTCTTTTTATATATATTTTTAACTCTTTTTTTTTTTTTGTTTGCTCGTTTATTTTAATTTTTGGTTTATACATATATATTTTAAATATATATTTGTATACATGCACACACATATATATAATATATATATGTGTGTGTGTGTGTGTGTGTGTGTGTGTGTGTGTGTGTAGATGTGTATACACACACACACATACATATATACATATATATACATATATACATACATATATATATATATATGTATACATATATACATATATACATATATATATATATGTATACATATATACATATATACATATATATATATATATATGTATACATATATATATATATATACATATATATATATATATATATATATGTATACATATATATATATATATATTATTATTATTTGGTTTTTATTTTTTTCTCTTTCTTTATTCTCTCTCTTTTGTTTTTATTTTATTTCCTCTTTTGTCCTTCTGTTGAGGTTTGACCATCTTGGTTTCTCGTTCTTCATGCACCCTTCTCCAATCCTTCCTATTTATTCCAAGTCTGCAACTTTTCATCTTATTTGACTCTCTTCATTCTGATGATGGATCACGAAGTGTGATCTGAAACGTTGATGCTAAAATCTTTCACACAATTGAATCCAAAAATGCTCTCTTGACAATACTAACATACTCACAACACATGAGAAATTGAGCTTACTAACTGACATGGCAGATTGTGCCAAGATGCTGACGACTCATAGTGAACAACTTAGATCTAGAGTATGTGTGGGGAACTTGTGTCAACTCCAAACCACATACCATTCAGATTTAAAGTCACGCTCAGACCTGTGGAGTCAGGTGGAGTCGATGTCTAGTACCTACAAATCCTGGATCCACAAAGCAATGATACAACATATGCATATATATATATATATATATATATATATATATATATATATATATATATATATATATATATATATATATATATATATATATTATAACAAGCACGGGTTAGAGAATCGCAACGACACATCCCACTCGCAATAAGTGATGTGGTATTGTCTCTATGCTGAAGACAGTCATACAACAATCAAACACACCATAAGCTCAACTCATCATAGATAATCATTAAATATGGTCAGTACATAAAACATCATCAAGTGCATGATTAGTATAATTCATGATTATAATACAACATGTAAAATCCATCAACACTCATGCTCCTCAAATCACATGATCAATATGATCTTTCGATAGTCAATCACATAATAAGTATATAGTATCTAATAAATCACATGATCAATAATGATAGTATCAACATCATATAAATCATCTAAAATAGCATATTCTTGATAATGTCTATCACGCATGAATTAAAAGTCAACTCTAGTCAAAACAAGTCAAGTCAGGGGTGGACCCTACATCCTCCCCCCCTTAGACTCGACTTACTCCTCGAAGTCGTAAGAGCTAGGGTGACAATTATCACACATTAAACAAAAACTTTCTTTTAACACAAACATATTATAATATTTTTTAACTCCAACAAAGATAATGACAACTAAATTTCCTCCTTATGCTTCAATTATTCGAAATAAACACGTTACACAAAAGGTAAATGAAGTACCGACTACTATTATTTATGATATGTACACTAAACAGATAAAATATTTACTAGGGAACTTCATTTTAACCACACTTTTAATACAAAACTGTAAGTTCCATCACTAAGTTAAGCATCAATAAGAATAAATCACTATATTTCACACCAAAATTTATATTAACACTCCTTCAACGTCTAGTTACATGCAAATGGAGAGAGAGATATATATAAATTTACACAATATCTTACACATATGCACCTATTATATTATTGAATAAATCATGTTATAAGCCTAAATGAGGGAAAATTTCTCATAAATAAACTTCCTCAAGTTAAATATATTCAAGACATCACACGATAAACAAGCATATATAACCTATTTATTTAAAAGAATAAATTTCATGGCACTCAAATGTCCTAATTTCTACCATGCTTACATTGTGCTACACTTTATACAAACAATAACTGCAATCCTTATCCAATCAAATCATTCAAGGGCATCCTTAATCCATTATGTGGACACAAAGATTTTGAAGGCAAAAATCAGCAATTTCTTTTATTCAACAATTTCATAAATTTCAAACATCACAATTCCAAGGCACTTCTATCTACTATAAAATCCAGAAAGTTGCCAATAAATTTCATCTTATTAACACTTTTCATTTACTCAGCTAATAACAATATTATGTAGTTGTTTTCTTGGTCTAGTGCTCTTTTCCGCAATTTCCTCCCTCGCACACACTATCAGAGGTTTGAAATGAACATGAAAGAGATAAAACTAGCTCAAGATTTGGGCCAACAATACATCGACACTCAGAATCACCACCACAGACAACAAAATAGGAGGTCAAGGAAATATCCTCAAATCAATTCATTACATTAAAAGAGAAGAAAAGTTGTCGGCGAAATCAATCAAGAAATTTAAGTGTGACAAGTGTCACCACAAGGGAGAAATTGTCACAACCCTCCTTTATCACTTTTTGGATTTAAAAATACAACTCTATTATATTTTTGTATAAGCTATTTAAATGATTGAATGTAACTCCTCTACTAAGTCTAATCAAATTGCATGAAGTCCAAAATTGGGAAAGAATCTCCTTTTTATTTAAATTTTCTGAATAATGGAATAGAGGGAATTTTCTTATAAATGATATGCAAGTTTTTGAAAATGGGAGTTGGTGATTCCTTGAAGAAATTCTTCTCTCAAGTAATTGTTTTTTTTGGTAGTGATATTTCATTTTTGGGAGAATAGCTAAGGTTGCTTTGGAGGATTGTTTTCAAGCTTGAAGGATAACGGGAGGCTAATTGAAGGATTCATAGGGGATTCTATAGCAATTGCAAGTATCCAGGTTCTTTTAATCTAGTTTTATTTTATTTTGAATCAGGCATCTCATTCTTGCCGTGAATTAGATTAGATCAATTTGTTTCAATTCCTTGCTGAGTATTAGATTAGTAAACGAAAAAAAAAGAAAAGAGAATCTTGTTTCAATTCTTTGCTGAAAATTAGCTTAGATCAAGCTTATTTCCTTCCTCTAATTCATCTCTCTGGTTTTTCGAATAGAAATCTAAATCTCATCCTTTTAATAAGATCTCTCTGAGAATAATAGTTGAATCAAAATTCCTCTGTGATTATCAGTTGAAATTGAAGAATATATCTCCTATGAATGAATCCTTGATCTCATTTGATTCCATAAACATATTTCTATTATCTGGTTATATATCTTCTTTGTGAAAAATAGTTGAAATGGAGGAATAGTTTTCGCTGTGAATAATTCTCTGTGATATTATCATTGATTCCAGATATATATATTTTTCTATTATCTAGTTATATATCCTCTTTGTGAAAAATAGTTGAAATGGAGGAATAGTTTTCGCTGTGAATAATTCTCTATGATATTCTCATTGATTCCATATATATATTTTTCTATTATCTAGTTATATATCCTCTCTGTGAAAAATAGTTGAAATGGAGGAATAGTTTTTGCTGTGAATAATTCTCTGTGATATTCTCATTTGGTTCCATTATATTTTTGTGTCTGGTTATCTACTTCTCTCTGGAAATAAACTTCCTCCCTACGAATGGTGGAATAAGCTCTCTCTCCCTGTAAATATTAACCTCTTGTTTACTATAAAATCAATCTAAAACAATTGTTGATTTATCTAATTTACTCATGCTCTTATTTTCATAAATAAATACTCTTTTTTTGGTTCATATATATATATATATTAAATTTTTTTCGAATGATGAAATACATTAAATTTATTTCAGATGATAAAATACATTAAATTTATTTCGAATGATAAAATATATTAACTTTATTTCAAATGATAAAATACATTGAATTTATTTCGAATGATAAAATGTTGCAAAGGCCATATTCTCAAAAATCATTTTGAGTATCGGGCAACGTGCGAGGTAGTACCGATGGTTATTGTAACCGCCGAGGGAAGTGGTACCCTCCACTTCCCCTGCGGTCACTATCACGACAGTGGCCGCAGGAAAGTGGAGGGGACCACGGGGTCCCCTCACCACTACGGGGCTGCTTCGGCAGACCCACAGTGGTGATGGGACCTGTGGGTCCCACTCCCACGTACTCCCCCCTCTTTATTTTTTAAAAAAACAATAATACCACTGTAAATGTGGCTATTGTTATATTTTTTTTGTTGTTAATAAAAAGGTTTTTTTTGGTAATTTTTGAAAAGTATATATTTTTTTCATTTCCTTTTCCAAATGTAAATTAAATTGTATAATTGCCTTAGGAAATTTATAATAATAATTAAATTCCCTTTTTGCTATTTTCAAATTGTAAGTTAAAATTGTATTAAATTTTATAATTGGAAAACTACTTAAAATTTGTTGGGTTACTTAGTTGGTATTTGGACTCATTGAAAAGCAATTATTGCACATTATCATGATTTGAATCTAATGACTAAATTAATCGCTATTTTTGGAACCTATGACCATAGGAATCATGCATTGCTTAATCATGCACACAAGTTGCACTATTCTTATACATGCAAATTACTTATAGATTAATTACATTTATTGACGTTTCATGCAAGTTGCACTATTCTTATAACATGCAAATTACTTATAGATTAATTACATTTATTGACGTTTCATGCAAGTTGCACTATTCTTATAACATGCAAATTACTTATAGATTAATTACATTTATTGACATTTCATGCAAGTTGCACTATTCTTACATTTATTGGTGTTTCCATCTCCATGCAAGTTTCACGTTTAAATATTATTATGCAAGTTTCCTGATCATTATTATTATGCAAGGTTATATTTCAAGTTTTGAATAATAAATAATGTTAGTTATGGTTTTATTCCATGTAATTCATCAAGTAGTTATTTCAAGTAAATGAGCTTTGCAATGTCTAAATTCATAATTATTTTTCAAGCATGATGTTTATCATAAGTTAGAAAATTAAATAAAGGAAGATGGAAACCAAAACCTAGTAGCGTTCAGTATATACTATTCCTCTGGGTCACGCTTACGGGTAGTGCCATCATGTTGAACTACTGCACTTAATGCTTAATAAAGCTACATCAAAGACATCTGTGGCATCGTCCCTATAAATCATCAGGGAGTAATAAGGGACACTTGGAAGTTAAAATCCAAGGGGCGGGTAATCCCCCTTGGATCGATAATTTAATAAGATAACTCTAAAGCAATCTTTCATCCATTGAGTTAAACTATAGTAAACCCCTATACGGATGATGAGTGAAATGATTTTGCAAAATTGATTTAATCTCAAAGAATTGTTGGTGATTTACAATTTGGTCAAGGGTGATGCTCATGATAAGAATTAGGATCTAGTTGTTTTAGGCCACAAGCAATAGGCCATCTTGAGCCTTTTCTTAAGCGCTACCATCATGGGTAGCAACCGCAGAGAAACTGTCTGGGACATTGACCCTAGAAAGGGTTGCATACCCACTAATCAGTTTACATCAAACCATAGAGTAGAAAATAGAACTACATACTTTACGCCTTGATCCTGTGCCGAAGCAGGTATGTAGGAAGTCTTGGGACAGAGTTGTCCCTCATACTCAGGTGTTCGTGGGTGGGGTCTAGGCTTGGTATAGAAGGATTGAATAGAATTTTAATTTGAAAGTTAATTAGAATGGGAAAAAGTAATTCAATGCATACTCGGAAGGAATCCCGTATGGATTCGCTTGAATTCCCAAGGCTTTAAGCCAAATTTCGAGGTGGAATTCAAGCTTGTATTATGTTATTTAATTACTCCTAACGATGGTGACCTTGGTGCACTTCTATTAGAAGAGTGTAGTACTTAGTGAGTGGCTCAGGACCCGAATGGTCCCGATGAGTCTAAGTCTCTGGCCAAAGCATCTCCTATCCCGATTGGATAGATGCCTACCCTGCATGGGTAGATGCCTACCCTGCATGGGTAGATGCCTATCCTGATTTGGATAGATGCCTACCCCATATGGGTAGATGCCTATCCCATATTGGATAGATGAAATCTTATGTCCCGTATGGACAAGTGCCTAACCCATATGGTTATATGCTCATCTCGGATGGATGAATGCCTAATCTGAATGGATGGATGCCCAAAGTATGCGATTGAATCAAACACAAATGATTAAATTTAACAAAATAAAGAATGGTCAAATTTTGTTGGGTTAAATATGGTGGGTTATTACATGTGCTATCAGAGAAAAGGTTCAACTCTAGGACTTGTGCTCACTTCAATTTACACAACTAAGGGAATGTTTTGCAATGATAGAAATTAAATTTTAAAAATCTTAAATCAAGAACTAAATAAGTGTTTGTCGAGGGCAAGGGTACAATTTCCTAAGTTTGAAACAAGGGTAAACCTCTATGTGGCACCCCTAGGATTATATGATGTAATTATTGGAATGCGTTGGTTTACAGACCATCAAGCTAATGTAGATTTCTATAAAAAAAATGTTGAATGTTTGGATGATGGGGGGAAAAAGGGTCAAAATCCAAGGAAAGTTTAAACTGATTAATATAGAAACCATATCAGCCATGCAATTAAAGAAGGAAAGAAGAAGAGGTGGCCAAATCTATATGGTTGAAATTGATGAAGGAAAAGAGGAAAATGCACCAACCTTTGAAAATACCCCTTTCCTAAAAGAATTCAAGGATGTTTTTCTAGAAGAATTGTCCGACTTACCTCCCCCCCCCCTAAAAGGAAGTTTGACTTTTCTATCAAAGTACTACCAGGAGCAGAACCAGTATCAAGGGCACCTTACCGAATTACAAGAGCTCAAAATGCAATTAGAGGAACTCTTAGCTAAGGGATTAATAAGGCCAAGTGTATCACCATGGGGAGCACCAGTTTTGTTTGTTAAGAAGAAGGATGGAACCTTAAGGCTATGCATCGACTATAGGATGTTGAACAAGGTCACAATAAAGAATAGGTACCCCTTACCTCGCATAGAGGATCTTTTTGACCAAATGAAAGGAGCAGCAGTTTTCTCAAAGATAGACCTCCGATCAGGGTACCATCAACTCATAATTAAGGAGGAAGACATTCCAAAGACAGCTTTCAGGACTAGATATGGGCATTATGAATTCACAGTAGTTCCTTTTGGTGTAACCAACACCCCAGCTGCATTTATGAACCTAATGATTAGTGTACTCCATGACTACTTGGATAAATTTGTTTTGGTATTTCTGGATGACATATTGATTTACTCTAGGAATGAGGAGGAACATTTAGTGCATGTACAAATTGTTTTGCAAAGGTTGAGAGAACATAAGTTATATGGGAAATTGTCAAAATGTGCCTTCTTCGAGGAAAAGATTCACTACCTTGGGCATATAATATCAAAGGAAGGAATAGTAATTGATCCAGATAAAATAAAGGCAATAGTAGAATGGCCAATCCCTAAAAATGTTTTAGAGGTAAGAAGCTTTATGGGGCTAGCAGGTTACTATAGGAGGTTTGTGGAAGGATTCTCTTAGATAGCAAACCCCATCACCTCATTACAAAGGAGGGGTAAAAGGTTTGTGTGGACTTAACAAAGTGATAAGGCATTCCAAATTTTGAAAGGGAAACTAATGTCAGCACCCATTCTAAATGTACCAAATCCAAATGGACACTTTACAGTCGTAATTGATGCTTCTATTAAAGGTTTAGGATGAGTACTTGTCCAAGATGAAGGGGTAGTAGCTTACGAATCTAGAAAGCTAAAGACTCATGAAATCAATTATGCATGCCCTACAAAAATGGAGACACTTCTTACTAGGGAAGCCCTTTGAGTTAAAGTCAGATAACCAAGGACTAAAGTACATCTTTACCCAACCCCACTTAAATGCCAAACAAAGAAGGTAGTTAGAGTTTCTAAGTGAATATGATTTTGAAATTGAATATATTAAGGGGAAGGAAAATAGGGTGGCAGATGCCTTAAGTAGGAGGAGACACTTGATGACTATAGCAACATTCAAAACTTCTTTCCAAAAGCAATTGATGGATGAACAAGGGCATGACCCATGGTATGAGCAAGTCAAATTGACTTTAGAATATGATCCAACCAATCCTAAGATTGAAGGGTATACATTAGATGAAGATGGGTTGCTCAGATACAATAATAGAATCTATATTCCTAATTCAGGGAACTTAAGGGAAGTAATCCTGTCAGAGGCTCACAATGCCCCTTATTCAAGGCACCCAGGAGTTAACAAACTTTATGCAGATCTAAAGAAGTTATACTTTTGGCAAGGGATGAAGATTGACATTGTCAAGTATGTGGCTAAATGTTTGGAGTGTCAAAGAGTAAAGGCAAAACATAGACATCCAGCTGGATTGTTACAATTGAACGATGTACCTCAACACAAGTGGCAAGTTATTAGCATGGATTTTGTGCAAGGGTTACCCATGTCACCTTCTAGGCATGATGCAATAATGGTGGTAATTGACAAACTCACTAAGGTGGCACACTTTATACCAGGGAATCTGATGGATGATGCACCTACCTTGGCTAGGTGCTTTGTTAAGGAAATATTTAGGTTGCATGGAATACCAGAGAAAATCATATCAAATAGAGATGCTAGCTTCACTTCAATGTTTTGGACAACTCTTCAATCAGCTCTAGGAACTCAACTAAATTTTAGCACTGCATACCATCCTGAAACCGATGGTTAGACAGAAAGGACAAATCAGATTATGGAAGACCTACTTCACATGTGTTGCATGGACCAACAGAAGAAATGGGAAGAGTACCTACCTCTGGTAGAGTTTTCTTACAATAATACATATCAAACATCTTTGGGAATGACACCTTTCGAAGCTTTGTATGGTAAGACCATGTCAAACACCTTTGAGTTGGGATAGTCTTGAAGATAGAGTAATTGTTGGACCAAATATGTTGAAAGAGATGGAGAGGAAAACTAAGGAAATTAGGCAAAGATTGAAGGAAGCCTCAGATAGGTAGAAAAGTTATGCAGACAAAAACAGGACACCAAGGGAGTTTGAGGTGGGAGAGAAAGTCTTCCTAAGGGTTAGGCCACACAAGAGTTCCATAAGATTTGGGAAAAGGACTAAGCTTGCACCTCGTTATGTTGGACCCTTTGAAATATTGGGAAGGATTAATCCAGTTGCATACCGGTTGGCCTTACCACCCCAATTGAGCCAAATCCATGATGTCTTCCATGTATCTCTTCTTAAGAAGTATTTACCTGATGAGAAACACATTTTGAATTGGGATGCTTTACAGGTCCAGGAAATGGGAGGAATAATGATACAGCCATTCAAAATCTTGGAGAGGCGCCAATGCCAGTTGCGCAACAAAGAGGTTGATCAGTTCAAAGTGCAATGAGACCAATATGATGAAAAGAATGCAACGTGCAACAGTTGTTTCTTTTTTTTGTTTTAATCATGAACTATAGACTCTTTTGGATGCGTTCAATAAGTGCATCGGGATGATGCACAAATTAAGGGGGGGAGGATGTCACAACCCTCCTTTATCACTTTTTGGATTTAAAAATACAACTCTATTATATTTTTGGATAAGCTATTTAAATGATTGACTGAATATTATAAAAGGATAAAATAATAACACACACACACACACATGGAAAATATACCTTATTTTTATTTATTTATTTTCCACATCCAATTATGGCACATGTTGTAGGAAGAATAAGAAGCTTCTAGAGGATTCTCCACCACTTTGCATGTAACTCCTCCACTAAGTCTAATCAATTTGCATTAAGTCCAAAATTGGGAAAGAATCTCCTTTTTAATTAATTTTTCTAAATAATGGAATAGAGGGAATTTTCTTATAAATGATATGCAAGTTTTCAAAAATGGGAGTTGGTGATTCCTTGAAGAAATTCTTCTCTCAAGTAATTGTTTTTTTTGGTAGTGATATTTCATTTTTGGGAGAATAGCTAAGGTTTCTTTGGAGGATTGTTTTCAAGCTTAAAGGATCAAGGGAGGCTAATTGAAGGATTCATAGGGTATTCTACAGCAATTGCAAGTATCCAGGTTCTTTTAATATAGTTTTATTTTATTTTGAATCATGCATCTCATTCTTGCTACGAATTAGATTAGATCAGTCTTGTTTCAATTCCTTGATGAGAATTAGATAAGTTTGTTTCAATTCCTTGCTGAGTATTAGATTAGTAAAAGAAAAAAAAAAAAAAAAGAGAATCTTGTTTCAATTCTTTGCTGAAAATTAGATTAGATCAACCTTATTTCCTTCCTCTAATTTATCTCTCTAGTTTTTCGAATAGAAATCTGAATCTCATCCTTTTAATAAGATCTCTCTGAGAATAATAGTTCAATCAAAATTCCTCTGTGATTATCAGTTGAAATTGAAGAATATATCTCCTGTGAATGAATCCTTGATCTCATTTGATTCCATAAACATTTTTCTATTATCTGGTTACATATCCTCTCTATGAAAAATAGTTGAATTGGAGGAATAGTTTTTGCTGTGAATAATTCTCTGTGATATTCTCATTGATTCCATATATATATTTTTCTATTATCTGGTTATATATCCTCTCTGTGAAAAATAGTTGAAATGGAGGAATAGTTTTCGTTGTGAATAATTCTCTGTGATATTCTCATTGATTCCATATATATATTTTTCTATTATCTAGTTATATATCCTCTCTATGAAAAATAGTTGAAATGGAGGAATAGTTTTCGCTGTGAATAATTCTTTGTCATTTGGCTCCATTATATTTTTGTGTCTGGTTATCTACTTCTCTCTAGAAATAAACTTCCTCCCTACGAATGGTGGAATAAGCTCTCTCTCCCTGTAAATATTAACCTCCTGTTTACTGTAAAATCAGTCTAAAACAATTGTTGATTTATCTAATTTACTCATGCTCTTATTTTCATAAATAAATACTCTTTTTTTGGTTTTTATATATATATATATATATTAAATTTATTTCGAATGATAAAATACATTAAATTTATTTCGGATGATAAAATACATTAAATTTATTTCGAATGATAAAATATATTAACTTTATTTCGAATGATAAAATACATTGAATTTATTTCGAATGATAAAATGTTGCAAAGGCCATATTCTCGAAAATCATTTTGGGAATCGGGTGGCGTGCGAGGTAGTACCGACGGTTATTGTTACTGTTGGGGGAAGTGGTACCCTCCACTTCCCCTGCGGTCACTGTCACGGCAGTGGCCGCAGGGAAGTGGAGGGGACCACGGGGTCCCCTCACCACTACGGGGCTGCTTCCACAGACCCACAGTGGTGATGGGACCCATGGGTCCCACTCCCACATACTACCCCCTCTTTATTTTTTGTAAAAACAATAATACCACTGTAAATGCGGCTATTGTTATATTTTTTTTGTTGTTAATAAAAAGGTTTTTTTTGGTAATTTTTGAAAAGTATATATTTTTTTCATTTCCTTTTCCAAATGTAAATTAAATTGTCTAATTGCCTTAGGAAATTTATAATAATAATAAAATTCCATTTTTGCTATTTTCAAATTGTAAGTTAAAATTATATTAAATTTTATAATTGGAAAACTACTTAAAATTCATTGGGTTACTTAGTTGGTATTTGGACTCATTGAAAAGCAATTATTGCACATTATCATGATTTGAATCTAATGACTAAATTAATCACTATTTTTGGAACCTATGACCATAGGAATCATGCATTGCTTAATCATGCATGCAAGTTGCACTATTCTTATACATGCAAATTACTTATAGATTAATTACATTTATTGACGTTTCATGCAAGTTGCACTATTCTTATAACATGCAAATTACTTATAGATTAATTACATTTATTGATGTTTCATGCAAGTTGCACTATTCTTCTAACATGCAAATTACTTATAGATTAATTACATTTATTGATGTTTCATGCAAGTTGCACTATTCTTACATTTATTGGCGTTTCCATCTCCATGCAAGTTTCACGTTTAAATATTATTATGCAAGTTTCCTGATCGTTATTATTATGCAAGGTTATATTTCAAGTTTTGAATAATAAATAATGTTAGTTATGGTTTTATTCCATGTAATACATCAAGTAGTTATTTCAGGTAAATGAGCTTTGTAATGTCTAAATTCATAAATATTTTTCAAGCATGATGTTTATCATAAGTTAGAAAATTAAATAAAGGAAGATGGAAACCAAAACCTAGTAGCGTTCGGTATATACAGTTCCTCTGTGTCACGCTTATGGGTAATGTCATCATGTTGAACTACTGCACTTAACACCTAATAAAGCTACATCAACAACATTTGTGGCATCGTCCCTATAAATCATCAGGGAGTAATAAGGGGCACTTGGAAGTTAAAATCCAAGGGGCGGGTAATCCCCCTTGGATCGATAATTTAATAAGATAACTCTAAAGTGATCTTTCATCCGTTGAGTTAAACTATAGTAAACCCCTATAGGGATGATGAGTGAAATGCTTTTGTAAAATTGGTTTAATCTCAAAGAATTGTTGATGATTGATAATTTGGTCAAGGGTGACGCTCATGATAAGAATTAGGATCTAGTTGCTTTAGGCCACAAGCAATAGGCCATCTTGAGCCTTTGCTTAAGCGCTACCATCATGGGTAGCAACCGTAGAGGAACTATCTGGGACATTGACCCTAGAAAGGGTTGTGTACCCACTAATCAGTTTACATCAAACCATAGAGTAGAAAATAGAACTACATACTTTACGCCTTGATCCCGTGCCGAAGCGGGTATGTAGGCAGTCTTGGGACGGAGTTGTCCCTCGTACTCAAGCGTTTGTGGGTGGGGTCTAGGCTTGGTATAGAAGGATTGAATAGAATCTTAATTTGAAATATAATTAAAATGGGAAAAAGTAATTCAATGCATACTTGGAAGGAATCCTGTATGGATTCGCTTGAATTCCCAAGGCTTTAAGCCAAATTCTGAGGTGGAATTCAAGCTTGTATTATGTTATTTAATTACTCCTAAGGACGGTGACCTCGGTGCACTTATGTTAGAATAGTGTAGTACTTAGTGAGTGGCTCAAGACCCGAATGGTTCCGATGAGTCTAAGTCTCTGGCGAGAGCACCTCCTATCCTGATTAGATAGATGCCTATCCTGATTTGGATAGATGCCTACCCTGTGTCGGTAGATGCCTGTCTCGTATTGGATAGATGAAATCTTATGTCCCGTATGGACAACTGCCTAACCTGTATGGTTAGATGCTCATCCCGGATGGATGAATGCCTAATCCAAATGGATGGATGCCCAGAGTATGTGATTGAATCAAACACAAATGATTAAATTTAACAAAAAAAAAGAATGGTCAAATTTTGTTGGGTTAAATAAGGTGGGTTATTACAGAAATAAAAGAAAGAAGAACTCAGTGGTCATCCAAAAGTAAAGAAATCTCAAAAATACACATTAATCCCAACGACACATCGCACAAATCATAAATTAACTCAAGGCAAAATAAACAACTTATCCAACCCACATCACGAGGTGACCAACATTAGTCACACCAAAAGGGAGTAACCACAACACAACATCCAAGGGTGAGATGCCTTGAAAGTGTAGAGAGTGCACACCATATTTAAGAATTTTATTTTATCCATATGTTCGTATTCTTTTCATTAATTTCAATGCATTACAATCTTTTCAAAAATCTAGACAATTATCCTTTATGAAAGTTGGCATAGGTAGGAAGAGATGAAGCAACTACGCACTCACACACACACAAGGAATATATTATACCATGACTAATGTTCAAGATATCTTATCTATACCATGCTCATATTCACTAAGTTGTAACAGAAACAGAGGTTGAGCTTTAATTAATCACTTGATAGTAGACTATAACAAGCATCATTTCCATTAATGCACAACTAATAACCTATAGAAGATAAGGCCTATAAGAAATTTATTCAATCATATATTTAAACAAGAAAAACAGGTCTCATTACAAAATCCAAAGTTTAATATCATTTCTACTCTTACCAATAATAATATTTTGACATACTTCTAGTTATCTAAATTAAGAATATCTTAGTCTCACTTTCAAAACTTAGTTTTCTTTTCATCTAATGCCACTAAATTCCAAGAATACACGCATCATTCTATTTAAAATCACTTCCTATTGCTACTTGATTACTATCATTCATGACTATGTAATTTTGACATTTCAAGACAAGTTTGACATTTAGAATCCCAACACAATTTCATATATCTAATTATCATTTTATCTCATTACAATTTGCTAAGGAAGCACTTCTTAAAATTAAAATAAGGCAATGTTATAGTAACCTTCCTTAATTTGTCCATCTAGTTAAGAGAAATATGTATTCAATGCCACACAATTCCTACACAAAGCTAAAACTTCTATCCTGCCAACCCAAATAAAGATACAATGGTATCATTTTGATTTCTACATATACAACGCACCAATCCTTGCTTCAATAAACATATTTATCTTCTTTTAGTTTTTCAATACATTTCCTATTTAAATGATGGGATATTTTATTTAATCAATTTTTCCTTTTAACGAACAAGGATCATGAATGCAATATCTAAATTCCAGTCTTTAATGCAAAATATTTTCATCTAATCTTCCCTTTAATGTATACAAGTCATATTCATAAATCATTATCCAACCCTTATACTTAATATCAATAACCCCCAAGTATTTCAATCTTTTACCCCAAAGAGGGAACAGGAAGGAAGGGATATTGCCACACAAATTAATACATGGAAATTTATGCAAACTCAGTTTAATTTCCTAATCATGCCAAATACAGCTACCACTTTTAAAGGTATGCAATTTTCAACTTCCATAAGATCTCCTACCAATACACATGCAACTAGCATTCCCAAATCTTTGATAGATATGATTTCCTCAAACAATCTTTTTATTACATACAAAATCACACATATACCAGAATAACCAATAGTTCTATGGGGTAACCATTATATTACCAACTAACTTCCTTACATTTCACATAGTAGATTGAAATAAGGAAAAAGGTATTCTAGCTACTTTTATTAAGCACCACATACAATTTCTTCAATTTTCACATCATGATCTATACTAAATTATTTCTAAATGCATAATATAAAAACCTCATCTTTCTATTCATAGGAAGATCAACATAACAGGCTAATCTTATGAACATAACATTAGTTAAGAGGATATAGGCATTCTTTTCTCATTCTGCAACATAATTAAATATGTATAAGGAAAAGCAACCCTAATCATTCAAGTAAGCACTAGAAATTCACAGAGAAAGTAAGAACATATAGACACTTCTCTTATTATGGAGACATGCAAATTGAATAAATATACACTTTACTTAAAGTTATGATTCCTAAAAGGAATTAGAGAAAAACATAAGGCATAGATATCTAAGATTCCAAAAATTCCAATAACACTTCTTCTAACACAAATCTCAAAGAGCAACTTAATTCAAAGGAACATCAAGGCACATTCACAAGACTAATAGCAACATCCTTAACCAGAGATCCCAGCGTTGCAACATGCGCTTTGATACCAAATGTAATGCCCGCCAAAATACCCTAGAGAAATATAGCTAAATACACACTAATTGATTTTTTATTTTATTTTTACTTAACATTACAACGCATAACTATTAGGTCCAATATGGAAAGCTAATGTACTGAGAGGGGAGGGGTGAATCGGTACTTCAAAACATTTCTTCAACAATATCTTTACTGTTATGTATAAACCGAATAGTGCAGTAACATAATATAAAACTAAAACAAATAGATAACAATCATACATGATTCACTCCATAACACACATATTTTGGTTACGCAAAAACTCTTGGTTAGAGAGAAAAACTACGGTGGGGATGGCACCCACAACTTCACTACTATAATAATAAAGAGTGCTCGATTAGAGCTACATATTTAGCTATTTCTGATAGCTTACCCTGTTAGAAGTAACAAGATCTGTTAGATCTACCTTGCTAAAGGATTTTACAACACTTCATCTAAATGCTGCACCTGGTTAGAGGCTCTACAATTTATAGACTTGATTAGAGTCTTTTACCCTGTTAAAGGTTTCTCTTTCAATTTCACAATATTACAATAAAATCATTACAAATATCTGCAACTTTACATCTAAAATGTTATAGCAGATTCTATGTGCTTAGAATAGATTACCTTGCTTATAGCATACCTCAGTAACCCATATAGTAACTCGGTAAACCCTTCTGTTTACTCTGTTCTTCGACTGTTCTCTAAAAACCTTCTCGGTGACCTTTGTGTCTCTGTAACAGTCTTCTTACACTCATGCACATACCTTTAACTCTTAACTCATGTTGTATAAATAGATCTCTTATGACGGTGATCCAATTCATTGCTTCGACCTTACAAACATGATTTATTGAATGAATAATCATGTAAAATATTTCATTAGTTAGATAACCTCAAAATCATACACAATCTTTAAGTGCAATTTCCAATGTGATAACGGTTAGATGTGCCTTGATCTTGTAACACATTTTCATATGCATGTCCAGGTTCAATGAATCTGGTAACACGTTTCACTTGGTGTAAATCAACTCGGTGTGTCATCTTTGCTGCTCGATAGACATGAAATGATACTCGGTAGACAGCTCAGTGTATACTGCGTTCTGTGACTGCTTTCTTCTGTAACCGACTAGACTATACATACCGACTGAATATTTCGGTAATAGATAACCGACTAGAGTATATAATATAACTTTGACATAAAACTAATGGCAATCTGATAAGTAGTAACAATCTCCCCTTTTGACATTAGTTGAGATGCTTGACAAAAACTACTTTGAAAGTTATAACTCAAAAATCTATATACTTTGCAAAATGACTATACTGACAGTATATATAATAGTCAATAAAATACTATATTAGATATACTCCCCTTGTCAATATACTTTACATAACTCTGATTTTGCATGCTTGGTGATCAGTTCTTGTGCTTTGCTTATTGTTCTGTATACTGCTCTTTGGATACTCTGCTTACTCTACTTGGTATACTCCCCTTGTATACTATACTCGAATACTATATCATTCTCTCAATACTGTATCAAAACTATGTCACTCCCCAAATATATTGTATTGCTCCCCCAAGACTATCATATTACTCCCCTTTTTTGACAAACATCAAAACTTAATATCCATCTGGGGGTTGTAACTGGTCAAAAATAGATTTGTACTTGGTCCGGGTGTCGGTGAGAGCGACAAAGAGTGCATCCTTTACACTGTCCATTAAATAATTTTGTGTTTGAATATCAGCCAATAGCGATATTAAGACATCTAGAGTGCTGCCCTCTTGAGTAGTAGATAGGTATGTGGCTCGGTTGATCTGTTCTTGGACTGATGAAAGATGTGGAAGGAATAATGTCTAAAGTGTCATTATGTCCATCCTGATCTTGTATTCTTCATTTCTTAAGTCCAATTGTTGAGCCATGAGCTATTGAAGCTTTGTATAAAAATTCTGAATTGAATTTGGCTCTATGGTCAACTTGCTTGAGAGATCGGTGATCTCTTTCTCAATTGCCTCTGTTTTATTCTTAATGTCTTTAATGAATAAAGAAAATGTGCAGAGTTTCTGAAATAAATAATGAATGTGCTTGAGTTGAGGAGTCAACTCAGCAATAAATTTCACAAGTTTAACTTTGCCAATAGTGATAGCTTTTTGTACCTCTTCTATCATTTTGGTAGTGAGCTCTTTGTCTTTCAGCTTGCTCAAATAATCTAATGCATCTACTCTAGATGTTTCTATCTTTGTTAGGAGTTCATCCAGTTGAATGTGGATGGCTGCATCTGTTGATACTGTAGCTTCAAGTATCATATCTATTAGGAGTGCTTTTACCTTCTGAAGTACTTTATTTTTCTTTTGAATGGCCATTTGCTTCTCTTGTTCGGCCTTTGCTTTGCACAGTTCACCAAAATCAATGAGTGCTTGCCCTTTCAATTTTGATATATCAACATTGGGCAACACTATTGGTTTTGACAAATCAAGTTTAAAACTATGCTTCTTCACTTTCTTTTCTTTACCTTTCATCGATGGAATTAAGACAATTGCTTGTGAGGCTTGATTACCCTCAATAGGTTGCTCAGTAGAGGCAACACTTCTATCGGTTCTTTTAGTCTCTGTAGAATCCTTCGGTGTCTCGGTACTTGGTGTCTTAGTTGCAACATTTTCAGTGCCAGAAGGTGCTTGAGATGTCTGCTCTTGAGTAGTACCTTCTCCTATTGCAGATTTATGACCTCAGTACCTTGATCTATATCCTAAGGAGTTTTGGTTGAGACAGGTTACTTGACCGGTGGATAAGGCTGAACTTGTTCCAAGCTGGATTCACTAGATACAAGTTTTGCATATGTAGTGTCTTCTATCATTTCCTGTTCTGGGGCCTCTATATCCATGACATCTTCATCTATTTGAATGGTGTCAGTAGGGTCTTGTTCAGTAGCATTAGGACCTTGCTCGGTGACATCAGGATCATGCTTGGTGACATCAATGATTTCAGCTGTAGCTTGCTCACCGACATCCTTGATTTTGAAGATTTTCTGCCACTTTGCTTTTGTCTCATTTTCTACATCAATATATAGCCCATTCATTAGTTTTAAGGCTCTCTATTTGACAAGAAACTTTGAATTGTAGGTTGTCAAATGTTCCTTTATTTCAGCTATTGACATATCAGGAAAGAGATGGACTAGACTTCTTTCTCTGATTTGTTTCTCTGAGTCCATTGCATACTTCCACCTATTATCAATATGCAGATATAGTTCATTTGGAAGTGACTTAGCTAGTTCCAATGGAGCTAACTGGAACTTTAGAAGTGTGCAGATGACAGCTTCTTCAATTTGTCTCTTTTCATCATTGTTCCTAGTTTCATACTTAACATATCTAAATCCTCCAAATCCACCATATTCTTTCAGATTAGCATAGAAGTTTTCAACACTATGTACATTTACCTTCTTGCTCTTGACAATCTAGAATTTGCTTGCATCCTCTGATTCAGTATCACTAGACTCTTTTGCCAAAATGAGTCTCTAAGTAGATTTCTTGTATGTCTTTGTTACCTTGGGAGTAGTAACACTCTTTGTCTTCTTACTCGGTGAGGCTGTAGATGCTCTAAGGTTTGGTTGCTTTACTAGAGGTGGAGTCAGTGAGACTTTTGATGTGTCCTGTTTCTTTCTCTTTAACACTTTACCCTTAGGTAATTCAGTGCTTAGTGTTATAGCTGCCTCTTGGGCTTCAGATTCCTCTTTGGTAATGGCAATGGTGCCTTTGACAGGTGTAGAGGAAGGTCTTCTCTGAATTTCTCAGACAATGCCTTAATCATCTTTGTTGCCTTTCTTGTAGCTTTGGGTACTACAATATTCATCTTTACCTTTTCCTTTACTTCCTCATAGGTACCATACCTTAGCTCGGTAGCATGTCTGGGCAATGTAAGAAATGCATCAATTTGTTGTTTTGTGATGTCAAAATCAATCTCATAACCCATTGGTGACAAAGATTGAGTCGTCGGTTCCACAACATTCACATAACAGTAATCAGTGTCAACTTCAAAACATATATCATTTTTGTATTTCTCTACTAGCTGGGGTGGTATCCTATATTTTTTATGCATTTTCTCTTGAAATTTACTGAAGCAATCATCCATGATATCATTGGAATTATCTCCTAACTTCTTAATGAAGTCATTAATCTGATGGGTGATTGGTCGGTGTAGCTCCCAAAACAACTTTACTGACTGATGGAAAGAATTTTTCAAAGTAGAAAAACATGCATACCAGTAGTGATCCAAACTTTAGAGTATTAGCCAAGTTATTATTCTTCGGCTTCCTGATAGTGTTCAGATTTTCAAATAGGTTCTTCGGCAATACCTCGCATAGGTCAATTTTCATTCCCTTTTTCACAATTTTGTATGCCAAGTCTACTGGTGCACAGGGAACACTGCTTTCCCTTGCCGATTGGAAGAAACAATAGCCCATTACTCTAATGGTGAATTTTAATTCTTCATCAGTGACATTATTTAGTTTCAATCCTCTGCAATCAGATTCCACTCCGGTTAAACTAATCAATTCCTTCTGTGATATCATCTTCTGGGCTCGTGCATGATCATAGATAGGGTAACTGGTAATCAGATGAATGATTTCTTTGGTAATCTTGAATGGTTTCTCTTCTAGCCACATGAAATCATCGTGAACTCTGCTCAGAACAAACTTGACCCACTAGGGCTTGAACACACGAGGATAGGTTAGGGCTTCAGTTAATCCCTTGACTTTGATGTGCTCATACTTCTTGTTCAATATACCATCGGTACATAGCTCCTCATAGGTGTCTCTGATTTCAACATGACCGAGTTCTTCAACATGACATTTGGTGAAGAATCTCACATCTTCGACTAACAACACTCTATCTGGGATGAGTGAAAAGGCGGTTTTGTCATCCGGTTTAGAAGCAACTTTGGGAGTCAAAGAGTATTTCAGTGAGGGCTTCTCTACATTCTTGACAACTATGGGATCTTGGATCTTGGGTGCCATTTGAAGATTTCAGATAAAAAACTAACAAAGAGTCCTTAGGGTTTCAGGATTTCAAACGACAAATGCTTTATACTTAGCAGATAATGGCAACTAGATACGCTTGGTAAATCAGCTTTAACAATGTGTTGAGATTTGATGTAAATACCTTGAATTTGCTTTGTAGGAGGTTTGATCTCCTTTGAATTGCTTGCTCTGCTTTCTCGAAAACTTGGTAAGTGTAAATGACCGCAAAAATGCTTTTAAGTACACAAAATACCTTATCGGGCTCTGTGCGGGTTAGGTCAAAAACATTAAATGCACTTGGTTCACCTTTAACCAATTTACTCTCCTTTTTCCGTTTTAACCGAGTAACCAAACTTTCTTCATTTACCGACTTGACAGGCTTCCTGTATTCGCCGACTTGACAGGTTTCCTGTAAAGTGCTTCAAAGACTTTGATAGAATTTCAAACTTACTATTACATCTTAACTATACAGATTTTGAATTTAGTACATAATAGAATAGGAACTATTAAGATTTTAACCTTTAGAGAATGCAGTCCCTTCATACCTTTACCAATTAATTTGGAATAGGAGCACCTCACTCGGTAGGTAAGGTGCTTTCTTCATTTGACATAATTTCCTTATTTTTCCAAATCATCTTTAATTTTTCTTTTATTTCCTCAGTGTCTTTTCTAGGTTGATCTCTGCAATCTCCAGCTAAGTGTCCCACTTTGTGACAATGAAAACATGCCATACAAGGATTTCTCCATGATCTTCGGTTGTTCATTCCAAACCTTATAAAGCAGTTAGCACTAATATGTCTATATCTTCCACAACATTCACACCATATCCTTGTATTGCAATCCCATGGTACTACAAAATACTATCGGTAAGGATCTGTCTGAGTTCGGTAACCTCTAGCATTTGCTCGGTGTGCATACCACATAAAGTTCTTTTACTTAAACTAGCACTTCTCGGTACTATGTCCATATCTATTGCAGTTTTTATAAAACCCTTTGAATTTTGCCTTCTGATAATTGTTAACAGACTTTGTCCTACATTGATTAGATGTGTGACCATATTTATTGCAATTGTAACAATAACCATTGGACTTAGTGACATTCGGTTGCTTACCTTTTCTGATTTGACATATGTTGGTAGTGTGACCTTGATTTCCATAGTAGTTGCAAATAGGATTCTTTCTTTTGATGTTATTCCTGTTTCCAGCTTGCCTTGATGATTCTCCTCTCTTGGTAGTATGAATTCCCTTCTCAGTAGAGTCTTTTCCTTTGCAACTGAGTCCTACATCTTTGTTGGGTCGTCTTGTGTTCAGCTGCTCATCCAACATCTTTGATGCTTCATAACTCTTCTTCAGTGTTTCTTTGGATTTCTTCTCTGTTTCAAGTTCATCGGTTAACTTTGATACTTCAAGTTTTAATGCTTGATTCTCATCATTCTTCAGAATTGCTTCATGATGTGCATAACCTAGTTGATCTGATAGGTTTTGTTGAATTCCAGTCATCCTTGTGATTTCATCATTCTTATCAGATACTAAGACTTCAAGTTGTTGTTTCTCTCTTTCTAGATCTCTTACTTTATCCTTAGCTGTTCTCAATGCATCTAGATTTTCAGTCATCTGTGCACTGAAATATTCATGTTCTCTTTTCATTGCTTTTAGTTGATTAGCCAGTGCTTTGTTCTTTTCTTTCAATACTCCAATCATTTCTTCAATTTCTTCAGATATACTATTCTTAGATGATGTCTCAATTTGTTCCACTAACTCTTGAGAGTCCTGCAAATCATCAGATAATCTTCTTCTCACTTTCAGAGATTTTTGCATTTGCCTTTGCATGTCTGCAATCACTTGATTCGCATGATCCAACTCTTCTTGCAGATACACAACCCTCTGAGATTGTTTATAGCCTTCCATTGATAAGATCTTTCTCTTTAGGCAGTTAAACCCTTTTCCAAGATATGAGCTCTGATACCAATTGTTAGGTCCAATATGGAAAGCTAATGTACTGAGAGGGGAGGAGTGAATCAGCACTTCAAAACATTTCTTCAACAATATCTTTACTGTTATGTATAAACCGAATAGTGCAGTAACATAATATAAAACTAAAACAAATAGATAACAATCATAGATGATTCACTCCATAACACATATGTTTTGGTTATGCAGAAACTCTTGGTTAGAGAGAAAAACTACGGTGGGGATGGCACCCACAACTTCACTACTATAATAATAAAGAGTGCTCGATTAGAGCTACATATTTAGCTATTTCTGATAGCTTACCCTATTAGGAGTAACAAGATCTATTAGATCTACCTTGCTAAAGGATTTTACAACACTTCGTCTAAATTCTCCACCTGGTTAGAGGCTTTACAATTTATAGACTTGATTAGAGTCTTTTACCCTGTTAAAGGTTTCTCTTTCAATTTCACAATATTACAATAAAATCATTACAAATATCTGCAACTTTACATCTGAAATGTTATAGCAGATTCTATGTGCTTAGAATAGATTACCTTGCTTATATAATACCTTGGTAACCCATATAGTAACTCGGTAAACCCTTCTGTTTACTCTATTCTTCGACTGTTCTCTAAAAACCTTCTCGGTGACCTCTATGTCTTTGTAACAGTCTTCTTACACTCATGCTTACACCTTTAACTCTTAACTCATGCTGTATAAATAGATCTCTTATGACGATGATCCAATTCATTGCTTTGATTTTACAAACACGATTTATTGAATGAATAATCATGTAAAATATTTCATTGGTTAGATAATCTCAAAATCATACACAATCTTTAAGTGCAATTTCCAATGTGATAACGGTTAGATGTGCCTCGATCTTGTAACACATTTTCATATGCATGTCCAGGTTCAATGAATCTGGTAACATGTTTCACTCGGTGTAAATCAACTTGGTGTGTCATCTTTGTTGCTCGGTAGACATGAAATGATACTCGATCGACAACTCAGTGTATACTGCGTTCTATGACTGCTTTCTTTTGTAACCGACTAGACTGTACATACCGACAAAATATTTCAGTAATAGATATCTGACTAGAGTATATAGTATAACTTCGATATAAAGCTAATGGTAGTGTAATAAGTAGTAACAATAACATCACTTAAGAAATGCAACGAGCACACAACAACATGTAAGTGTTATGAACATAGAATAATTCACTCAAGCTATTCAAACAATTACGCAAGCGGAATACAATAAATCAATACTACTAACTCCCTAGGGTATATCAATGCCATTACTTAATCTACCTACATAAGCAATAACCATTTACTTCATCCAGGTCAATACCTCATAATCTTAATCATTATACACACATAGGTGCATTATAGCAATACCTAACCCTCATGATATGTAACCTTCTTAATCTTTCATTTAATATGAGATCATATCTTTCAATGCATAGCTATTTCCCTTTTTTCTCTTAGGTTCATTTTATACACCAAGTCCAAATGTTCCTATTACCATTAAGCAACCTTTGACTATAAACATCACCATACACATACCAAGATTAACCCTTATATTACATTAACACAATTTCCATTTACAATTAACTTCCCTATAATCATTTATGATTCTATACTCCTAGCATGTCTATTACTTCATCATGATTCCTAAAGTACATAAGGCAATAATCACAAAGTCTCCTTAAATATTTAATCCATGACCCATTTAATTCTCATAAAATCTCTTACACTATATCAATTAACCAACCATCATCTTATTACAAATTAAGTAACCACATGAATTCTTCTCAACACAACTAAGATACAATATCCTAATTCCATAACAACTAATAGCATCCACCAAAAGGAGATATTATCTTAAACCATAACGCATGATACATTTTAATCCTTTCCTAAAAGACAAGCATTCATTTTACTGTCTATCCATACACTTACTAGTAATTTCTATTAATAAGATTAGTTATTCATTCATTAAGAACATCCATACAATATTTTCATAAGGAACCTTCAATTACATCCCAAGTATTATAAGATTTCAATCCAACCATTACATCATTGACTACGAAGTATGATACTATAAGTTTAAACTATTTACTCACAACAAATAAATATGTCCTAAGATATCTTCCAATGTTACTCATACTCATACATCCTATCAAGGTATAGCATTTCTTCTGCCTAAAGAATTAATTAAAGACATCATTTCGAGATTAAAACCACTATCATAATATTTACACCATTTCCTTTTAACATGGCTTATCAAGAATACAAAATGCATCATTTAACTCCAAACTACAATACTTATCCACATCTCATGCACCCATTTCATTTAATATAAATGTGATACAATACAACTCAAGGTTCATCATTACAATCATCTACCATAACCAAAGTTATCACTACAACTAGAACAACATAGTCATTTCCCATAAACATGATTTCTTTTACAACCGTTACATAAGAATTTCATTACATAAATCACATCATCATTTGTATTCTTGCTGCAATTATTATCCATGAACAACTTGAAGAAGCATCCTCATCCACGCAAGAATAATTCCAAAGACAGGAACATCCCAATGATTTAAAAGCACCAACCACCCGACCATGTGGAATCAAAGGAACCACCCCCCATGCTAGGAGATGACACAAGGTCCCAACACACACTCTACATCTAGGCTGACACTTAAAACCAAAGAGACTAAACAAGACAAGGACACTCAAGAAAGAACCAATCACAAGATAGCACAAATAGAAACTCCTAGAGGCACACAAATCAACAAGGCATCAATACATCTCAAGAAAAGGACACATGTAGGACTAGAGTATCATCACATGCTATCCTCCCCCATAATATTGCCAATACACAACTCTTCATGGCATAACCCTGATAGAAATGTGGAGCCATTTCTACCCATGAGAGAATCAAGGGAGATTTGACTTACCATCTTCATGGCCTTCTCATGAGTATCCTAAAACATCCTCCCTAGGAATCAGCCATGAGGCTCAAACTATTAATTATCTTGTTTAAATGATATTGAATTACCCATTCCAATTAATTCATTAATAATGTTATCACTTGTTTACAAAATCATAGAAAACTCTAATGTGCCTTGGTGGTCTAGGTTTCATGCATCCTTACAAGGAACCTCATGCAAGCCTATCTCTCGTGACCCTAGTCATCACAAGGAAGCCCAGTCCTCCTAACATGGCCCAACAATAAATCATAAGAGGCTCTAATTCAAATTCCAAGAAAAGATCCATAACTTCATCATGCAGCCCAATAACACATAAAAAAAATACAAGGAAAACCATAGCTAAAGAGCACAAGGGGCTGAAATTCATTATAATGCAAAATGAGCCTCGATATGGAAAACCATATCATATAAGAAATATTCCATCAATAAAATATATCAATTATGTTGTCTTCACAAAAATATCACCTTGTTGTCTCCACAAAATTAACATCTTGCAGTCTCCACACCAATAACATCTTTCCATTGCAAGATCTCAATATAAGAAAAGACTCAAGTCTTCAATAATAAATAAGTCAAGAATGTTGTAGCATAGAAAACATAAAATCACATCAAACTGATAAATAACAGTAGCTGGAAAATGTCTGCAAAAATCCCAAAAAGCCTCTGGAATGAAACCAAACTCGAGAATCCAAATCTAACTAGAAAATAGTGAAAACAACAAAGACAGGCAGAACAACGCTTTTGCATTGAAGTTTAGTGCTTATGCATTATAGGTTAGCACTTATGCATTACAGGTTAGCATCTGTGTTAAATAGTTTAGTGCATGTGCAGATAAGGCAATGCTTTCGGATGAAGGACAATGCATATACACCGAAAGACAATGCAAATGCAACAACAGATAGCGCAAATGCATAAAAGGACAACACAAATGAATGAAAGGACAACACAAATGCAAAATCAATGCTTTTGCATAAATAGGACGAAAAACGCATAACTTTCGACAGAGATTAAAATTCAAACTTGAAACATAAGACTTCAAAAAACATATGCATAGAGTCACCCAAAACAATAGTTTTAAAGGGCATAAATGAATAAAATAATAAACACTTAAAAACCAAGGTTTAATAAAAAACTCCATTCACGACACAGACCCAGAAAGACACCAGATAAAATCTAGAATATAAGTATTTTCCACAAACCATAAAATAAAGTCTTGCAATAGATTTATGCATTCACATATTTCCTTCCAAACTATACAACTATAGATTTATTTTCCAAAGCTCACACATTAAATCTGCAGACATGGAGCATACAGGAAAACTATAAAACAAAATACAAAAAGAAAAATACATCTCCAACCTGTAACCCGTGTGATGGAAAGAAGCTAAAGAAGAGCTCCCCAAATCCAAAGCCAAAACCGACAAGCTCTAGCAACAATCCAAGCCAGAAAACAAAAGAAAATCTTGCAGAGAATATTTTTGCAAAGAAGAAGCCAACCCCCAAAACTTCACGGGAAAGAAAATAAAAAGCCAAACAATAACCAATACCCTAGCCTCAATCTCGGCCAATCAAAATATTCCAATCTATAATATATTTTACCAACCCCATCATATAATATAATTTTACCTCCCTTTCAAATTCAACCAATAAGAAAAGAGGGTAGATAAGATAAATATAAATCATGCTTTTACAATAAGGTGGGAATATTTTATCATTTTATTATAAAGTGAATTTATACCACCCACTTAATATAAAAGTCAAACTAATAAATAAAACACGAGCCACAATGAAATAAATCAAATGGGGAGATTAAATTAAATAAACCAAAGGGTCATAAATAAATTAAAGAACCAAATAAACATTAAATACCAAATAAATATTAAACCATAGGCGATTAAATAACAAATAAATAAATAAATAATTAAATACCATTAAAAGGTCAAATCACAAATAAATAAAAAACCACAACATAAGCTAAACAATAAATATTAAATCATCATTAAAATAAATAAATATTTAAATATCAAATAATTAAATACCCAAAAAGGCAAGAATCTAATAAATTAAATTAAACATCAGATAACCAAATAATCAAATCACTATTAATCAAAGTAATTAAAATAAACATTATTAACTATTTAATCTCGCATCAATAACCAATCAACCTCAACATAATAGGATTAACTAGCCAATACTAACATACTCACAACACAAGAGAAATCAAGCTTCTTAACTGACATGGCGAATTGTGCCAAGATGCTAATGACTCACAGTGAACAACTTAGACCTAGAGTATGTGAGGGGAACTTTTGTCAGCTCCGAACTACATACCATTGGGATTTAAAGACACGCTCAGACCTGTGGAACCAGGTGGAGATGGTGTCTAGTACCTACAAATCCTGCATCCACAAAGAAACGATACGACATATGCATATATATATATATATTAATGCAAGCAAGGGTTAGAGAATCGCAACGACACATCTTGCTTGCAATGAGTGATGTGGCATTGTCCCTATCCCGAAGACAGTCATACAACAATAACAAAAATCATAAGCTCAACTCATCATAGATAATCATTAAATATGGTCAGTACATAAAACATCATCAAGTATAATCAACACTCATGCTCCTCAAATCACATGATCAATATAATCTTTAGATAGTCAATCACATAATAAGTATATAGTATCTAATAAATCACACGATCAATAATGATAGTATCAACATCATATAAATCATCTGTAATAGCATATGCCCGATAATGTCTCTCATGCATGAATTAAAAGTCAACTTTAGTCAAAATAAGTCAAGTCAGGGGTGGACCCTACATTTAATCTCAAATAATAAAATGATGGCTTTGTAATAATCACTTCAACATTTCTTAAACTAGATAGCCATAAAATACCTATAATACAACTAACAACCATCAACACAATTTAATCATTATATATCATGTTTATAATCCAACATGGAGTCTACTATAAGAGTGTAAATCAAATTCCAATTGAGAACCAAATCAATCACTCTCTAGTTTAGTGCAACATAGGTTTGGCACAAATACATAGATATATGCAATTGTGGAGTGTGAAAGAACCTACACCTTTACCATTATAATACAGTGAAAACAACGATATTTAAGATTAGGATAAATCAATCTCATCTTTTCAATTGTAACTTTAACCAATGACAAGAAATATATAAAATTACATGTAATCATTCTAGAATATCAATAAATGAATTATCAATAGATCAAAGTAAAATCTAACCATTAATAAGTATTAGCAATTTAAGCCTTTGCATAATGAATAATGTCAACTCCTTAATATATCACATGTTGAGCCCATCTAAAATCTTTTCCTACAATAGTCATATGACAACTAAAATTTATGAATGCATAAGATTATGGAAAGTAAATAATAATCATATTGGATATATGTATCTCAGTATTAAACAAGAAAATGTCCTATATAAATTAAGGAGAATATTTCATTTATTATTGCAAGATACATATCCCAAGGACTCTTTATATACATATTATAACTAAGATTAGAATAATTTAGACGTCTTAATGTATAATAATTAACATTAATATTATTCCATGCTCATAAATGATCATTCCTTAATTCAGAATCCTTCTTACAAAATAATAAAATTAATCACTTAACCACTTCCTACTACATGTCTAATTTGATAACATCACCCAACTTTAAAATTAAGAATAAGAATACAAATATTTATGTTGATAGTGCTCATGTGATTGTAAACAAATATAAATTACTGTAACAAAAATACAAATTACTCTCTAAATAATCAATTCTAAATTGGATTAAGCTACAGATTACATATGGAAACAAGGTAGCTACATAATCTTATTCTAATTAGTAAAAAATAAAAAATTACATATACGACTACACCATGAATCAGATTTTAAATTCTTACTTTCCTTTCAAATGCTTAGTTTCAGCCTTTCAAATGCTTTGTCAAAGATTTCTGAGTCTCTTTTTTTTATCATTGAGAAAAAAAATTATGCTGCATTTATGAACAACATTTGTTATTACCACTTGTTTTTCCCATTTACTAATCAGTAGTTAAAGAAAAGAAGTTTACAGATACAAATGTTTTATGAAGCATGAAAACTTAACATATCAAATTAACATCAAATATTCAATTGTATCTATTTCTTATAGATTTCAATGATAACAATCCTCATAACTATTATTTTCACTACGCAAGGGAAGATGTTGATATCATCTATCAATAAAATTCATTTAAAATATATTAGTATTTTTTTTTAAACATTGAACTCAAAGAGTCATCATCCTTTCAATAATTAATGGAGAAGAGTTATTGTACATGAATGCAATGAAAATTTAGTCTAATTATAGATTTGATATCCCCTCTATATCATAATGAATACAAAATGCATAGATGTAATTGACGTACCTCTTGGCTCTAGATTATTTGAGCATGTTTCTAGGAATTTATTGAGAAGTGAATCATCTATCTAAACACAAATCACTTACACTAGCATAAGTAGTTTAGACAAGATCCAATGTTTCACAAAATTTCCACAGTGGCCATCTCATTGTCCAACATGAAAAGTAATAACAATCCTTATAACTTACAATCATTGCAAGACATAAAACATTCATTCCCTTCATTCAGCATAGGTAAAATCCCTATATTGTCTCCATTTAAAAATGTTTGCTCATTTTAAATTAGTTGTACATATTAAGTTACATTGCATGATCATTTTTTACATTATATAAGATTCAAAAGAATCATTATACTATTCTACATCCATCAATAAAAATAATCAAAATAAGCTCATAAACCAATGTCCATATTATTCAAATCAAATTAACTTAAAATGTCTCAAAGTAACATTGAAACATGAAGTGTTTATGTCTATTTATAAGCAGGGCCTGACAAATAACTTGTTTTCAACATCTTTAATCCCTAGGTTACACATATCACTACTTTTTCATTATCTCATCTTTAGTTTATCCTATGAACCACACATATCATCCCTTTATTGTTGTTATCTTTATTTTACCCTATAAATGACACATTCACAAACTTTAAGCTTTTTTCACAAGATTTCCTCACTATCTCTCAATCCCTAGTTTGACTATCCCTTATAGTTCACTCTACATAGATGCTATCTTTTCCTAAACCTTCACAATACATACTTCCTATCTCCCAAGAACTTCTTAGTTTTTGCCTTCGCTTAACAAAATTCTCTTGATTCTTACTCTTTAAGTGTGAAGATCTTTCTCTAATATCACTTGTAATGGATAACTTGCATAAAAGAAGAATATAATAGAAAATATGCTACAAATACATGAAAATAATAAGTCATTTCAAGGAGGAAAGCCTCTCAATATATCCAATAAGAAGAAAATTTATATAATTATTATTATAATAAATTATCTAGTAGCTCTAATGTCTACCCTACTTATCTCTTAGTTTTTCCTTAAACCAACTTAAGTACCTAAATATAATATCCTGGATGACTTAATTGCATATCTAATGTTTTTTATTAAGTAAGCAAGGAAGGGTGTTTATCCCATACAATTAACAATACAACAAACCCATAAAAAACCAACTACTAGCATAGAACAACTAGAAGCACACAATATACCAAGCATCAAATAAACATAATAAAAAACATAATTGAGACGTCCAACAGAGTATCAGTGTTGAAACTAAGTGTAATGCCCCTCCCTTGTTCAAACATTGTTTACTTTCCTAGTTGGACCTTTGGTGACTTATTTAGTTTTATATGTGGTTGGATGATACTCTTTCTTATGTTGACTCTTATCAGGATACTATGATATGTGGTTTTGGATTTGATAGATGATGTTTATGCATTATGTATTCATGGATGTTTCAATGTTATATTTCATTATGAGCATTATTTATGGATTTTATATGTTAGAATTTATTTATGAATACTGATATTGGATGTATAGATGTTGGATTTTATTCATATGTGCTAACCCATGGACTGGCATATTTATGAGATGTATTATGATGTGTTTGACTTCAAGTACTTGTTTGAGTCTGTATGAGGCACGAGGGGATGATCTTCCATCACTCACTTCGAAGAGACACGAAATGTCACGATTCTCCTCCATCGGCGTGCCTGTAATTGTTGTATATATGTATATGTTGTGCTCTCGATGATGCAGGTTTGTAGGTACAAGGCATTGACTCCACCTAGTTCTCAGGTCTACCTATATAATCCTGATGGAAGTTGTGGGAGATAGCATAAGGCCCAAAGTCCTTATCCTTAGCCCTACTCAATCATAGTGCAATGTTTTTCATTCAGTGTTAACCCTATCATATTGCCACATCGACAAAATATCCGACTCCTTGGTATGTTGTGTTTGTGTCCTTGTTGTTTCATGTGAAATAATTGTGTTGTTGTGTCAGAAGTAATTAATTGTTAATGTATTTAAGTTTTATTATTTTGAAGGTTAAATCATTTAATTTCTTAGCATTAATAAATTAGATATATATTAATATATATGTTGGTTATATGTAGACGTATAAATCTGATCACTTTCCTAAGTGAATATTTAATATTCATTTTAACCTTATTCCTCCTATTTTTATTTTTTTTGATCGGTAATTGGCTGAAGCCTGAATAGCTTTTGACTGGAGCTATGAACCAGTGGGGACACAGTAGGGGGCCCCATCCCCATTACATATCTTTGAATTAATATTATTATTATTATGTTTGATTAAATTGATCCCAAGACCTTCCCCATCCTATGGAAGGCCAAGAGTCACAGTTTAGAATTCCACTTTAGATGTCCCTATTGGGAATTGAACTTGGGTCTCCACATTGAGAACCCAATGTTTTAACCAGTTAAGCTCAACCCCTTGGACACCTTATTCCTCCTATTAATTAAATTCTATTTAATTAATTTCTTCACATTCATCTATTTGATTAAATGAAGTACTCAATTTATTTAATTAAGTTCACCTAAGCCTTTTCTAGCCTTTGATTAAATAAATCACTTTATTTGATTAATTCCCCTTTCTCCCTTTTTAATTAAATTGATCCTTGTAAATAAATAAATCTAATTTATTTATTTAAATCCCCCCACTTGTATTTATGCAAGTTGCATCTATTTGGTTGAAATAAAGTAATTTTATTTTAATTAAAATCCTTTTCCCCCAACTTGCCTTCTAAACCCCCTTCTAGATTCTTCTTATCCATTCCAATTAGCCTAATCCATCTCATAATTATTGTCACAATCCTAAGCAAAGAGAATCTCAAAGCCTCCAAGTCTTTGAAAACCATTAAAGGCTTTATGTCCTCAACAAGTTAAGCCTCCAAAGTCTTCCAAACCATGTAAGGCTCTTACATAACCATTAATGGTTAACTCAACCTTCTTGCATGGTTAGAGACTTTCTCTCTAACTCAACCCTCATATAACCCCAGGGTCTCATCAAGCATTCATGGATTTAACCTTGGTTATCCCTTTAACCCTTGCACAAGAGTTTACCCCTTGGGTAAAATCTTTATCCATTGGATAACCCTAACCTAACCTTAACCCTTACCTCCTACGGTAACCACCATGTCTTCTCAAGCATTTAATGCTTCTTTCATCTCCTCTCAAGCAACCTCTTGTTGACAATTGTCACCATTTCATTGGTGAGAATTGTGAACATGGATTGATTAACTTTCAATCCTAGCCCTTGTTAAGATTATCCAATCTTGACCATCCATTGCCCTATTTTCCCTATAAATAGAGCTCTCATTCTCTCATTTTGATATAGAAGCTTTTATGCATCAAACTTATAGTCATTTTGCTAATCAACAATCTTTCATGCATCAAACATATAGTCTAATTACTAAGCATTTTAGCCTCTCTTTGTTAAATCATAATAATAGCATTTAGAAGAATTCTAATATCATAGAATATCCATGTTAGACTAGTATATCATTTCTAGGATAATTAGCTAATCTTATTATCATCTTTATGCTAGCTTAATCATCATAGTTTCAATATCATACATGTCTTAGGAATGCATTCATGCATAATAATTAAACATCACTCGTTCTTGGAGTTGTCATTCCTAAGTCACTTTGCTCAGTGATTTGAGAGCAAAGACATTGACTTTAGGGATCCTATGAGATAGAGAACAATGGGACACCCCTTGGGAAGTTGAGCTATTTCAATATAGTTCTTATACCTTGCACCAAGAATCTCATTGGTGTGTGGGCCTTTTGAATCAGACTTTTGCATTTTTGTCGCCCTCATTTCCCACATACAGTTGTGTCAGATGTAATTAATTGTTAATGTATTTAAGTTTTATTATTTTGAAGGTTAAATCATTTAATTTCTTAGTATTAATAAATTATATATATGTATGTATATTTGTATATATATATATATATATATACATACATACATATATATATACATATATACATATGTAGATATATATATATATATATATGTATATGTACATATGTATATATATATGTATATGTACATATGTGTATATATATATATGTGTGTGTGTGTGTGTATGTATATATACATACATATATATATGTATGGGTCAGTGCAAGAAGTTGAGTCCACTTTTTGGCCAAAAAGTGGAAGTGTTTTCCCTAATTTTCAGATTTTGTATCATTTGAGCTTAAATTTTAAAACACTTGGAGATTGAATCTTGGAAAAAGTCAGTACTATAAAAGATAGCCCTCTGAGTGTACTTTCCAAATATGTAACTTATTTTAATACCCACATAATAAAAAATAACGTTTTGAATGGAATCTAAAAACTATGTTTTAAAAATGCATGTTTCAAGACCATACCATGCATGTGTACGACCCACACTTTTTGACACAATTAAAATTGTTTTCTCAAACCATTTTGGGAGATGGTTTGTAACACACTGAAGATTGATAAACATATTTTTGTGTGTTTATTTTAAAATATTTTTTTAATTAATTTTTTAATGACCGTAATCATCTTTTTAAAAATTTGATGTGTACGACCCACATAATTTGAAGTAAACTTAACATTTTTTATTTTTTTTAAATAGAAAATAATTTTGTGTAGATTGATGACATAAATTTTTTTTCAAAATTCATTAAAATAAAAATGTTATTAAATTAACAAAATTAGTTAATATTTCAAGTTTCTAGACCCGATTTGGTATAAATTAAATGAAAAATAGTTAAAATAATCAATTTTTAAATAAAATTACATATTTAGAATCTAGACAGTATAATCTGAAATGGGTTTTAATTTCATATTAAATTCTCTAATTACAGGCACGTAAACTATTTCCAAAGTTGATATTTGTGCTTTCATTCATGGAGATTTGAATTTGCAGACTCATGTCTCAGGTGTGGCCATCCCAGGCCTATCCCAGGCCTAATCCCGAGGCAAGTGGTGGGTTGTGGAATCAACTTCCATAGAATGGGGGGCCCGTTCCTTTTTTTAACTGTTGGATTTAGGAACGGGCCCTCGTTTTAATAACGGGCCCCTATTATTTAAATAACGGGCGCATGTTCCTAAATAACTGTTAATGTAAAATAAAGACAAATTGCATCAATTTACCACACTATCATTGAAATCCATACTGACAAACATTTTTTACAATATTTGGCATTACTTTTTAATATTTTTTACACAATTTTTTTAAGAACTCGGTAAAAAGATATTATTTTTTGAAGAGGAGTTTGTAAAGATGGGTTCTAAGCAATGTCAAAAGAAATAAAGGAAGACAATGAAAGCAGATAAAATTCAAGCACAAAGAGAGAAGGAGGAAAAATGCCAAAGAGATCAAAGATCACAACAACAACAATTGAATAACACTTCTGAAGCATCTAGTTCAGTGCCTGTTGTAGATGAGATCATTGAAGAGATCATGATGGACAGAAGAAATGTAGAACCAAACACGGGTATGAGTGGATGCAAATGTTCATGTGGATACGAATCCTGGTATGTTTTTAAATCCCCAAGACTATGATGCCAATCAAATTGCTGATTTAAATGAAGTTGGATATAAATTTCATACACCAATACGAAAAGAAATAAAAATTGAAAATATTGCAGCACCCTCTCTGAAAGAAAATGAATGTAATTTGTTTACTATTGATAGCAATGTGTTAGATAATATTAATGGCTTAGTTTCTTGGAGACAAATTAGAACACATGTGAACATAATATATAAATCATTTTTCTATAATAAAAGTTAGGATTCCAATGTCAACTAATGCGTAAAGTCATGAAAAAAATAGGTATTTATGCAAAACCAAAAAGAAAATCTGATGAATCATATAAGAAAGTTGTATCTACTGTTGCCTGCGCCATCGATTCTATCATAAAAACAAGTCGATCTAAAGATAAGATTGCGGCACGCAGAGTTATAACAACTGCTATAGTTGACAAAACAATTGTTAGTAAAAAATGTTAAGTGATATAAGTGGCTATTTAAACTTACATCATAGAACCTTGTCAAGAGCGGCCAAAAGAAGAGACACAATTGAAATTGATCCACTAAACCATTGTTGGAGTTTTAGTGGTAGACTTCAAAGATCGGACATGAAATTAAATGATGAAACTAAACAATTAATTGCAAAATTTTGGCATGATAACACTAGAGTTTCATCAAATGCTAGAGATGTTTTAAAGTTAAGGGTGGGATCAAAAATTTGTGTTCCTCATCCAAAACATCTTCTTGACATAACTCAAACTGAATTCTTTAAAAAATTTAGTGATGAATCTATGTTAATGAATTTATGAATTAGTCAAAGATCATTTGAAGAAAACCCTGATATGTTAAAATCAATAAACAAAGAATATCTTGTTGTTGTAAAACTCATGTTCAGTTTCATTACTATTATGATGTTTTTCGATATATACATTGTATGTTGCATGGTAATGATCTTGTGCAAGATTGTGGTGTTTATGTTCCACCTGAAACTATAAAAGATTTTATTGCAAGTTTATTTTCTAAACCACCTAATGAGCAATTATTTCTTTCCGGTTCATGCATTTATGGCCTTTGCAATTTATGTGGGAACTATTCTTTGATAGGTGAATGTTTCCATGAACATGTTTCATCTGAGTTTGGACAAAAAATCATTGATGTTAGGAGATTTAAAAATATAGGATACCCTCTAAAGGATGGAAAGATGGGGAGACGTTTAGAATTGATTACAGAACAAAATAGTGTGAATGCAATTATCAGTGAGTTTAAAATTCATATTGTTCCAAAATATGTGAAACATTCCCAACATGCTTGATGGCTTGATGGACAGTTTCGCATATGCAAGAACACATTTCCAGTTGGAACAATAGTATCAGTTGTGGATTTTACAGAAAATTATACTCTAAAACCACAAGAGGAAACTCAATCACAATACTACAACTCAGTGCAAGTGGCCATATTTGGGCACATTATATATAGACATGACCATGATGGTATAAAAGATAGCAGAAAATTTTTGAGGGAGTATCATTTCTATGTTAGTGATAATGGATTACACTCGTTAGAGTTTGCTCAACATTGCTTCTAGGTATTTCATGATAATCTTAAGGAAAGAGAAATTGACATGAAACAACAAATGATATGGTTAGATAACTGCACTGGACAATTCAAAAATGCAAGAATGTTTTATTGGCTATGCAAAGTTCATAAGAAAACCAATGTCCAACATTTATGGAGTGTTTTTTGAAGCAGGACATGGTAAGGGGGAACATAATGGAGTTGGTGCCTGTGTAAAAAGAGCTCTTGCTAGAGAACAATTGAAATTTGAGGATGCAGTGAAATTCAGAGATGCTCATGCAGTTGTAGACTGGTGCAATTCAAAGTTGTCAAAAGGATCAACTGAGAACTTTGCAATTCGATGTTTCTTCTGGTTGGTGGGTCAGTGTAAGAAGATGAGTCCACTTTTTGGCCAAAAAGTGGAAGTGTTTTCCCTGATTTTCAGATTTTGTCTCATTTGAGCTTAAATTTTGAAACACTTAGAGATTGAATCTTGGAAAAAGTCAGTAATATAAAAGAAAGCCCTCTGAGTGTACTTTCCAAATATGTAATTTATTTTAATACCCATATAATAAAAAATAACTTTTTGAGTGCAGTTCTGAAAACTATGTTTTAAAAATGTTTGTTTCAGGATCATACCATGCATGTGTACGACCCACACTTTTTGACACAATTAAAATAATTTTCTCAAACCGTTTTGGGAAATGGTTTGTAACACACTGAATATTGATGAGCATATTTTTCTGTATTTTTTTTCCTAATATTTTTTTTTTAATTAATTTTTTAATTGCTGTAATTATCTTTTTAAAAATTTGACGTGTACGACCCACACAATTTGATGTAAACTTAACATTTTTTAATTTTTTTTTTTTTAAATACAAAAGAATTTTGTGTAGATTGATGACATATAATTTTTTTTCAAAAATTCTTTAAAATAAAAAAGTTATTAAATTAACAAAATTAATTAATATTTTAAATTTATGGACCCGATTTAGTATAAATTAAATGAAAAATAGTTAAAATAATCAATTTTTAAATAAATTTATATATTTAGAATCTAGACAGTATAATCTGAATTGGGTTTTAATTCTGTATAAAAATTCTTTGATTAGAGGCATGTAAACTATTTCAGAAGTTCATATTTGTGCTTTCATTCATGGAGATTTGAATTTGCAGGTCCATGTCTCAGGTGTGGCCATCCCAGGCCTATCCTGGCCCTAATCCTGAGCCAAGTGGTGGGTTGTGGAATCAACTTCCACAAAATGGGCCCCCGTTTTCAAACAAGGGTAGCTTGTGGAAAAAAAAGGAAAAATGCGATTTAGAAACGGGCCCTTGTTTCTAAAAAATGGGCCCCTGTTTTGTTTAAAAGCGGGCCCCCATTTTAGAACAAAACGGGGGCCCATTTATTTTTGCTTCGGACCCCAGTTACCTTTTGGCTCGGGAGCCCGAAGCATAAACGGGCCCCTGTTTTTTGAAAATGGGCCCCCGTTTATAAGAGCATGTTTTCCAACGCACGGACTTCCACGAATTTGTGACTCATTACCTTGCACTTGCCCTGGTAGAGGAAGATAGTAATCCTATTCGGTATGATTGTAATACCATCATTGGATTAGATAAATGGCATTCATTTAAGAGTTCTAATTCAAACACATGGACTATATTCACAAGGGAGCTTGCTTGCTTTTGTCAGTTTTGTGTTTCCAGAGATTGGGAATTTTATGAGAATAAAGAATGGGTTGAAGAATGGCAACAAAGATCATTAACACCCATAGATGCAAATGATCCACATGAAAGAACTGATGAAGATATGGATCAGATGTTTGCATCAAATGACTATGATCACATTTCAGATCTTATACAACAAGGTAAAATTATTTTTGAAATTTATTTTGATTTATTAAATAGTACATATATATGAAATCTTACAGTGTATATTTTTGTTTTTTATTTCTCATTAAATATTAAAATAAAATTATTTTGTGCATAGGGCATGTCTATGTTGTTGTTGCACCAGAGGACAATGAAGAGGGGATAGAGTATTGGTTGGCTTGATGTGTAGATCCAAAACATAAGCTAACCACTCCTTGAGTAGATGATGATGGTTATGACTATCCAACAGGATTTGTGGTTGTTGTTGGCACCTAGCTACACAAATATCTAACAAGAAAGAATGGATTGCCCACATTTGAAGATTATGAATTAGAGAAGAAGATTATACATTACTCGCATTTGGTAGTGGAAACTAATATAAAATTGGATAGATATCATGGCAGACCTTCTAATAAACAATTATGGACTCTCTCTATGGAAGAGCACGAGACAATTATAGATGCTTTGTAAAAGAGAGAGGATGCAGATGGTATAATAGAATGAATATATACAAGTAAGTTATAATTTGAACCCTTAATCCACCTCCCTTTTAAAAGTCATGATGTATATTTTATATAGAATTTTAATCATGCATCGTAATTTTAAAATCTAATCTAGTAATTTTGTTTCAGGTCTACCACAAGTAGAAGGCATCAATGAAAACCAAGTTATTTGTGCATACTTTATGTTTCATTTTTAATAATTACAAGTAAGTTAAAGTTTTGTACCCTTAAGAAAAATCCCTTTGAAGAGTCATGATGTATGCTTTATGTTGTATTTTAAATTCAATGCATCCTCATTATAAAAACTAATCATATGTATTTTTTTTCTAGGACTCTTAGAGTAGACTTGGCCTCAATGACTACTATTGTTTTTGCATACTTTATGTTGTATTTTGAGAGATATAAATCTTTATTATAATAATTTAAATAGACTATTTTTTTATTTTAGATAGGTTTGCTTGATTACACTTTGTGTAATATGCATAAATGAGAGACTAGTGGTCAAATTTATGAATGAGATAATTATGTTTTAATCAAGTTCTATTCAATATATTTGTTTTGATACTTTTCTCTTGTCATCATTTTATTTTTTTTATTGGGTAAAAGGCCAAAGCCAGAGAAATTTTATTAATTAAAAAAAGATAATTAAAACTCCATTCAGTGTGGGCACTAGTAGGAAATAATGGAGGGAATAAAACCTCCAGTTTAGCCCAGATCCATTAATGGATCAGAAAACTAATGCTATAGAAAGATAATAATAAAGTACAAGATACATGAATCCCTGGATAATTTGCATCCAGGTTAATCTATTTGAAAGAATACTTAAAATTCATCCAAGATTTCCTATATGATTTGATTCGACCCTTCCCTGATAATGATGTCCTTGATTATGATGTCCAAAAATAGCTCTATCTTGAGTTCTTTTACTCTTATCTTGCTAGATTTGGAACAAACCATTCCACTATTCTGCATAAGAACCTTATCACACCTTACAGGCAGGATCAATGTTAGAATGTTTAAAATCATTACGTATTAAAAATAAATTGACAACAACTTGAAACATAACTTCTTATTTGATTAAACTTCCCTCAAAGGGTATCAAACCCTTAATCTTGTTGTGACAATACTTGCAAGAAACCCTCAGACCTGCCATACAGCAGCTCACTTCAAAAAATGTTAGCCAATAAATAAACCCCCGTCCATGATGCTAAGCCTATACCAATACAATAGCTACAACCCTAGAGCTTTAGAATTGAAAAGAACTAACTTCAAATCCAAAACACCACCTACATCTATATCATAATATTTCACCAGAAGGTTCTAAAAATCACCTCACTCCTTACAGAGATACCAATGGATATGAAAATAAAAAACAAAGACCTTTCAAGAAGACTAAATCAAATAATTACTTCTAGACAATCCACTCATTAAAACACTAAAGAGAGATTCCAAAATGATGACCTCCTAAAAATGAAGGACAAGCACTGAAAGCAAGAAAGAAGACAAGGGGAGATATCTCATTCCAAAAGAGAATTAATAGAGAGAATCCTTCCATACTTCACATATCATTTTCAGAAAAGTGAAACCAAAAGCGATCGTCCTCCACAATTTGGTAAACCTTCCTTTCAAAAGAAAATAACATCTATGCTTATGAAAAAATCCCACCAATAGAAGTTCATAGACAAGAAGATGACCATATATATATATATATATGGTCATCTTCTATGCACACACACACACACACACACACACACACACACACACACACACACACACACACACACACACACACACACACACACACACACAATTAAGAGAATAAAAGAAGAGAGCAGTGCTCTATCAGTGCTCCCCAATGTTGTAAACCTTCCTTTTAGAATAAAATAACATCTATGCTTATGAATTAAAATTCTACCAATAAAAATGTTGTAATTATATATTTTGCATATCTATGATGATTAATACTTTTTAATTTAGTTTAAAATATGCTATAATTATAAGATATGTTTTGATACTTTGGTCTTATCATCATTGTTAGTTCATGACGTACACCTTTAGTTTATCTAATCACAAGTTATTTAAATAAAATTTCAAGTCCACACAATCCATATAAAGTTATTTAAATAAGCACAAGTTCCATAAATAAAATTTTAAGTCCACATAATCCATATATATATCTGGATGGTAACATGATGAACTCCACATAATATCTAATGTGCACAAAATATATAAAGTATGCATAAAATATATATGATCTAATCCTATTATGCAACTATCCACATATATAAAGTATGTACACATCCAAGACAATATATATAATGTTAAAAAATAATTACACGTGTAAACAAATGTGTAAAGTCCATAAAAAAGTATATATCATATAAAATAGTACATGTACATCATATTAGAGCCAATAAACAATAAAATCTAAGTGCTATCATCAATAACATCTCGTGGTCTCTTCTCTCCAGGACGTGGACTGGACCCACTTGTCTCATGTTGTCCAAGGAAAAAATAATATTAAAATACTTGAAATTAACTATTGAAAGATAATCATTTATCAAATACAGTTGGAATTCATAAATTAAGTTACAAACTTACCATATGTGTATGCACATCAACTCCAGTAACTTGTTCTGCATGTACTATATGCTCGATAGTTGTGCCATCATATATACAAGATAAGAAACATGTTATAATGAACATGAGCACATGCACGTGTTTATTTTCTTATTAAATAAAAATGAACATTTATAATTTGATTAAATAATCATATAATAAAATATCGTACATAAGGTTGCTCATCTCCTCTAGTAGTATCTTGTGCAGTATCAACGCCAAATGTAGTGCTAGCTAAGTTCTGTACAAGGTCAAATTCAAAGTGTCCAATTAAATTTTAAATTAAGAGTCAAAATACGATCAAATTAAGTATTACATATTAAGACCTCAAAGGATGTCGATGTGAGTTCAAATTGGCTCTGATAAAAATGATGAGGATAGCCTATCCTGATAGTAGTGTCCACCTGCAAACATGCATTTAATGAAATCATATTTATTGAACATATATATGTCTATTAAATAATTTCAAGTTAAGTTACAATGTTATAAGAGTTCATATTTAATTTATGAATTCTAAGATACATACAATAGATGGTGTCATAGTTGTCACACCCTCTTCTCGATGTGATGTAGAGGGTCCCCCATGACCTGAAGCCAGGGGAAAGAAGCATTCAATGTATCAACATGAAAATTTATATAGTATACGATGATAACATATTAACTTAAAAAGCTAGTACAATTTCTAGATAGAAATTGATACTATACCCCATAAGGTGTGCCAATTTGTGTAGGAGTAGATACAATATTGACTCTAACATTTGGTGTAGTCCTTATCTACATAAACGAAATTTATTTAATGAAGTATTAGATTGTATAAAAAAAGACATGCACTTAATTTATACCTATATTTAATGAAGTATTTAAAGATTGACATATATATATATATACACACCTGCTCAAGATGATCATTACAACAAAGAAAATTCATATATGATGTCATCATACTATCATCTGTTGCATCATACTCAGCTACAACTGAAGTGGATCTTGGATGAGCAGTAGGACCTACACACATCTGATGATAGCTCGAACACATATGTGGCATCCATCGAGGAGCGGATGCCATGTGAGAAACTTTCTCACTCAAGTTACCTATGAGGGAATTCAAAGCATCTAATGTTGAAATGAATGATGTATTCTACACATTTGCAGGAATTGATGGAGCAACAAGTGGAACTATGTGTGGATCTGGTAGGGGATTATTACTTTGTTCCCCTAATCTATGTTGTGGCATTCCACGACCAACTCCCTGGAATGAGTTAATATCAAAATAATTTGGTTTTTGGTACATTACAAACTCACAGTATAATATCTTCAAAAAATATAAAGGGACCTCATAATTACGATGTGGTAGATAATCCAAAACCATCCAGCATCTATCCCAAAAGTTTCTAGCCATTTATGGATGCTCACACCACCTAATTTAAATTCTTTTCTAGCTAGGTTGCATTGGTTCTCTTGTTTATGGGTTAGTAAAATATGGACATAAATGAGCTTCGGTTATTTTGAGATCAGTGATTTGCCTATAAGTTAAACCATCAGCATAAAAATCATGCAACTCTTCTTGTCATCTATGAAATTGATCTAATTGAGAATCAACAAATCTAACTGACTCGACAATAGTTTGCATTGATTTTGCAAACTCTAGAAGATGGGGTGGTGCGATTGGCTCATTTTGGATAACAGTAATATTTTGTTCAATCACTTGTAGGTTTTCATTATTTTTTTCTCTTAAACGAATTTCATCCAATCTAGGGGGTGGAGGTGGAGGTTGAGGTGGAGGAGGAGGGGGTTGTGGTCAGGGATTTTCACCTAATAATTCATCTATGTCAAAGATATCCATGATAACAAAGAGCTCCTGCGTATAGAAAGATATACATGAATTATATACAACTCTATGTCAAAGAAGAATCTATTTTGGTTTAAAAAAAATATTTATAAATAGTAACATTTCTATGTTATTGAATGAGATACACATGAAATATAATATAATATTGAACTTAAAAAAATATACATGTACATACTATTGAATCTTTAAATATAAAATTTGCGTACAAAACTTAATAAAAACTTTCAATGAAACTTCATAAATCTATTATATATTCAATTTAATGCATTCATTTCTTGTAAAATGCATCAACCATTAAAATCAATATAAAATATTCCATACATGAACTTGTAAAAAAAGTAAAATAAGATCAACATATATAAAGTAATTTATATAATAAATAATTAAGTCACAGTTCTGGTAAACATGTTACATTAGTACTTTGTGTTGGAATAGTACCAATTCATTAGATGGTAACCTCTCTAAGTGGTCATTTACTAGGTAAACATGTTGAATTAGTACTTCAATGTTGGAGATGAGTTAGATGATGAAGTCGGCAATTCGAGAAAATCATGTCATGTCATGGCTTAATAGGTCCTATTATAGACCTATTATGCCATGATGGCATAATAGGTGGACCATTATGCAATGTCATAGCATAATAGGACTTATTATGCTGTCATGGCATAATAGGTCCTATTATGCCATGACATGATATAATAGGTCCTATTATGCCATGACATGGCATAATAGGTCCATAATTGGTCCTATCATACTAAGTAAACATGTTGAATTAGTACTTGAGTGTTGGAGATGAATTAGATGATGAAGTTGACAATTCGAGAAAATCATGTCATGTCATGGCTTAATAGGTCCTAGTATGGCATAATAGGTAGACTATTATGCAATGTCATGGCATAATAAGACATATTATGCCATGATGGCATAATAGGTCCCATTATGCCATGTCATGATATGACATGACCAACTATGGACCTATTATGCAATGTCATGGCATAATAGGTCCAGAGTTGGCCATGTCATACTATGGCATGGCATAATAGGACCATAATTTGTCATCATGACATAATGTGTCATATTATGCCATGACATTGCATAATAGGACCTACTATATTCCTATTATGCCACGACATGCCTTAATATGACATGATGGCATAATATGTCCTATTATGCCATGACATGCCATAATAGATCCATAATTGGTCCTATTATGTCATGTCATGGAATAATAGGAAAATAGTTATCAAATCTATAATAATTTGACTATGTCAATGGCTAATTCTTAATAAATATTTGGTTTTGGTTTTGGTTTTGGTTTTGATACATCCATTTAGTTTCAGTTTGGTTTGGATTTGGTTTTGATTTCCATTTAGTTTCAGTTTTGTTTTGGTTTTCATTTTGATTTCCATTTAGTTTCGATTTAGTTTCGATTTGGTTTTGGTTTTGGTTTCGATTTCCATTTAGTTTCGGTTTTGTTCTGATTGGGTTTTGGTTTTGATGTTTCTAAGATATCTTGTATCTTGTAACTTTGATATTTTGTTTTGTTAACTATCTAGATTTGGTTTTGGTTTGTAAATTTGTTGATTAGGGTTTAGGGTTAACTGTTGAAGAATATTTTAGATCAAAATTAAGAATTTACAAATGTAAAAACAAATTTATTTATAGGCTACTTTAAAAAAAAACTAAAATAATACCAAAAAAATCTAAATAATACTCAAAAAACAGGAAAAATATACAAATAAATTACAAAATGTGAAAATAGATGATTGAATGTGTACCTGGGATAGTGATGGAGGCTTGAAATGGAGTCCATAGCATGGGGGCTAGCTTTTTATCTCCTTTTCTCACTTCAGTTCCAAGGTGAAAATGACAAAATTTGCCCCAAAAGGATAAAATACTATTTAGAAATGAGGGTCTATTTTTAAAAAAGGGCCCCCGTTACCTTTCAGCTCAGGGGCTTGAAGCATAAACAGGCCCCCGTTTTTAAGACCATGTTTTCCAATGCATGGAATTCCACGAATTTGTGACTCATTACCTTGCACTTGCCCATATACATATACATATACATATATACATATACATATACATATACATATACATATACATATACATATACATATACATATACATATATGCATTGTAAGGTTAAAAATAATAATTATTATTGTTAATAAAATTAATTTTGATGTCTTAATTAATTAATGAAATTAGTGCAAGATAAATAAATTAAATGAAAAGTTTATTGTATTAATAATTTGGGCATTAGGGGATTATGATATTATTTAATATTGACTTTTGTTCATTTTAATAAATAAAAAGCTTGATTATTTAATAAACTAAATTTGCTTTGCTTTCTTGAATAAATTAAATTTTATAATATGAAGTAATATTATATTTAAAATAAAATAAGTAAATAAAAGAAAACTTGCATTTTTAATTAAAAGAGTGCTTTTTTGGGAACTGCCGAGAATGAAGTTTTTGCCATTTTCTGTGCTCTCGGCAATAATTTTGGGAGAAAACTGGAAAGGTTGGAGGAAATATACAGGGTAAGAAAATGAAATTGGGGAGATTTTATTTTGAGAGGTGAATGAAAAATGTGGCATGCAAAGTTTCTATATGGTTTGGGGATTTGATTTCATAACATTGGGTTTAATTTTTGGAATATTATTCTTGTCTGTGAAATTTGAATTTTTGCTAAATCTATGTAAAAAAAGAAATTTCATTTAAAAGAAAAAAAAATTAAAAGAGAATTCTATTAAATTTCGTGATAAAACTTCATTGTTAAAATTATATTTACTAGTATTTTATTTGTTAAAATTTATTTATTAAAAAAATTTATTTTAATTTATTTGATTTATTGCAGCGTAGGTTAAACCCCACACTGTGGGGAGCTGATCTACATAGTGGGAGGCTCTACCCACAACGTGGGGGAGTCACCCACGATGTTGGTGTCTCTTCCCACAATATGGGGGTTTCCCACGTTATGGGGGAGCCGTCCCATAACCATGGGGCTCTGCCCACATGTCGTGGGATCCCCACGGCTCCCAAACCCATTTCTCTCTCCTTAAAAAAATATATATTTGCTATTTTTTTAATATTTGACATTGTTTATTTTAAAATAATAATATGCAGTGTCAATTAAATATTCAAAGATTTAATATGGATGATGTATATTCACTGTTTAGTATTAGATTAATTTAAGTGAAATAAATTACTGTGTTATGATTTAAAATATACATATATATAAATACATATACAAATATGTATATGTATGTATGTATGTATGTATGCATGTATGTATGTATGTATAATTCTGTAAATGGTTTATTTAATTTTGTTAGTATAATTTATTTTGTGGTGAACATAGTTGTATTTGATAATATGTGTGTTTTGGGTAAACATGGGTAAATTTTTATTAATGTGATTTATTATGATAGAAGTAAAGGGTGTAATGGAATTATGCTAAAGGAGAAAATATGAATATTTGTATGATTTTGTCAAATTAGATCTTGTGGTCACTTTTTCATTGGAAAATTTATTTAATTATGGATCAATGGATTAATTGATTGTGTGATTGTTAGTGAGAGCTATTTAAATGGAATTGTGCAAATATTTTATGCATCAATGTTGTATTTAAGATGTTAAATTTACTTTTGTTATGTAAGAATGTCTAGTTGAGTTGAGTAATTATGTTAGTTTTCATCAACCCTCATCAGTGGTTTTGTCAATGAGTCTTGACCCATTTGGTCTTCTGTGATTACTTCTATGTGTTTTACCTAGAGGATGTTCCACGTGGCCAAGTGTTGTAAAAGTGGTTGTTTTGGGTTTCATGGTAATATAAGTTGGCAAGTATTCTCTTGTATTTTGAGGCTTTATCTTTGGGCTTGTATAGTGTCATAAGGGGGAGTGGCTTCCAAGTGGGGGCCAAGGCTCAAAGTGGCTACCAGGATAACCCATTGGAAGTTACTTTAAATAAGTGATAAGCTAATAATGAATCTAGGGGGGGTTGGGTAGATACACACATTAAACAAGATAATGACTACCCTACTCATGGCTTGAGTGCTTGTTTAGGCTCAAGATGAGGTGGGAAGGCCTCGAATGATGTGGTCAGCTACCTGTCCTCTTGAAAGGTATGTTGGTTCCGCATGAGTTTGAATGGGGGTTGGGGATTAGGAGAGGCTGCCAGGATAACCAAGGATGGGGGTCGGGACCTATGGAGATAACCCATATCAAGCTATGCTATGAAACTCCTCCCTTGTGTACACCTTTGTCATGTTCTTGTGTTGAGACTTTTGGAATTACTTTAAGTTGACATTTTATCTGGGTGAGTTTTGTTTGAGTCCTTACTCGGTGGAACTTTGTTTAGACCATGTGTTATTTTGCCTTGCTTGTGTGCTTTAGGGCCTTATGTTATCTCCTAGCATAAGGGGTGGACCTTCGGGTTCCACATGGTTGGGTAGTAGTTGCCTTCTTCCATCGGGGATTTTGTTTGTGGCTTTGGATGGATTGGATTCATTCATGTTCCAGAATGCTTCTCATGGATTGGGTCAGGTCAGTGTGTCAGATGGAGACCTTATATATTTTGACTTGATACATGTGTATATCATTTGTAATCAAGTGCATATTCATGCCTTCATGGCCATATTATAAATGATGTACCAATAAGGTGTATGTGTTGTAATAGTGATGTAACAATGATGTTAACCATGGTATATTCATGATGTGAATTTGATGTAGATGTAATGAGAAATAGATGATAGGTTACATGTTAAAAATTGGCAATATTGTCTTTAATTTTAAATGTGGTCATGTTTGTTATTATTTACTTTTATGTTATGTACTTGATGTAATGAGTTTCTATGAATGTAATGCAATGCAAATGAATATTTTATAATAGGTTTAAATGAAATACTTTAATCATTCATAAGAAATATGTTCTTTTGTGTAGAAATGCTATTATTGTTAGTTTCATTTCCTTAAATTGATGTTAGATTGGAATTGTAACAACGTTAAGAAACCTTAGGGGAAAGTTGTAGTTTCCTTCCGCATGTGCAATATTGAACCTATAGCCTTAAACATTATTAAATAGTTTTAAAAAATAAATTATTTCACCTTTATTAGGTTAAGTTAGTCTTTTCCTCTAGGGTTTCTTGGCGGGGCGTTAAACACTAAGACTACTTAAGATATTAGCCAACCAACTATTCATATAACAAGAACACAAGCCATTAAAGATCATAATAGGGAGTCTTAGTAAAACCATAAATGTAGATAATTAAACCTATATATCTACCCTCCCAAAAAACCAAAATAACCCAAACCAATAGACTACTACTTTTGGTTTTTAATGAGACCTCGATTCTTTTCCAGGATCTGGAGGTTTTTATTCTAGTACTCAATATCAAGACTACATTCTTTAGGATCCTCCCCTTTCTGAGCGCTAGAGCCTGCATTCTTCGTGTGCTACTTTTTCAATTTACTCTGGCCCTAATTGCATATAATGTCACAACAATGATCATATAATTTAAATGAGTTAATGAAGGCACAAGCCTAATACTCGTAAGATTCTATGCACGTTATATGACTAAGGGCATAACAATTTTGCATTGTTATTTTTTTTTTTAATTCATAAAAAAAGTCCATTAAAATATGACTTGTTGATTCATGTGTAATCAAACATTATAAATGACCTTTATTTTCTCATTAGTAAAAAATAAAAAATAAAAAATAAAAAGAACTTCAAAAACCTTATCTATCATATTGAACCAATGCATTTTAGTTCATGTATTTGTCCCTTTGAATACAAAATCCTATTTCTATAGATTGTGGAAGTTGTCAAACATGTATTCTTGAACATGTCAAATTCTCCACAAACCCATTTCTTTGATACATGGGAAATATTACTTATTTTACCCATAACAAACAATTAAGATCAAAGGGATTGAGGACCTCTAGAAAATTTGATTTAAATATATATAGAGACAATGCATCCATCTCATATCACAACATCTGATATAGACAATGCCTCCATCTCATATCAAAACATTGCTCATTTGATTGGCAAATACCCACTAAGAACTTATATTATACATTATATGTATAGAATCAATGTGCACTAAAATACAATTAAATGTATTATAAATATCATGCAAAGTAGAAGAGTTTTTAAATAGTTAGCTTTTAGAATTAGATAGTTTGCAATAATATAATATATCATTTTATAATTGTTATATAAGAAGAGAATATGAATGCATAGTCTACTAAAAATAGAACTAAATGAATTATAAAAAAAACCTATTTTTTATAATTAAATTTTAGAAACTTATAAGATAAGAATATTTATGTATGTATGTATGTATACAGATACATAAATACATGCACATATATAGAATCAATGTGTAGTGCATAAAATAGAATGAAATGGATTATAAATATAATGTAAAGTAGTATTTTTTAATTAAATTTTAGAATTAAATGGCTTATAATCAATTAAGAAAACATTGTTATAAATATCTTTTATAAAGTTTTATAATAATAGAATATTTCTATAAATTAATTTTAATATAAAATAAATATATCATTTAAAAATATGTATATATATTTTTAATAAGTAAATAGCTGCATAGGGGTAGCACCCTTGTATTAAACAAAAAGGAGGATACAAGGCCAGATTCAAAAAGAGTGGTAGGGGGAAAGAATCAAGAAGAAAACCCCCTACCTTAGCTCAAGTCTAAGACAAGAAAGACCATCCCTAAAGGCTGGAAGAGTACAAACATAAACCAACCTCTTACAGATACAGAGGTTTTAAGACAAAAACATACAAACTCAAAAAGCAGAGAGACCGGAGGGCCTAGTGACAACCGGAGTCAAAGAGAGTCTTCAGAAGCATCATCCGCTAGTGCATTAGCCGCATCCAAAATAATGGGACATTCCTTGCCACAATTCAAATGAGCAGCTGATTCTGCCTTCTCCTTTGGGAGTCGGTAGTCGTTTGGGGACCACTCTTCACCCAACCCAAAACCCCAGTCATTTCCATCCACCAGATCTTCATTCTCCATAATCCCAAAGTCATCAATTCCCGCTATATCTTCATCAGAGAAATTTTGTCCACCATTCCAATGTGAAACTGCTTTGTAAGCCAGCCGCTTTAAACATGAAATCAATGTTCCTAGAGATACCAGGCCAGGTTGCTTGGAGAGACTCGAAATCCAGAGAATTAACAATCACAAGCTTCTTAACCTTCACTCCATTTCCTAGTGACATATAGTAATTTTGGGGTAGCAGAATTATAAGATTGGCATCAATATTGTCCAATACAACATCTATTTCCCCCAACAGGCGATGCTTAAACATCATTTGCGTTAATAGTTTTTCTTTCTGCTTACTAGTACCCATGTAAATTATCATTGCAAGAAAAAAGGCTGGGATATTGGCATTGGCTCTATACCTATGATATGCCATGAGGAATTCCTTTCCTATAATCCTCTTAACGCTGTGGAGAATGAGAGGATATCGAGAGAAGAGGACCTCTTGTAGATGTTTGTCCATGATTTCACCCAGGAAAGCCATCCAGTGACAAGTAGCTTCAAGGAGGATTGGGGTCTCCATAGCGAATCGCCAAGAAAGAAAAGCAATTGTTTGATGGAAAGAAGGGTATACCATTGTTAAATAGCATGGCATCAAACTAGAGAATACGACACCCTGCAAGAAATTCATACCCAATAAATATCCGCATGCATGAGCTGCCAGTATCCACAAACCATCTGCACCAAAGCTCCTCAACTTATTGTCGACCGAATTTAAGCATCAAGTGATCAAAAACAAATCTTGAGAGAATCTAGTTGTGACTATATATTAAAGTACACTTATATTTAATTGCCCCGAGGCCAAAACCAAAACTAATCAATGATGTCGGCAAAGCATCACATCATGTTGGTAAGAAGAGACCATAATAGGTAAATAAGGCAAACGGTCGATCTCTCCACCAAAAACCATGACCGGGGGTAAAGCGGCTACTGGGGAGAAAAGCAACAATTTGCTCCACAGCCAGAAGTTGTGGAATGAACTAGAGAGCACACAACCATCAATAGACCCAACCAGAGAGCGTCCCCCTAAACGAAGAGAAAGGATGGCATGTCAATCAGTGGAACCAATGCCACATCACCAACTGGCCCCAAAAAACATGATCGATGAATATTTAGGTGGGGTCACCTATGGCTATAGCCAATTTAGAAAGTCTATCAGCTTCACCATTACCTTCCCTGTAGATCCGGCTAACTCAAAATTCATCAAAGGTAGCTAGCAGCACCAAGATCGGTTGAAGCCACTAGTTAAGACGCCAACTAGAGATGCTATTATAGCTGATCGCATTAATAACATTTAATGAGTCTCCCTCCAAATGAATTCTTTGCACCCCTAGCTCCTTCCCTAATTGAAGACCTCTAAAATTTGCTTTGAATTTCGCTTCATTATTAGTGGCCACACCAATCTTTTTAAAGATTTCTTTTATACAGAGACCATCAGAGTCCCTCAGAATACAGCCAACTCCACTTTGACCCAGATTTCTTGCAGACGCACCATCAAAGTTTACCTTGCTCCACCCAACCTCTGGTGCATCCCATTTCACCCCCACTCTTGGATTGATCTGATCCACTGGGGTACCCAGTCTGAAGAATGGAGGGATGAGGAGGTTTGGAAGAGCCAGCTTAATCTTACAATCCCAATCCGTGAACAAATTTTTCTTTAATGATTTGGATTGGGTAGCCTCATTCAGGAGTTCAGTCAAGTGGTTCTCAATTTTCCCACAAAGAGACAATAGGCTCATTTCTTTACCCTGGAAGATTCTGCGGTTCCTTTCTTTCCAGATTTCCCAGACCAGAAGAGATGGGAGGATAAAAAACAAATTAGCAAAAAAAGCCTTACCTTCCGGTTTAGGCCATTGCAAAAACTAGTTATCCAGCCTTGCTGGGAAGGGGCCAAAGATTCATAGTTTACCCATGAAATGCCACCAATAGTGACTGGAGAATTTCCAGTGGAGAAGAAGATGATCCACAGTCTCTTCCTATTCCAAACATAAAGGACATTTGTTGGGTCCATTAATACCCATTGACTAGAGCCTTTCTTAAGTCAAGCTTTTTCTCTGACAAGCCAGCTAGGCAAAGGAGCTCGCTTTGGGAAGGAGATGTTGATTCCAAAAAAGATTAAAATGCCAGTCTTGTTTGTCGATAGCCATTTCTTTCAGTTTGTAACCAAAACATACTTTGTATTTACCATCGGAGGAACCACACCACCTAATAATTTCCTTATCAGGGGAAGGTAAAATAAACCTTTTGTTGAGAATGTCAGTAAACAGGTCCTTTTGATGCTGATCCAAGTCCAGCTGATCCAAAGAGTTCCATTTCCATTTGGCAATACCATTTTCTTGGACTGGATAACCATAATCACAGATATTGTGCCCCCAAAGGTGACAGGTTTCTGCCATAATAGGTTGCAGAGAGGGGTTGTGGCATAGGGAAACTTCACCAGACCAAGAATAAAACCAAAAGCAGGCATCCCTGCCATTCCCGACATCCCAAGTAACTTGATCACTTATGATTTCCCTATTCTCCATAATGAAATTCCAGATAATAGAGCCTCTGGGAGGATTGTTGATAGTCGAAATCCTTTTAGGCTCCAGGGAATCCAAATATTTATGTTTCAAGAGCCTTACCCATTTTTTTCTTCCTGCCACTATAGATCTCCCAAACCAACTTAGCACCCATTGCTAAATTCATAGTCAAGATTTGGCGAATGCTAACCTTTTTTGGTTGGCAGATATTTTTCTAGCCTATCAAAGGGAATTTACCTTTGTCATCCAAACCATTCCAAATGAATTTTCTCATTAGAGAAATCAATTCATCTTCAATTTCCACCGATAATCTCAAGCAAGCCATGGAAAAAACTGGTAGCGCTGAAAGAACCGATTTTATCATGGTAAGCTTCCCAACAGAGGACAACCACTTGCCATTCCAAGATGCAAGTTTGGATTTGCACTTATCAATAAGATGCTTCTAGTAGTGAGATCTTTCGCTACCAATGAAGAGGGGAGTACCAAGAAACTTCCCAGGGAAGTTAGCGACTCTGAGATTAAGAATCCTTGATAATACAGCTTGTAGGTTAAGCAGGGTGTTGACAAAAAAACACTTCATATTTATGCCAGTTGATTTTTTGCCCGGAAGCCAAATAGTAATCATCAAGGAATGATTTAATAGTTCTAGCTTCCCTCCTACAAGTCAAACCAAATAGAATGGTGTCATTAGCAAACTGAAGATGAGTCATTTTTTCAACCCCTGTTGCCACATTAACTCCAACCTCACGATCATCTTGTTGAAGAGCTCTAATAGATCGACTAGAGCTTTAGCCATTATGATAAACAAAAATGGTGATAATGGATCACCTTGTCTGATTCCTCTTGTCAAAGAGAAAAAACCATGGGATGAGCCATTAACCAAAATAGAGAATTTGGGGAAAGAGAGACAACTCATGACCCAAGTGAGCCATTCCTTGCAGAAGCCAAATTTATTAAGAACATCAAATGAGAAAACCCTGTCCACCATGTCATAAGCTTTCAGGATGTCTAGTTTTAAAATCATACAGGAGTCCTTGGTCTTCCTAGCTATGTGAAGCATTTCATGAGCAACAATAATGCCTTCCACAATGGATCTTCCAAGGACAAAACCACTTTGTTCATCTGATATGATGTGATTAAGGAGGGGCTTCAATCTGTTAGTTATGATCTTTGTTACAATCTTATATATAGTGTTGCATAGAGAAATGGGCCTAAAGTCACTCATCTATTGTGGATTTTGCTTCTTCGTAATTAGACTCAAAAAGGTGTGATTGAAAGCCCCTAATGTAGTCATCTTCTTTCTTGATTCTTCAACTGCAAGATGTAGATCTCGAGCAATGATATCCTAGAAATGATGGAAGAAAGCAACAGAGAAGTCATCCGGGCCAGGAGTCTTATCTGGTTTTAGCTGGAAGGTGGTAATCCTTACCTCATCAATTGAAATAGGAGTACAGAGAGTTGTATTTTGATCACCAGATATAACAGATGAGATTGAGTTTAGAATTCTAGTTCTTGCTTCATGATCGATCTGATGGACCCCATTCAACAAAGAGTCAAAGAATCTTATAGTTTCCTATGCAATATCCTCATAATTTCTTACAGTGACTCCATCCGGTCTCATAATCTCCAATATTCTGTTTCTATTTTGATAGGCAATGGCCGGCCGATGGAAGAATTTGGTGTTTTTATCACCTTCCTTAAGCCATAACTCCCTTGATTTTTGATGCCAGTGAATTTCCTCACACCGAAGGATTTCATTTAGGTCAGACTTGAGAGAATTTTCTTTGATAAATAGATCCTCAGTCATTCCAGAAGTGATAACAAAGCTGGTTAAGTCTACCAGTTCAGCGTTAATTCTTAATTTCTCCGTATGAATATTCTTGAAATGACTCTTATTCCATTCTTTGATCTTGACCTTAATATACTTGATCTTTTTATTGAGAATGAGAAGTATCGAATAATTCCTAAAAACCGGTTCATTCCACCAAGCGGCTATAAGGTCATATAGTTCAGGCACTCTAAACCATATTTTCTCAAACTGGAACGAGGTGGCCCCCTTCGCTTGACCCAAGGCGACCTCTAGGCAGATCCGGTAGTGATCTGATCCGATAAGTGGGAGAATCGACGATTCAAAGGCTAAATTTTATTCTAACCACTCACCACAGACAAGAAACCGGTCAAGCTGTTCAGTAATATTAGTAAAACTTGCTCTCCGGTTCATCCATGTGAAAATACCATTTTTCGGAACAATGTCTAAAAGGTGATTCTGCTCAACAAAATCCAAAAACTCCTTCTAGGATGTACCAGTTCTTTGAATACCCCCACTTTTCTCAGTGCCAAAGAGGATCGTATTGAAGTCCCCAGCTACCACACAACTACCATTGGTAATACTATTTAGTTTGCTGGATAAGAGAGCCCAGAGAGCCCATTTATCACCAGCAGTAGATGGTCCGTACACATTGAAAAAATTGAAGTTCTTATTCCATCCAAGAATGGTAACCGAGCAGTGTTGCCAATACTTATCTTCCCCTACAAGTGAGATCTTAATATTCATGGGGTTCCAAATGATACCCAAGTCACCAGATGCTCCATTTGATTGCCTAAAAATCCCATTCCACTGATTCCAAACTCTCAGTTTAGCAGTAGTCTCAGTCTTGCTCCATTTAGTTTCCTGAAGTAGCCAAATATCTCCTTTAGTGTCATCAATCCGGTGCTTAATCAAGTGCCATTTGTCAGGGGTATTGATGCCCCTGACATTCCAATATAGGAGTTTCATTTCTCCTGGGGAAGGGTATTCCCCTTCCCTAAATTAAGTTTGGTTTGAACAGAGGCAACACCAGCCACAGCTAGCATAACTATTTTGGACTTGTGCCCCTGCACACCTTTTGGCTTAAAATTAGGTTTGTCAATAGTTGAATCCGATTTACCAAAACCTTTTGAAGTACCCTTCAGTATAAGATCTGAGTCCGGTTTAAAGTCTTCCTCCCCCTCCAAGGCGGAGGTTTCAATTTCACCATCTTCAAGCTCAATGCCTATTGAGGAGCAGATCTACCCTCCCATATCCCTCATAGTGCCAGTCTCCATATCTTGAGAGTGAAGATTGCTATCTTCAATTACCAGTTGATTTCTAGGCACACAAGGGGAGGGTGGAAGTGAATCCGCTAACTTGGATTCAATATCTACCTATAGGGTTCTGGTCTTCTCCAAAATTGTGAGAAGATCTTGTTGACTCTCGCATTGACCAAAGGAGGGAGGAATTATGATCAAAAGGGCTTCTTCCGTTAGTGGAACATTCTCATTGTCAAGAGTGTTGTTGCAAATAGCTTCCCTAGTGTCAAAGGCAATAGGAGGTTCTGGTTGTAGATTTACCTCAATAGGAGATTGCATATAGGAATAACTTCATTGTATCATAGCTGAAACATCACAACTAATATCGGTATGATCTAAGGAAAAGCATTTAGGGCAAATATGTAGTTGATCTTCTCTATCAATCTTTTGGATCCAGATCTTCCCTGCCCCAATAATTCTGACTTTGTCGGGAATCTTGGTGATTTGATCCATGCTAATACAAATTCTGAGGAAGCTTCCCCATAATTTATCCTCCAAGATATCATCTATTAATACAAAGGTTCCAAGGTCTTTGCATATATCCTTGATGACATCAATGTGCCAATAATCTGAGGGACAATTATACAGTCTTATCCATACCTTGTTGTCTGGCAGTACATACATTCGAGGGTTGAAATTGGGCTACCAATCAATGGTGTGAACTTCAATGCCATCTAAGATGTATGGACCTTTATTTTTTGCTTGCCATTTATCCTTATTGCTCATAAATTCAATCATATAGAAATCATTCGGGAGGATATTAATGTTAATATCCTTACCCCACTACGCTCTACACTAGGATTCAAAGTTGTCCTTAACCCACTTTCCTCCACCCCACTTGATGAAAAGGCAAGACTCAAGAAAATTTGACCTAGCAGAATTAATTTTATTCTCATCCAAAAAGATGGTGGCTCTTGAGGTTTTTCTTACCAGTTTATGAAAATGGGGTCTCTGAGGGAGGGAGGCGGCACTTCGAAAGTCAGGGCGTCTTTCTTGGCTTGACCAAGGGTTTCGATTATTAGGGCGGAAATTGGATCTCCAGAACTTGGCTTGGTCCACCCTTGAGTTGTCTTGCCTGAAGCGCCCATTCTCCTTTTGGGGATTACCATGATCAATCGAGGGAACCAAAAAAGAGTCAGTGTGAGGATTGCCTCTCTCAGGTGCCGCACCGGAAATGCTAGGTTCAGGTGGTGGACACCAGTTTCGGGGAGCCTCAGATGCAAGATGCTTTAGCCTTACGAAACCAGCCTTTGTTATTCCAAATGAAACCATTCTCCTTTCACTTATGCGGGTCATTAGGGCACTGGTTGCCATTTGAGTAAGGGTTTCCAAAGTTTAACCGCGGTCTAGAATGTCTGTTGCCCTGGACCATATCTGCTTTCCCAGCATTAAACATTTTTTGAACAACTTGCAATCTTCCTGTCTTGATGGGGAAAGCAATGTCCGCTTCATTGCTCCAAGATCCAACCTTCGAAGACTGAGCATCAGAATAGCGCACATCAGTAACCCTGCTCCTATCGCTAGTATCGATCCTACTACCATCTAGTGCCGCCATTTTGCTTTAAAATATATATTTTTATTTGACAAGATATTAAAAAAAAAAAAATGAGAAAATTGAAATTTAGTTAAATTATCTTTTTATACTAATGGACAAAGAAATAGTTTACAAAATACTTATAATTATAAATTAGTGAATTCATTTCTAAAACTTATAAACACACTTTATTTATTTATGATTCATCAATATTAAAAATTGTCTTTAAAAACTTACTTTATAAATAATATTCTTTCAAATCTAATAACATATTTTAACAAAAAAATAAAATAGAAAAAAAAAATTAAATAATTCAAATACAAATATAATAAATATAATTATGCAATTTATAAATTTCTATAATATATTTATTAATCAATATAAAAAATTATCTTAATTTCTCAACTAGAATCAAATAGTATTTATAAAGAAAAAAAAATCATAAATTATCTTATCCTGTTATTTATAAATTAATAGACAATATTTCAAATAACATTGAATATGTAGCCACCAATTTAGACTGTAAATCCAAAATAGGTCTTATCTAACATATGCATTCAAAATCCTTGGTACTAAAACATCAATATTTAATATGTAATATTACAAGAAAGATTCCAATGACTTGCAAGGTTAAACTTAGAAATCTAAATAATGGTCTTAGACATAAAAATAGCTCCAAAGAAAATTGTTCCACTGCTTTGTTTGAAGGCATCTCATATTATTTCCAAAAGTAAAAGTATATCTGATCATTATAGGGAATAAAAACACTAATTTCATGTGTAAACATTTTTTTTTCAATTGAAAAAGATATTAGTATTAAAGTATAGTGAAATTTTCTAATTTGTGGATTATGTTTACTTATTAATCAATTTTATTTGGATATGGAATAAAGTCATTCCAACATAATAATTTGTTTCATTTTGTCATTCTTAAAAGAAATTAATAATGAATATTTTTTTACAAAATAAAAAAAATGAGATGAAATTTAATACAATTACTTGTTTTCTATAAAATTTCTGATACATTCTTTAAATAATTAGGACAAAAAATAATAATATAAATATATTGTTAAAATCTATGTTGATTTTTTATAAGAAAGAAAATATCATTTTTTTTTCAATTTTTTTACTAGAAAGAAATTATTATTATTTGTAAAAAAAATATCATTATTTATTCATATAATGACTATATGTTAAAGAAATCAGATGTGAACTTTGCTCAATCCTTAAATGTAATTAAAATTTAAAATAACTTGAAAAGCCCAATATTGGTGTTTTACTAACCAATACCAGCTGTCTACAAACAATAGCATGTCAAGTTATTAATCTTAAAGCAATAGAAAAAAATAATAGTAATTTCATGCTAGATATACATTAATCCATTTTCTTTAATTACACGGTATTATATTGTATTAAAAAAAAAAAAAAAATTATTCACGGTATTATATTGGATTCTATTTTTCTGTGCATAGTTGGTTTTTAGATAGACATGTGAATTGCCTAGGTCATTTCGCATTTCCAATAACACAAGTGAAACCTTTTATTGGGTATACTGGTAATTTTTTTAAGATAAATTAGGTATTATTCTAACCGCAGTAACATTCTATTACATGGCATCGACACCATAAGTTACTTGAGAATCTGAGATTAGAAAGAGAGGGAAAATTTGAAAAATTGAAAGTGTTCAAAATTTTGAAAAATTATAAATACTAAATTAGCAAACAATTGATATGAATAATATTCTTTAGTTTAAGTATATAAAATATCAACAATTTTGTTCAAAATATTACCCTCTACAAATAACATTCTCAGATGATGGCAAATTTGAGCTGTGTGCAGAGACAGGTAACATAAACCAAGCCAATGACTGTATTCGTCAAACAACAACGACAAAACTTTTTTAAATCACAAATACTCATTCTCAGAAAAAATCGTTCACATTCAAAGAAACCGTTATAGCAGAAGGATAACGACTCTACTTGTATAGTCTCCATAGATAGATAGGATTTTCTTTTTGTAATTTTTTGTCTTGGTGATATCTTCTTAGGTGACTTTGGTGGTTGAGGCATTGCCTCTTTGTAATTTTTTGTAAACACTGTTACTCTCGATTTTCAATACAAAAAAAATCACAAATACTCATTCTCAGAAAAAAATCGTTCACATTCAAAGAAACATCGTTATAGCAGAAAGATAAAGTAAACTTAAATAATTCCTTCAGTAAGCTCCTTCGAGAAAGGACCTTGTGTACAATTAATCAGAGGCAAAGGAACCTTGAAACACTTCAATATATGGAAGCAAACAAACCCTAAACAGATATTTTTTGTACCAAAGCCATTAAATCCTAATACTCCAAACAGAGAATCAAAAGCCTCGAAAACCCGTGTACTTTTTTCTTTTAGCTCGGATGATAAAATAAGACATTCTACAAACAAACTTTGATTCAAAACAAATGAATAATCAAGATTTTGCAAATTGACATACCTCAGCCGCAAGGTATTATTTATTTTACCCATTACAAACAATTATGATCAAAGGAAAACTAGGGAATTTGATTCAAATAATAGATATAGACAATGCCTCCATCTTAGATCACAGAAACCCTAGTCCGACTAGCAAATACTAATATGTTAGCCAATGTGTAGGTTGAAAGCAAGATTTATCGGTCGATAACCACTGTTGATGCCAAAAGTGTAGGTTGAGGTCGTCCTTTACGATTTAACAAAAAAAAAAGCAAATAAATAGCCCCCTGCAATTAAAGTTATAATCCTACATAAATCTATTAAAATTCAAAATCCACATTCAGTCATGTCCACAACTCATATTCCCACCTAAGCTCCATATTCTCATTGTAGCTTTTAACAAGCCCGCTAATAAAATCTGATATTCCTCCATCTACCATCATGGTAGAATTGTGTTGAGTTAGGTTTGAACCTGAACCATCAAAATTATCCCTCATACCATTGATTCATTGCTTCTTCTGCTCCTGCTTGGGATATTTCTTTTTGTGTATTGAAAAGATCATCCATGAGAACCATGAAATTTCGGACATTGGTATGATCAAGTACACTTTTGCTCAATTCTACCATAAGCTCTTCTCTTCTGAAGATACGAGGGAAGCCACCTACCTCAGAGATCAATGCAGAATTCTTATCCCTAAGGTGGTCTCCTCTGAAGATGCACTTTGTCTTGTAGAGGATATCACTTTAGGGGATATCAACAATGCCATTAATTCCCTCAAAAATGATAAAACTCCTGGCCCTGATGGCCTCCCCATTGAATTCTACAAAGCTAATCAACACTGGATTGCCAAAGACCTCCTCGAAATCTACAATGAAGCTTTGGCTCAGGGATCTCTTGGTCCATCTATCAACAAAGGCATTATTAAGCTTATCCCCAAGGATGGAGATAAAGCTCTCATCAAAAATTGGAGACCGATTACGCTCCTTAATGTTTCCTATAAGATCTTTGCCAAGATTCTGGCCACTAGACTTGCTGGAATTCTTCCTAAATTCATATGCTCTACCCAAACTGGTTTTATTAAAGGTAGGTATATCTTAGAAAATGTCCTTACTAGCTGGGAAGCCATGAACTGGGCTTCTCAGTCCAGTCAGAACTTGGGCATGTTACTCCTTGACTTCGAAAAAGCATACGACAGGATTGAATGGAGCTTCATTCACATGATGCTTGAAGCTTTTGGTTTTCCTCCCTTCTTCTGCAAGGCTGTCAGTATGCTTCTCCAGGATGCTTGCGCCCAAATTGACATTATTGGCTCCCTGTCTGATACCTTTCCCTTGGGAAGGTCCATACGGCAAGGCTGCCCTTTGGCCCCTGCTCTCTTCGCCATTGCTTCTGATGCTCTATTTTATCTTCTTAGAGATAATACACTTTCCCCTACTGTCCAAGGCATATCTCTCCCCAACAATGAGGAGCTCATCAACAGCCAATTTGCTGATGACACGGCTATTTTCTTTAAAAATACTGCTAATAACTTTGAAAATCTGCAATCCAAGTTAAAGATATTCTGTAAAATTTCTGGAGCTAAGATTTCGCATTCTAAGTCCATCTGTCTGGGATGGAATGAACACCCCCCTGAATGGTTTAAAAATTATGAATTCCAATAGGGAGGTCCCCAAAAGATTGTGAAATATCTTGGCATCCCCTTTGCCATAAATCCCTCACTGAAAGACATGTGGCTTTGGGTCAAAGGTAAAATCACTAAAAAATTGAATATGTGGCATAACCGTGCTATTTCCTTTGCTGGTAGACTTCAGGTCTGCCAAAAAATCTTATCCTCTTACAACATTTATTACTCCTTTGCGTGGATGTTTAGTAATTACCAAATTTTTGAGATTCAGAAGGCTGTTAGAGATTTTTTATGGTCTGATGGTCAAGGAAAAAAAAAAATGCACTCTGTCCAGTGGAAATGGTGTTGTACTGATAAACTTACTGGAGGGCTAGGACTGAAAGACCTTAGGATCCAGGGTATATCCCTGGCCGCCAAATGGATCTTTCACTCCATGAATGGAGATGCCCCATGGAAGATTCTTGTTAGGAATAATATTGAGAGAGGCTTTCCTACTAAGGCTAAATTCTGGAATAACATGCCCTTTAATGATTTAGTCATTGGTAACTTCCCCATTTCAGTTCAAGGGTCGGAAGTTTTTAAATCTATCTAGAAAGCCTGGAATATTGTTAGACCATTTATTGTTAACAAGGGCTTTCATGATGATACTCAAATTTATGGTGAAAGGTTCATCTGGTGGAATCTTAAACTTTCAGGGAAACCCCTTGCTCTTCTACAGGGCTGTTCTGCCAAACATTGGGCCAGCAAAGGTATCATTAGCTTTATTGACATTTTTGAACATGATAATTTAATTAGCTGGGAGGAACTGAAAAATACTTTTAGTCTCCCAAACTCTCAGAAAAAAACTTATAACATGATTCTTAAAGCAACGCAAAATCTCCCTCCTACCTGCCATGTTGATTCTCAAAGGTACTTACAATGCAAATGGCCGGATGGGACCATCCTATCCAAGATTAAAGCTAATAACATTTACAAAATTCTTGCATATGATGATTCCATCCATGGCCATATTAACAAAATCTGGTACTCCTCACTGGATGTTTCTTCTTGGAAGAAGTTTTTCGTTATTCTTTGGAAAGGTTGGGTGGAACCCAAAATTAAATGCTTTAAATGGCTCTTTATTCTTGACAGACTTCCTATTCAGAGAAATAACCATGATAATAATCTTTGCAAAATTTGTAATCTTCCGGAAACCAGCAGACATATCTTCTTTGATTGTTCTTTTGCTAGAAATATTTGGAATCTTTTTGGCATATACTACCCTACTCATGTTTCCATTATTGAAATTGTTACTGGTTATATTAAAGGTCTCAAAGCTGATTCTAATATTTTTTGGAATATTTTATCTTCTAACATATTATGGCAGATCTGGAAATGCAGAAATGAAGAGAAATTCCAGGACACTCCCCGGGTTCTTACTGAGTTTTTTCTTAAACTCACATCTTTAAAAATTTCCTTGCAGGTGCACACCACTATGATGATGGATCATAAGAAACTTCGTAGATTTCTTCAGGATGGACATGCCACCTTTTTTGCTTTCGAACTCAAGAATGGACATGAATGGAGGAGAAACCTGGATAACCTTCAAGTGTTTGAGAAGACTTTGGATAAAGTGAGCAAAGAAATCAAGAGAAACAAAAACTCCAAGAAAGACATCTTAGCCATGCTTCCGGAAATTCCAAATAAGAAAAAAGTTGCATGGATGGAAGGAGAACAGGGCTGGACCACCTGGGTCGATATCACTGATGGACACCTCCATTAGTGGTTTATTGGGCACCTTTTTTTGCTTACTGTTATTAACTCTAGATACTCCTTTCGTTTTGCTCTTATGAGTTGTATTTCCGCTGGGGCCTTGTCCCCTTTTTGATACTATGGATTTCTTCATTGTAATCTTTTTTTGATCACTTTATAATCAATACAAAAAAAATAATCTTTATTTATAAAAGCTCACTTTATTATATTAACATGCTAAAAACATAATTAAAGACTTGTATTTGATATATATAGAATTTGAACTATTTTCCAAACTACAAAAACACACACAATGAACACAAAGTTGATGCCTATCTATAAGGAGATAACAAAATTTATTAAAAGAAAAAATTGGGAGAGGTGAAGCAAGTTTTTTTATAAAATTCAAAAAAATGAGGTGATCATTGAGGAACTTGTATGTGAAATAATTACCTATAAGAATACATCAAATACAAACATTATGTTGTGTTTTTGCTATAAAGAAATATTTTAATAGCTTTTTTTTTTTATGTAAAACATAAATTTTAAAGGGAAAAATTTAGACAAATTTTATATTTATATGATCTATCATATTTATATTTATATGATCTATCATAATAGTTTTAAAAAAATTAAATATATTTTTATATTGAAAATAAAATTTTGAATTGATAATGGTTACAAAGTATTGATTTGATAAATATAATTGAAATTGTCAAATTAAAATTTTGACTATTTCTTATATATCATTTTATTTAAAACTTCAATTTAAAAATTGAAATAGATTGATGATCTTATAAAGAGGGGGAATGAAAACAAGGTTGTAAACAAGATATTATATCTATATTTGATTAAATCTTTATACTACTATTAAAGAGTTGAATCTCTATTTAAAATAAATTGAACTTCTCTTTTGTAATATTAAAATACAATCATTTCATTTTTTCTTATTTACAAATTTTCATATTGAATTTTACTTTGAAATTTACTCATAAATTTTTAAAAAGATTACTTTTTTTAAAATTAATATTAACATTATGAATTCTTATTATCCTTTCTAAGAGTTTATGATTATATAACTTTAAAAAACTTATAATTTAATGTAATATAAATTCTTATAATAAATATTAATACATTTAATCTAATTCAAATATTTTAAAGCATTAAAATTTTAAAGAAAAAATGAATAAAACATTATAAAATCTTGTCAAATAAAATATTAGATTCTTGATCTTTAAAAACTTAATTTTTATTTTGCTAAATCAAATAAAGGTATAGATGCACTATACCTTTTTGAATAGTAAGAGAAGTCATATATCAAGTTTCACTATCCTACTTAGAATAAGATTTATCACATTACTTTAAAGTTGCTGATATTTTGAAGGTAGAATTATGTCAAAATTTATTTTTATTGTTTATAAAAAGTTGTCATGTTTAGAAATTAAAATAAAAAAAGAAAAATTTATCAATGTAAGTTTATTAACTTCAATAAATAATAAAATGCACCTATAGCTAAATTTATAAAAATAACATGCACCTCAATGGAGTTCTTAGAAACATTTTCCAATGATTTTTAAGAAATAAAAAAAAATACTTGGACATAAAGTTATAGCTCTTGGAAAATAATTACTTGATTAGGGCATCAAAAGGGAAAATTGGCCTTCTCATGATCAGAGCTAGTAGTGCCACCTCACCAATGGTGGATTTATGTGACAATGGTCAATTGAAGGCCAATAGTGGATTTACGTGACAAAGGTCAATTGAAGGGCGATGGTGGATTTACGCAACAATGACAATTTTTGAAAGTTTCAACAACATCAAATAAATATACGTTAAATGCTAAAGCGTCTCATTTTGAGGAGGAATCACTAAACCAAGCATTCTTGTATGAAGAGACAAAAAATACAAAAGGTAAAAGAAGTTTCTCAAAAGTTACCAAGACTTGGGCCAACATCATCAAGGCATCTATGAGCATGGTGGAGGAAGCTAATACTTGGGTTGATGAAACACAAGGTAGAGAGTTCAAGGAAGGGCAAGGTAGAATAGAAAATGTAATTATCAAAGGAGTGAGAGATTATGAAAAAAATGAACACACTCTTGATCTTGCTAGAGACTTTTTAAGGGACATGTTGCTTTGGAAGGGTCAAATTTGCCAAATGTGGAGGGTTGGTAAGTTATGTGATGGGAAAAATAAGCCCATAAAAGTTATCTTATCAAGTGTTTGTTACAAGAAAAATTCGCTAAGGAAGAAGCAAGTCTTGAGAAGTTCTCTTTTTTCCTTAGATGAAGATCCAACTATTAGGCAATAAGAGGAGAGAAGGGATGAAGTGGAAAAGGTTAGAGCAACTAGAGATGAGTGTAAAAGAGCATGGTTGTTCAAAGTCAAAGCCATTATTTCTTATTTCGGTCCCCATTCTCTAGTAGAGTATCAAGTGAGCAACAAAGAAGTGGTAGAAAATATAGTTGGAAACAATGTAGCAAGGTTCATATGGCCACATAGGGATGAAGGATCATATTTGATTCTTGTATGCCAAGACAAATTTAGCAATAAAGTTCTACCTAGGTTTCCTTAAGTTTAGTTTGTTGGAATTATAGAGGTTATCCTTGGAGATGTGGGCCTGGGTTAGGGTTTATTCCAGAAGGAAGATACATTATTCATCTCATAGAGACTCATGAGCACGAAGGATGTAAGACTCCCATGTATGAAGGGTATTTGAAAATGGTAGTGTGGAACAAAGTAGTAGGTAATGGAAAAGGTCATGGGGTATAATGGTGTTAGTGAAATAAATGTTAGAAGTATTCATTGATGTGTTGTTGTTGTTATCATTGAATGTCAAACTTGTTGTTCCAGATTGGTCTAGAATGTGTGTGGTATAGAATTATCTTGTTGTGTTGTTGATGTTGTAGTTGTTTTATTGGTTATTTTAGAAGTGTTTAGGTCTAGAATCTATTGTTGATGTTGACTATTATTGTTATCTTCATTGGATATAGTTTCAGTATCATAGGTATGAAGATTTTGTGGTCTAGAAAAATCCTTGTGTTCTCCAAGTGTTGTGGCATTGATCATTCCTAGTTGTGAGATTCTATGTTTGACCTATCCTTAGGTCTGGATATGATTTTTGGAAGCATGATTGTTAGGTTATGGGTCTCATCGTAGCATGTGGAGATTCAAATTTGAGTTGTTTGAATTGGAGAGTATGTTTTGAGCGTTAATTGCATATATGGATGTGTAGTGTGGACATGTTATTGGTTATGTTCCGATGATTGTGGATCGGAGAATTGGTCTTTGGAAGATGTGTTTTAGTCCCCTATGTCTCCAGGAGTGGATCAGTGTGTGTATTTTTGGTTCAAAAAGTGTATTTTGACTCATACTGACTTGAGTCAAGCTTTGATTATCTATCTTATATATTGAGTTGTGTAGAGGAAAGGGAAGATAAGTGTGATGAATGTAGATGCATGATGCAAGGATAATCAATGAGGTTCCATACAGAGTAGAGAAAAAGAGTTTTGTTCAAATGATATGCAAGTTGTGTTGAGACTGTGACAAAGATATGAGACAATGTGTGAGTAGTTGAGGATTGAGTTGTGTGTTCTAACATTGGTCACTTGATGCAGAGTTCAAGGAGGGATTCATGATTAGAAGATCCTTCTTTTCATACCATTTTTTGTATCTTTCCCTAAGTGTAGTTAGCTTTAGGTTTTGCAACTTGTCCTCTTTGTATCTTACCTCATGAGCAGTTAACCTTGGTGTGCAAGTTCTGGGTAGTGATCTCTTTTCTTTATAATTTTATATACATGTAGTGGATATATTTTTGTGGGCAAGTTCTCACCATGGCTTCCCCTGTTTGGGTTTTCCATGAAGAAAATCTTGGTGTTCATGTGTTGGAGTTTAATTGTTTATAAGCTGCATTTAATTTTTGTTTTAGACTGATTCACCCCCCCTCTCAGTCCTGCCTGGGGTTCAATAAGAAAAATAAGGTTGTTTCATTCATCTTGAAAAAGAGGACTCCCATAAGTAGTTTCTATGGTTCAAATTCTCAAAAAGTAGTAGTCTTATAGGATGTTATTTCTCTCTACAAGCCTTCAAAACCTATAAGAAGTGTGGTATAGATCACAAAGACCCCTTTGCAACCTTAAAAAAAGGACATTTATGTGTTCTCTTAGCATGGTGATATCCTCTTTGTGGGTGATTTCAGTGCTAAAACAACAAGTGAAGAAGCTAGTGTACATGGTTGTAAAGTTGATTGTAACCTTATTTGGCTCACAGAAGAGGGAAACCATCAATGGGAAAGAGTCTCAAAGACACCAAAGGATGCAACCAACTTGGGGAATAATTTCTTATTCTTTGTGACATTTTTTATTTAATCATTTATAATGGTTTGGCTAGATGGGCAAAGTCGGGTAGTTTCAATTGTAACACTTACAATGGGACAAGAGTGGTTGACTACGCAATTTGTTTGAATAGCTTACATAAAAAATTTGAGGAAATTGTGACTAGTGAGCATATATGGGATCTAAAATTAGATCAAAGTCCGATTTATTTAAGTCATTTGTTGGTAGAAAAGAACTAGTATGAGGCAAAAACTCAATGCTCTCAACAACCACATTCAAAGGGTAGGATCCTTTTGACTCAAGGCAATGGTAACATCTTGAAGGCTATACTTGAGAGGTTTTTAAAGGAGGAGAAAACTCTATTTCATGGTCTCAATAGTCATGAGTTAACAATTCTGATCCATGAGGCTCTTACAAAGTGTAAAAGAAAAAAGATTAAAAAATATGAGACAAATTATTTTCTAATTAATGCATGGTTTGATGAGGAATGCAAAATGGCTAGGAGAATTTTAAGAAAGTCAAATAAAGAAGAGATAGACATCAAAGCTTACAAGCATATTTTAAAGAAAAAAATTGATTTTATGATCACAAGGAGAGAAGAGCTATTTTTTCTTGGCAAAAATAACTCCATGCTATTCTAGAAATAACTTCAGCCAAGAAAGAAACAAACTAAAAATAATATCACAACTACTCAATTTTTTGATTATGCAAGGTAGCTTTAAGAGAAAAATTTTAAGGTGGACCCCCCACCCTTGGTCAACATTACTACAAATCCTTTCACCGTGCAAGAGATTGAGATGGGTATTAATAAGTTGGATGTCAATAAAGATAAAGACTTGGTTGAGATTCAAGAAGAGTATCTCAAGTGAGGCATGAAAACCCTTGCATCTCACATTGTGAAAATCATTAACAACATCATCCATCAAGGGTTCCCTAAAGATTGGACAACTAATCTAGCTATACCTCTTTTTAAAAGAGATGATGTTAGTAACCCCTCCAATTATAGGATGATAATGATTAATCCTTTATTTGTAAAATTATTTGGCAACACACATGATAGAAAATAGAATCATTAAATGGGCGGAAGTAAATCATAAACGTATAAAAGGGAAAGTTGGCTTCGGACCTAAACATTTCATAGTTGACCATGGCATTACTTTAAGACACATCATTGAAAAAGTTTGAGAGAAAAAGGAAGAAGTCTTTTGTTGCTTTATTAATTTCAGAAAGGCTTTTGACACAGTCCCTAAAGATAAACTATGGCATAGAATGGAAAAAATTTGAATTCCTATGCATCTCAGGGTAGTTGTTCATAGGCTATATGAGGAGGTTAAAGTCAAAATAAAAACTTTAGTTGGAATTTCAAATAGATTTAGGAGTGATATTGGGGTCAAACAAGGGTTATCTCTATCTCCTGCCTTGTTTAGCTTATATATTGATAAGCTTGAAAAGTAGTTAAACATGCAAAATGGAGAGGGTACTCAACTAGGTGAATTTGTGATAAGGCTACTCCTTTATATAGATGAACTCATTTTGATTGCTAAATCTGCCCTTGGTTTGTAAGAATTTACAGATTACAAATATCTTGGAATTGATTTCAACAAAAATCTAATTTGGAGAAGTTGGAAGAAGAAATGAACTTTAGGAGGTTGGAAAGCATTTTATGCTTTTCAAAATAGATGTAGAGAGGTAGAGCTATGTGATTGGAAAACCATCCATGTTCTTTTTGGGCTTTCATTATTGTCAGTTGTCCTCTATATGTGTGAAATTTGGGCCAGCAGTAGGTCTCAGTCTCACAATGGAAGCAAATTGAGAGCATTAAAAAACTTTTAATCATAAAAAAGATCAAAATTAAAAGTGTGATGCTAAAAATGTGGTATATAAGAGGCATACACATATAATGAGACAATAAAATGTAATTGAAAAGCTTAATTGAAAAACTAGATTAGAAATACAAACCATAAGCCTTCCTTGAAATGTCCCATTTTCTTCTATTCTTGAGGACCTTGAAGGTGTTGGATTGATGGGCTCTCAGCGGAGCAATGACCTCCAAAGTGAAAACTCAAGAGTTGAGTAGCTATTTGATCATGATTTACTATGGAGATGATATGAAATGCGTGATTTAAGAAACTAGATTAACATGCTATGATAAATCCAAAAGCTAATTACTAGATAATTGAAATACAAATTGCCTATAGTAATGATGCCTAAATTGATATGAGATGGGATCCATATTGCTCCAAAATGGGGGATATTTATAAGAATTCCAAGGCCAAAGCTGAGGTGGCAGGAATTGACGGTCCAGATTTGATCTGAAGATATCAAGGGCCAAGATTGAGGAAGTTGGAGAGGAGGTTGGAGGAAGGGACACTTGTCATTTCTGTGGTGACAAGTGTCAAGGAGCCTTTCTCATGAGAGGGAAAGTGTCCAAGGGAGGAGACATGTGGCAAAAGTGCCATGTGTCTCAAGGAGAGAATATCCACACCCTAGGAGGTTAGGATAAGGAGGTTAGAATGTGCAAGATAGGATAGGGTTAGTTAGACCCAAGATTATATTGAACGGGTTAAGTTAGGGGATGGTTAGGTTAGGTGGTTAAAGTTAGGAGCCATGTGCTCATTTGAATTTAGAAATTCAAATAATTGGAAAATGGTAATTAATCTCAACAAACTTGAGTTTGTTAATCTTAATTAGGGATTAGAAAAATTGATTAATATGGGGAGACATTAATTAATTTAGAATTAATTAATCAAAGGGGGATATGAGATGAACTATATAAATAAATCATTTAGATTTATTTACTAGTAGATGAATAGAGAAATTAATTAAATTGCTTGTGAATTCAATTAATTGGGAAGGGGAATCAATCAAATAATTGCGTATTTAATTAACTATCTTCAGACCATTTTTAGGTGTATACATTTTGCCCCTCTTTGAAGCGATGTGTGACAATGCGTTGATTCAAAGAAAACTTGATTGATGATGTTGTTGATATTGATTTTGATAGGATGTAGATTCGATCTTGATTTGATGCGGATTTGGTTTCAATATGATACTGATTTGATTTGGAGATGATAAATCTCAATATGATGTTGATTCGATTTTGGAGATGATAAATCTCGATATGATGCCGATTCGATTTTGGAGATGATAAATCTCGATATGATGCGATTTCGAACTTGGAGATGATAAATCTCAATATGATGTGGTTTCGATTTTGGAGATGATAAATCTCGATATGATGCCCCAGACATTGATTGATAGATATCGGTGCGAGGATGCCCCCTCGTCAGATGAATCGGATAATTTCCAAATGTTCATGATTTTTTTGTGATTTTTTTATTTTTTTGAAATTTTTTGAAATTCTTTCGATTTTTAATGATTTTCCAATTTTTAGAGATTTTTAGAGTCAATCCGATTCATTTCTTGATAAGAAATTTGAAAATGCTGCCCTGCCAGGCTGATTAGTTGATTGGATGATTAAAAATAAATGGAATAAAAATCCCACGTAAATGCCCCATTATGAGTTTTAAAAGGTGAATTCCTTTTACCACTTCTCATTTGTGCACTGCAGCTGTTTGAGAAAAAAATTATATTTTTGAGATGGGTTTTTCAATTTCTGAAATGGGTTTTTTAGTTTTAAAAAAAAATCATTTGTATTCCAAAAATATTTTATTTATGTATGCATTTTTTTCAAATTTTAGGCAGGAAGAGGGGCGGTGGTGGTGGGAGGCAACCGCCACCAACGCCACTATGGGCGCCATTGGCGCTACGGGAGGTGCTGCGGGCACCACCGCAGGCACTGTCGGCGCCGCGAGCGGCGCTTTGGGTGCCACCACGGGGGGGGGGGGGGGGGGGGGCGGTGGGGTGCTTTTTCTTTTTTTTTGATGATTTTGATGATTTTTTAATTTTTCTTTTACTGTTTTGACTATTTTTTGATTTTTCCGATTTTGATGATTTTTGGAATTTTTTGATTTTTCTGATTTTTTACGATTTTTGGAAATTTTTTGATTTTTTGAGATCTTTTGATTATTTGATTTGGGTGATTTTGAGAAAATGATTTGATTGGTTGACTTTGCTGTCAATTTGAGTTGATTTTTGATAGGGTAAAATTTGATTAGCTATCTAATTGATAAAATTAGATGCTCCCGATTGATAAATTTGATGATCAGTTCCGATTATCTCAATGCATGCGCGAGATGAGATAATTTTGATAATGACCTCATGATAGGTGAGCGTCATTGATAGGGGCCCAATGAGATTTGATAAAAATCTCAATTGAGCAAAATAGACCGATAGATAGATTGATTTGATAGATAGATAAATCAAGAAACTGATATGATGAGATGATTTGATTGCAGGAGAACTTTACCGTTCTTCAGTCTCAGGAGCGTTTCTCGAAGACATGGATGTTGATACCTCACCTTAGCCAAGGGGAGAGAGACCACATTGGTAGGTGTGTTTTATCTTCCCTTCTTGACATGCCCCAGCATTTGATAAACCAGGGATTACTAACAACTTTAGCACAGTGCTGGCATAGTGAGCATAACACGTTTCATTTGCCGACAGGAGATATTATGGTGACACCCAAGGATGTCTACTAGATTTTGCGCATCCTTGTGATGGGCAATCTAGTATATTATGATCTCAGTGAACGAGGTGGGATAGAAGCACTTTTTTGAGTGTTTGAGGATGATGAGATAGGTGGGTATGATATCGCATGGCAGGAGATGCTAGAGCTAGGTAACACCACATTACCAACTGTTCTTGCCGGATTTATTGGAGGCTTCCTTTGTCTTAATCATAGGTCAAAGGGATTATGTATTGGATGGGGTCATTTGCTTGAGTAGATGGTGACAGAGGGGACTCGCTTTGCATGGGGGTCATGTATGTTGGCACATTTGTATCATGACTTGCATCAAGTTGTGTACCAGGGATCAACTGCATTATCAGCAGGGGTGACCATGCTTCAGATATGGGCCTGGGAGCATTTACCTATCACCCGACCACTGGCAGACAGAGATAGACTTGTAGGGAGGCCTTATGCTAAGGGGTATCCAGGTATTATTGTCCAGCGAAAGCTGGGAAAATTAGAGTACTGGCAATGAACCTTGGATGATCTGGAGACTGTGATATGGAGACCATATAGGGATTGTGAGATTTGGCTTGAGGATGCAGTGGAGATGTCGTATGTATTCATGACGTGATATCTGATTGGATCGACACCCTACGTCATCAATCTATTCCTTTGTATGAGGGTGTTGAGACAATATGGCAGAATACAGCGGATGCCACAAAGTACAGCTCATTATGCTCATCGGAGATTGGATATGGCTACTTGGGGGCCTTCTATTTCATATGACCAGGCTTGCGCAGAGTATTGATCATTGGAGCCAGTTGATTGGGATCATCTGCCAGGCGTGATGGATAGCGGGATGACACATGAGTATGCCATGCATTGTACTGTACACAGGTTTCTGAGGCTGACACGTCCGGATGAGCCAGAGCCAGTTTTTAATGAGGATGATGAGAGGCTACGACGCAGAGCTCCTAGATGATGGAGGGATGGCAAGGTGAGAGATGAGAGTGGAGATGGGGATGGATATGTAGGAGGTGTAGGAGATCATGGTGATGGAGGAGATGATGGTGGAAAAGATGATGATGGGGGGATGATGATGGGGGAGATGGTCGAGCAGTGGCAGCGACAGTAGTAGGCACATCAGGAGCTAGCAGTTCTAGATTTGCTAGAGATGTATATACAGATTGGATGGCCCAAGTGGTCAGATGTAGGAGATCAGTTCCCAGGGATCAGGGGCATGAGGTCCCAGAGCAGGAGGTTCCCCTAGTTGAGCAGGTACCTATGACAGTATCACGGGCTGAGCAGCCACAGGTAGAGGCACCTTGACAGATCCTCATTAGGATGTCGTCTCATCAACAACAGGCTCAGATTACAGACTTACAGGCTCAGGTTCAACAGTTAGAGAGTCAACTAGCAGAGAGGGACTCTCAAATGGCCCAAGTAGAGACTTAGATGGCTTCTCTCCTAGTCAAGAGAGACGCAGCTATGGATAGGTGTCGGCAGGCCGAGACATAGGTGCAATTGTCAGGAGGGTCTACTTCAAGGAAGACTGCCCTAAAGATGATGCGCTAGGGGATCCGAGAGGCTAAGTATTATAGGACCTTATACTTTACTGTTGTTCCTCCTGATCGAAGGGCTCTGAGATTTTCACAGCTGAGCAAGAGATCGAGGTAGAGCCAGACTGAGAGTCGAGGAGTGACAAGGCCTCTTCAGAGAGCTCCCCTAGGTGGGGACTCAGGTATAGGGGTACCAGTTGATGCTACTCTACTTGCCGCATCAGGACAGAGTTCCGCTCTGTGTCCGAGTCGTTACACTGATATGGGACATTGATCTATTTATGTACACACCTTTTTGTGATGAGATATTGATGATTCCTGTGATGTATATCTGTGATATCATTGTACCTTGGACATTGATCTTGTTTTGATGATATAATATGCAGTTGATTCTATTCGCTCTACATGACCTATGAAATGATGGATTCATTCTATTTGACATATGATTATGATGTGTAGTAACTTTCATGACGTATGCTTGATGTATGCTTTAATTTCTATATGCTTATGAATTCTAGATGATAGATATATGATGATGTAGTATTTACATGATGTATACAAATTCAAATATGTATGGTGATGCTTATAATTTCTATGTGATGTATGTGCAATGCAATGCTTTCTATGTTTATGATATTTTATGATTTTCTCATGCATGTTAATATGAGATGGATGCAATGCAATGCAATGGTGTTATTTTATATGATTTGAGATTTGATGAATGCCATGCAATGATCTTACTAAATGAATGAATGAGTTGATGCTTTATATGAATGATGCCTTAGTATGCAATAGTTACATGAGATGAACTAATTTATCATGCATGATGAATGAATTGATTATTTTTGTTCTTGTCCAATGTACTCAATCACGTAATAAGAGAGATAACACCATGTTAGCTTTGGCCTTGGAAAACATGAGCATTGTGATCCCATGCAGAATGAAATGTAAATCTATCTTAAAATGCAAATGCAAAATGAAATGCAATGCAGTGATCGGACCAGACATAGAGTCATTGCTTTGTTTCATCATTGAACCTTTAAAATGTGGGAAGTGAGTGCAAACATCAATGGTATAATTGAACCATGATGACCTGAGCACTACTTTCCTGGGTTTTGATATTGCAAGTTAGCACAAGCATCGAGGTATAATTGAACCTAGATGACCAGAGTGTTGCTTGCATAAAATACGCAGTATTAACCATTTCTATATGCAAGTTCAAAATGTCTTCGATGATACTCTGATGATCATTTCCTTAGACAATTTTGCACATATTAATGATTAATTTATAGATAGTAGACAAGAAAAATATCATGTTTCTTCCTCATTCCTCTAGTCAAAGACATCCTAGAGTTACCTAGAAATCATGATAGCAAAAATCCAAGTAAAATAGTTGAACCATTATTGCCAAAGTGTTAAAATCATGAGTCAAGATATATCATCCATTGATATGTGATAGTTAATGGTTGATAATGTGATCTTATGTTCAATGTTGGATGTATCTCGATTTTTCGCTTAACAAGCATTGTTTGACTGTTGTTCTACCTGCTTTGATTAAGCTCAAAATGATTGCAACTTTTTGCCCCCAACCAGGTTCAGGATTTTGCCCCCAGCCTAGAAACAAGCCTTATTATGATATAGTCAATGATCCAAACCATGATGAGAAATCACTTGGGAGGCTTGCATATGTACAAAGGCTTTATGATGAATATGAACAACGCTGATGGAAAAGAATGCAAGTGGAAGAATGCGTGAACCAATAGATGGCAGAGCCAAGTTTTCACCATCTGTTTTTATTGCACTTTTTCTCATATTAGATTTTTTTTAATTATTTTCTTCTTTTTTTGCTGTTTTTGGATTTTTTGCTTTTTCAGCTGTTTTCGGATTTTTTTGCTTTTTCACTGTTTTTGAATTTTTTTGCTTTTTCACTATTTTTGGATTTTTTGCTTTATCACTATTTTTGGATTTTTCTGCTTTTTCACTATTTTTGGATTTTTCTGCTTTTTCACTATTTTTGGATTTTTCAGACATAAAACTTCTTCAGTAGCATGTTATTGATGGGTTCCTCGAGCTGAACTTTGTCTTGTGTTGATAGCTGATATGCCCGTGACCCAAATACTACTGTGACCACAAATGGACCTAACCAGTTTGGTTCAAATTTTCCCTTCTTTTCTCGATCTGACTGATTTCGTGGATTTTCCTTTAATACTAGTTCTCCGACTTGAAAGATTCGTGTTTTGACCTTGTGATTATAACTTTGACACATTCTTTGCTGATATACCTTTAAATGATCAAAGGCATTTTGTCTTCTTTCATGGATCAGTTCTAACTCTTGTAGTCTAGATACTCGTTGTTCTTCATTTGGGATAAGTCCTTTTAGTGATACACATAGAGAGGGTATCTCTACTTTGATTGGCAATATGGCTTCTGATCCATATACAAGAGAGAAAGGTGTGGTACCTGTTAGTGTGCGGATACTGGTGGGGTAGGCCCAGAGAGTAGGGTTTAGTTGAATATGCCAATCTTTCCCAACATCGTTCACTGCCTTTTTGAGGATTTTCAGAATAGTTTTGTTAGATGCTTCTACCTACCCATTCCCCTGTGGATAATAGGGTGTGGAGAATTTGTGCTAGATCTTAAACTTCTCACATAGATCTTGTACATCCTGATTCTTGAATGGTCACCCATTATTAGTGATAATGGTCATTGGTATTCCATAACGATAGATGATGTAATTCAAGATAAATGCAACAATTTGTTTTCCTGTGATATTTGTGAGAGGTACTGCTTCAATCCATTTTGTGAAATATTCTATAACTACAAGGATGAATTTGTGACCATTAGATGAAGAAGGATTTATTTTTCCTACTAGATCAAGACCCCATTGATAAAAAGGCCAAGATGTTGCCAAAGCATGAAGTTCTTGTGCTGGTGCATGGATCAAGTTTCCATAGATCTGACATTGTTTGCATGTTCTAGCTATCTGAAAAGAATCTTGTTCCATAGTCGGCCAATAATAGCCCAAGCGTATGAGTTTTTTGAAAGGGTAAGACCACTTGAACAAGTGCCACAAATGTCATTATGGACTTTCTTTAAGGCCTTCTCAGATTCTGCTTGTTCGAGACATCTTAAAAGAGTACCGTTTAGACCTCGTTTAAATAGGGTATCCACGACAAGAGTATAATGGGAGGATTGGCGAATAAAGTTTCTCTTTTGATTTTTTGATAAGTCAGGAGGTAAGATGTTATCTTTTAGGTATGTGTAAGTTTGGCCATAGCGGGAGGAATCATATCCAATAAGTTGACAAATGGTTTGGGAATCAGGACAATTATGAGAAGGGTAAAATAACTCTTCGACCAGGAATTCATAACGCTCTTGATTTTCCTATGTTTGTAATAGAGAAGAAAGTGTTGCCATGGCATCTGCTACTTTGTTATCATTTCCTGGAATTTGTTCAAAAGTGATTTTGATAGAATATTTCTTGAAATCATCCACCATCTTTTTGTAAGGCATGAGTTTGTCATCTTTTGTTTGATAGTCATCATTGATTTGATTGATGATGAGCTGAGAGTCTCCAAAGACCTGAAGTAGTGTAATGTTCCATTCCACAACCATTTGATACCTGTAACCAAAGATTCATACTTTGCGGTATTATTGGTGCATGGAAAGATTAATTTGAATGCTTTTGGGATGGTATGACCTTGTGGTGTAATAAATAGATATCTTGCTCCTGATTTGTGCTGCGTATATGAACCATCAAAGTATATTTGCCATGCTTTTGTTGTGACTATTAGGATATCAGCGTCAGGAAACTCAATCTGTAGAGGATGATCATCTTGAAGTGGTGCCTCTGCTAGTTGATCTACGATGACTTGTCCCTTGATAGATTTTATGTCTACATACTCAATATCAAACTCACTTAGGATCATGATCCATTTTGCTAGTCCTCCTATCAATGTTGCCTTGCTGAGCAAATATTTCAATGGATCGATTTTAGCTATCAACTTGATGGAGTGAGATAATAGATAGTGTCTTAATTTTTTAGAAGCAAAAACTACCGCCAAGCATGCTTTTTCTGTTGGGGAATAGTTGATCTCATATCCCACTAGTGTTCTATTGATGTAGTAGATGGCTCGCTCTTTTCCTTCATTATCCTATTATGCGAGCAAAACTCCTAATGATACTTCAGTGGTCGATACATAGAGAAATAACGGCTTGTCTAGAATTGGTGACATTAGAACAGGTGGTTGCATGAGATATGCCTTGATCTTGTTGAATGCATCCTCACATTAATGGTCCCACTTGAAATGAACATTTTTGTGCAATAGATGGGTAAATGGTTGACATTTATCTATTAGTTGAGCAACAAATCTTCTGATTGACTCAAGTCTTCCTTGTAGTGATCTAAGTTAACTTATATTCTTGGGAGATGCCATTTCCATGATTTCTTTGACCTTAGTTGGATCTACTTCGAGACCTCTAGCTGAAACAATGTATCCCAATAGCTTTCCTGAAGTGACACAAAGGCACATTTCTTAGGATTTAGCCGTAGCTTATACTATTCTAACCGATCAAAAATCTTTTCCAGTATTTCGATATGTTCTTCTTTGTTGTATGATTTTGCCAAGATGTCATCCACATAGTCTTCCATGAATGTATGCATCATGTCATGGAATATAATTGTCATATCTCTCTGATATGTGGCACCTACATTCTTTAGTCCAAAAGGCATGACGTTCCATTAGAAAGTACCCCACGGACATGTGAAAGCTGTCTTTTCTTGATCTTCAGGTGTTGTTTTAATCTGATTGTATCTAGAGAAACCATCCATTAGCGAAAACATGGAGTGTCCAGCTATTAAATCTACAATGATTTCAATGTTAGGCAAAGGAAAGTCATCCTTTGGACATGCATTATTAAGATCTCTGAAGTCTATGCATACTCTGATGCTTTTGTCTAGCTTTGAAATAGGAATGATGTTTGATACCCATTGAGGATATGCTATAGGTCTGATGAATCCTACATCTAGTAATTTTTTTAGTTCTTCTTTGACCAAGAGAGCAATATGTGGATACATCTTTCTTAATTTCTATTTGACTGGTTTGTCTCCTGGATTGACATTTAAGTGATGCATAATAAGATCTGGATCCAATCCTGGCATGTATGCATATGACCAGGCGAAATTGATTTTCCGTCGTGTAAAGAATTCCATATATTCTTTCCTTTCTTTTTCTAAAAGAGAAGTTGTTGGATGTAGGATCTTTGGTTGCTCTATTGTCCCAATATTAACTACTTCTATTGGTTCAATCAAAATTGATGACCTTTCTTGATAGTACTTAGGTAAAGTGTCACATCTCCCATCTTTCGGCACCTTGAGGAGGTTTTCACCGTTACATGCGTCCTTTCTTTTTACTTTTCCTGATCTAATGTTAACAAGAAATGGTTTTCAACATTAGACCTAATATTGTTTTCTTTATTTTTGCTTTTGCGACTAGGAGATTTGGCACCCACTTGACTGGAAGATGTGTTGCTGAAATTCTTGGTGGAAGTTGTTGCAGGTTCGATTGCATTAAGATATACAGCTATGGTATAGTCATTTGGAAAGGTATCAATGGTAGTATGTCCTTCATTTTCCCATTCAATAAGTTCGGGGTGGAGTAGAGGTAAAGGATCATCAGGTTGAGATGTTTCGAGAGTATTTAGGGTCATAATTGAGTTATCAAAGTTTTTGGTATGTATGTCAATGTCTAGAACAGTACCCTCATCAAAATGACCTCGCCCAAGAAGTTCTTGATCGTCCTCAATTAAGTCCAAGTCAGCCAAATGTGATTCTAATTCAAGTGAACTAGTTCCTAACGTTTTCCCTACATACGTGTGAACTACATCGACTCCTACATCTTCTTTAAAGCAATTTTCTTTAGCTAATTCTTCAGAATGATAGGAATCCCATTCCCATTTGTCAAAATTTGTCTCACTTGCAGCTTGCAATCTACAAATTTGTTCATATAGCTTTTGATGTGTTTCTTCTGTTTGTCTTGCTATATGTTTCCTTCTTTCATATTCAACTTCTTCTAGACTGAGATTGAGTTCTGTCAACTTTACTATCAGCTCTCCTTGATTAGTACTAGGTTCATGCTTGTTTTAATTGAGAGTTAATGCTACTTGGGAGGTATTATTGGTTTGTTTCTCTTGTTGATTTGAGGATTGTTTCTTTTGCCATTTCATGTTTGGTTGTGCTTGTTGCTTTGCAGATGCTTCTTCCCTTTCAATTGCAAGTTGTTCTTGTCTATTTTCATATTCCTCTTGGTGTTGATTAGAGAATGTGTCTTCTGGTAGAGGAACTTGTCCATACCCTAAGCCTGCTTTGTCTGTAGCTTGCTGAGTATGAGGTTGGATAGGTTTTGAGATACCTTCTTTTCTTTTTCCTATAGGACCTGTTCCAGTGTATCCCATCTTTTGAAGAATGTTGAATCATTTTCCATATTTTTCTGTAGGTATTCTGACATTGTTGACCTTTTGTTGAACTTCTTCATCTTTGTATAGCCACTGTAGCACATCTTTGTCTTCTGTCTCCTCTAATAAGGTTCTAGCACTAATGAATGCTCCATCAAATATTGGAAGATGTTTCACAATTGGTTGTTGTTTAGAGTTTGATGGTTTTCCAAAGGATTTAGGAGAGAGTGGTAGTTGTGATATTAAGTATTCTCCATTTCCTCGATCTCTTAGCTACATTTGTTTTTCCATACTTGATAAAATAGAGGCAAGGGATTGTTCTTTGGATTGTGTGTTCGAAGATGATGCCTCCCTGTTATGAGGAACAATGACTTCTTGAGCCATTTTTAGATTGCTGCAATATTAGAATGGATTTGAATCTGCAGATATTGTGATTTCTTGTCCATTATAGGGAAATTTGACACGCTGATGATATGTTAATGGAATAGCTTGCATGTCATGTATCCATGGTCTTCCCAAGAGTATGTTGTATGGTAGTTCCAAATCTAGGACTTGGCATGTTGTGTTTTTCTACAAAGGTCCCACTCTGATGGGTAAAACCACAACTCCTTTAGAGCAATTCTCTTCTTCATTATGTGCTTTGATTTTGATCTTTTTTAGGGGATCAACTGCATCTTCTGAATAACCTAGAGCACGGACAAGACTCAATGAGAAAATGTTTAAGCTAGCTCCCCCATCTATTAGGACACGTTTAACGAGCATTTTATGAATGAGGACTTCAATTTGCAAGGAAGCGCTATGGGGATGTTGCAAGGAATCAATGCTTGGATATGAAGTAGATGGGTTTTGAATAGGATCCTCTGAAATAGGTTTGATGGCTATTATGGATATCCCTTGGGGAACATCATTTTTGGGTGTATTGTTTGGTGAGGATGCTATGGAAGGTTTTTGCACTTTTTTAAGAAGTGTAAGAATAGATGCCTTAGGAGAGTTAACTTGCTTATGGGGGGATGAACCATTGCTAGATATAGGTGTGCGATTGTGATCTTTCTCATCCAAATCTTTTAAGGATATTTTTAATAGTTGCATAAAAGAGCCACCTTTCTTTGGATATGTATTTGAATCCTTGTTACATTGTGACATGGTTGGATTTTGATTCTGGACTTATTTGATTTCTCTAATATATTGGCTTGTTATGTGTTCTTGTCTTTTGCTTTGGTATGCCATGTTTCTATGATCTTTAGCTATTTCCAATGTTTCAGCGATCTTATGTCTCTGCGCTCTAATTAAAATGGGCATTGTGTTTGATATGTTTTTGTGAGATTTAAATCTTGCTTAATGTGTTGCAATAATTGATCAATTGTTGAGGAAATGATCTTTCAAGTGTTTGTTTGTTTGCAAGTTTTTCGATCTTAGTTTTACAGTGCAAATTTTGTGATTTTTGATATGACCAAGTTCAATAGGAACGATATATCCTATGTTAGAGAATGAGGTTATCCTGATCAAGTGTTGTAGCTTCGTGATTAAATGATGATAGATCCTGATAAGAAACTATGTTTGAATGATTAGTTTATCAAAGACAATGTGATGTTGCACTTTAAGGTGTTTGATCTTGTAGCATCCTAAAATTGTGACACTTGCAATTTCGACTACATTTGGGTCTTCACGATGGCGGTGCAACATTGAACCTGAATGGAGACCCCGAAACCTGCTTGTGACATCAAAAACTGCATCTTTCTGCACCCTGGCCTGATCCCTCCTTGCACCCTGTTGTCCCGGGAGGTGGGACCATGGTGCCCAGTGCCCTGGTCCTTCAGGACGAGGGCACCCAGCGCCCTGGTCCCCCAGGACCATGGCGCCTAGTGCCCTGGTCCCTGGCCCTATTTTGGGCCCGATCTCTTGTGGGCATCGGGTCTTTAAGTTTGCAATTCAGGAAATAATGTTTCCTGGTCGGCCTAACGTCGGGAAAATCAGTCTATCAGCCCTAATTGACAAGTATATCAACTACATTTCCCCTCCCATTTGAGGAGGGAAGAAAAAGAAAAAACATATGTGAGCAAGACGCGAAAGCGATATTCAAACATTCAAGCATTCAAGCATTCAAGCATTCAAGCATTCCTTCAAGCAATTGAGCATTCTAAGTCTCCATTAAAGGCTAGGTGTTGCATTCAAGACAAGGATTCAACCATTGAAGAGGAGATCACATACAACATACAACATACATTACACCTTCGCATGTAAGAATACAAACATTCTTACAACAAGGTATCCGTACTTGTTTACATTACAAACATTTACATTTACAGCATTCTCATTTCTTGGTTAATTCCAAAACTGGGGTTTGACCTAAAGGCAAACCCCTCATCCCTAACCCCCCAATCATCCTCTCTTTTCTATGTGTAGGTTGCAGGTATGCAGCTGTAATTGAAGATCTGGAATCCTTGTGCAGAGACGAACAGATCCCCCTTCGTTTCGTGGATTTTTTGGAGGACCGTGTGCACGCCGGGCGCCATCGTCCCGTCAACTTTTGCTCAAATTTGCAAAATAGCACTGTCTCGACATTTTACTGCTAATTCCAGGTCCACAGCTTGATCCCATATCCCTATCTTTGTTTATAAGTGAATCTTTCCTACTTTACATGCATTCCTAGTTCAATCTTTATATCTACATTCTTTACAAAAGAGGGTATCCTTGATGTCACAACCCTTGAAACTCATATAGAATCCAATCTTGCATTGCGTGGGATTGGATCTTGTGGGTTTCAACCCCTCTTTTGAATGTAAATTCTCCCCTAAGTGAAAACCATCAACCCTAGTGACTCTCCCTTCTCTCTCCTTGGAGTTGGGGAGGGGAGGACAACTAGGGTTCGATTTTTCCGCTTTACATTTTGGTGAACCCGATGTGAACATCCTCATTCTGATTATTCATGGTTAGATCTGAAAATTTTGTTTCCTTAATTATATTTCCATGTTTGATCTTTTGCAAATTTTAGAGGTTGATTGCATAAAAACCCTAAAATTTTCTTTTTAAGTAATTAAACTTGTGAAATGTTTAATTGTTAATGCTTGTTTCAGATCTACCCTTCTATTGCAAATTATCAATTCATATTTGTGCTTTAATTCTGAAAATTAAGTGGTTAAATGTCAAAACCCTAATTTTTAAGACCTTCTTGATTCAACCTTTGACTGATAATTTCACTAATCAAAACACCTCCAAATCGGCTGTAACTTTGGATCCCGCAATAAAATCACGATATCTTTCATTCCTGAAAATTTGGAAAAAAGTTGCGAGGACCGTGTGCACCCCGAGCGCCATCGTCCCCGACATTTTTTCTGAAATTTTGGGAGCTAGATCTTACTATATTTTTTTGCTAAAATCCAGAATTTTGGTTGATTTTATCAATTTTAACACTTTCAAAATTAAAGTCAAAGTTGGTCTGGCGATTGCTTGGATTGAGGCTTCTAATCATTAAAAAATTGTTGAAATTAAAATTCATATCAAAATTGTGTTTCTTACAGTCCTAAATCTGAAAAGTGTGTTGGCATTCATTCGAAATTTCAGTGTTTTATTCAGATTTTTGTAGTTTGTGACTTTTGAAATTAAGTGTTTAATTGCAAAAACTTTGATTTCCACTTTCATATTCCAATTTTGCATGAAATCGAGTCAACTTTTAAATTTCAAAACTTGCATTGCTTTCAGTATTCCTTCTAAAATCATAAAATTCAAAATTTCAGTTTCCCCCTCTTTTTCAAAATTCAAATTTTGCATTTTTCAACAATCTTGGTAGGGTTCAATTTTGAGATTGCAACTTTAATTTGGCCTATCTATAGATCGTAAAATCACTCAATTTTTTTAGATTAGCTTTAAAATCATCATAAATTTCATCCCTGAAAATTTCGAAAAAAGTTGCGAGGACCGTATGCACTCCGTTCGCCACGGTCCCGGACATTTTTTCCGAAATTTTGGGAGATTGTCCTGATTGCATTTAACAGCTTAAATCTAGGAGATTGGTTGGTTTTATTGAAATTTTCTACCTCTAAAATTCAAAATATTCTCTCTTTCTTTAGTGCATGAGTTTTACAACAATAAGCCCTACTTACACTATTCCCGTTAGACGAAGCCTTAGAATTAAGTCTTTCCAAGGTTTAATTACTGAGGAGATGGAACCTAATTTGAATGGCCTTTTTAACGAGGACATGGGTAATTCCTCTAATCCTCTTAATGATGAAGAAGATCTCCATGAGGTTTCTATAGAACAACTTTCAAAATTGGATAACCAATTTGATGATTTTCGACAATGGATGTCTCAAGAATACCCTGATAGTTAATTGAGGGTCTAAAATGTATGGTTCAAAGTGATAAGAATGGAATTGATATTTTGCATGGTACTGCACACATTGTGGATTCGAATGTGATGCCGATGAAAAGTTGTGCCGAAACCTTAGGTTATACACAACCTCCTACACAAGTCAATCATTCTATTCCTTTGACAACTTCTATTGCTAGTATACCTACTTTTACATCAAATATAATGACTACTTCAATATAAGACATTCCACCTATGATCACCAGTCATGGGGGCAATCCCTCTTCTTCAATCAACCCTCTTCCTTCATTCAATCTGACTTCTTCATTCATTCCTTCAATGAGTGTCCCTATTATATCTCCACAAATAAACATGACACAAGGGGGCAATTCATTTAACCCTTCCATTCCTCCTTGTAGTGTTCTTCCTTTCCAATCATCTCCTATGACTAACTATCATAGTGTCCCACCACCCTACTCTCTACCTTCTTTCAATAACATAACACCTCCATCACAATCTAACACGTCTAATATGAACTCTTCGACTGAAGTGACCATTAACAATCTTGCACAAATTGTCTCTTCTTTACAGCAACAAATTGCCTCTATGAATCAATCTAAGTTTAGTGTGCCCACATTTGATGTTGCGAGCCCACTTTCTCTTGACATTGTTCGAGCTATCCCCCCTAAACATGTTGAAATTCCGCATTTGGAGATTTATAATGGTAAGGGTGATCCTCTAACACATGTTAAGACCTTTCAAACAATATGTACTGATTTTGCTTATGACCAAAGGTTGCTTGCAAAACTGATTACTAGAACATTAAGAGATAAAGCCCTACAATGGTATTTCTCATTGCCTTCCTATTCTATTACTTCTTTTGAACAACTTGCAAATGCTTTTATTCAACAATTTCAAAACAATATAAGTCCTAAAGTTACTTTGATTGATTTAATGCATTGTAAACAAGGTGTTAAAGAAAAAGTGACTGATTTCATTGGTAGATATAAGCATTTGTATGCTCAAATTTCTTTTCCAGTACCTGACAATGATATTCAAAGAATATTTATTTCTAATTTACAAAAAGATATTAGAGAAAAACTTCTATTTTCTGAGTTTACTTCTTTCCAACAGTTGTGCGCAACTCTTCACAATTATCAACTGACTGTGAGTCAAATGGAACAAGCAAATCCTATGGCTCTGAGTGATAAGGGTGATAGTAGTCAACAACCATTTGGGAAGTTTAAATCGAATAGAGAGTCCATTAAATTCAATGAAAACATCATCAACAACAATGTGAATGCGGCATCAGGTGTGCCTCCTATTTCTAAGTTTTTCAAGAAAGAAAGGAAGTTTACTCCTTTGAATGAATCATTGCATAGTATTATGAATAAATTATTGGAACAAAATGTGCTTACTCTTCCTCCTATAAGGAAAATAGATCCCGCAAAGATTAATTCACCCTATTTTGATAACAAATCTTTTTGTCAATTTCATCGTCATCTTGGGCATGATACAGAAAAACGTTTTGCTTTAAAGGGTAAAATTCAAGATTTGATTGATAATAACACTATCTCTGTTTCTGGTGTGAATGATAAAGGCAACACATCTGTAGCTCCTCCTAACCAAAATCTTCAGATTTTTACTAATCCATTACCTTCTCATACCTCTAATGCGATTGATACTAATGATTCCTTTGTCTCACCTGATGATCTTGTGTCTATGACTCTGAATGTGATTAACTTTGTAGAGCAGCAGAAAATCCCTAAAGAACCTTCCATCACCTTTGATTCTAGTGAAACTATCAGGGCACCTGATGGTCCTTTATATATAGTAGCAAAAGTCAAGAATACACCTTGCCGTGGAGTGCTTATTGATCCTTCTTGTATGGTTAATATCATTACTGAAGAATTTCTTTTTACTTTGCAATTGAATCAAGTGATCTATGATGAAACAAATGTGGTTGTGAAACTATTTGATGCATTACCTATTGAAGTCCATAACAAATCCCTTGATGTGGACTTTGCTATTATTCCATCATCCGAACAATTTCGTGTGAAGCTAGGCTATCCTATCTTCCATGAAAGCTATTGCTTCTCCTATTCACAAGTGTTTGAAATTTCCCCATAATGGTGAAGTTGTTACTGTCAATCATAGCCTCTTTAAACCAGCTGAAAGAACTTCTAGCATTCCTATTGATTATTTTTGGCCTAAACAATTCCAATCTCTTCCTCCGCGAAGTGATCATCTTTTCAAATCTTATCAAAAGTGGAAAAAAGATATGATCCTAGCTCTAAGCGAACCTAGAACACCCAAACTTGATATTCCTATCGTTCTTGAGAAGGAAGTTCTTCCTTTGAAAGATAAAACTAATGTCTTTCCTCAAGAAGATTCCCAACCCATCCCTATGAATGTGATTATGCCTATATCTAATAAACTTCCTAAAAGTAGACCTATACCTCCTCGTCATGATGGACTTGGTCTCCTTCCTAAACCGAATATTCCTCCCTTATATGGAGCAGTTCCTCCTCCTTCCTCTTATGGAGAGAAGAGACCTTCCTCTTCTCCTATTGTTCAACCTAAGAGACCACAACCTAAACACCCAAGTGATAAGGATGAGAACATTCCTCCTCCTCAATCTTCTCAACTCCCTACTATGACTAGACGAAATCGTTCTGCACGTGAACGCCAATGAAAGCGTCGTCTTAGAGCTCAAGCAGCTGCTTCTCAAACTTTGCAATCCCCAAAAACACCTTCAGCTAGTATTATTCCATTTTCTCCTCAGCTGACGATTGAGCCGAAATCTCCTAAACATAAGATTCATGATGGTCTTGATCCTGTGCGAGTTAAAGATCCTATTTTTATAAATCTTGATGATGATATAGATGAAAATGTTATTCATGATGAAAATGTTACTCCTGTTCATTCTGATAGTGAATATGAATATGTTGATGTTGATAACCATTTATCTAACGAATTTTCTAAAGCACTTATCCTAGCTCCTAGACAAGAACAACATGGCTTGGGATATGAACATAGCCCTTGTTTGGATCTTGTGATAGCTCCATCTTCTCTATTGGATGTTCCTCCTCTAGCGTGTTTCCTACCTTCCCGAAATATTGATCAGCAAGATCGGGGGGTAGATGACGTGCTAGACTAGTTCATTAGCATAGAAGACTCTCTCCTCCTCTCTTGATCTCTTTTGTTACTTCTTCTACTTGTTGTCCTTAGTGTTGTCTACATGAGGACGATGCAAAACATTGAGATCTCTTTTGGTCTCTCTCATGTTGACTCAAAAGACACATGTGTTCCCTTCTTCTAGGTGACCTTCCTTGATTGGGGAATGAAGAACAATTATGCATACATACATATGATATACATGAATTATCATACAGCATACTAACCCCGAGGAAAGCGAAGTCACCTTGTGCTTTGTGTCTATTATCCTTGGGCTTATCTCACACTTGGGGGCTAAATCCTTGTGATAATTTGCTCCTTTCTCATTTCTTATATGTATCACTACCTTAAAGCAATCACCCCCGGTGAGGCGTGTGCAATCACTTTAACGTAGGGGGGCATACATCCCATTCATATCTTTTCAAGATACTTGAAAATTTCTTGACAAATTTAGCTTTGCCTTGAAAATTTTTGATATCTTTCTTGCATGACTCATAGTGAGGGAACCTTACTACTGACAGTCATGGTTCTCCCTCGTGATCTTCCCTTTTACTTTGTCAATCGAAGTCGTAAGATCCTTAGTCCACTGGGGGCTTGGTGTATCTTGCCTCCTTGACGTGGTGAAAGTTTTTCAATGTTGTTTCCTTGTACTTTACCGGAAGTATGAGCATACGCTTATACTCCCGCTAAAGTGGGGGCTAAATGTAGCGTCCTAAAATTGTGACACTTGCAATTTCGACTGCATTTGGGTCTTCACGATGGCGGCGCAACGTTGAACCTGAATGGAGACCCCGAAACCTGCTTGTGACATCAAAAACTGCATCTTTCTGCACCCTGGCCTGATCCCTCCTTGCACCCTACTGTCCCGGGAGGTGGGACCATGGTGCCCAGCGCCCTGGTCCCTGACCCTATTTTGGGCCCGGTCTCTTGTGGGCATCGGGTCTTTAAGTTTGCAATTCGGGAAATAATGTTTCCTGGTCGGCCTAAGGTCGGGAAAATCAGTCTATCAACCCTAATTGACAAGTATATAAACTACATTTCCCCTCCCATTTGAGGAGGGAAGAAAAAGAAAAAACATATGTGAGCAAGACGTGAAAGCGATATTCAAACATTCAAGAATTCAAGCATTCAAGCATTCCTTCAAGCAATTGAGCATTCTAAGTCTCCATTCAAGGCTAGGTGTTGCATTCAAGACAAGGATTCAACCATTGAAGAGGAGATCGCATACAACATACAACATACATTACACCTTCGCATGTAAGAATACAAACATTCTTACAACAAGGTATCAGTACTTGTTTACATTACAAACATTTACATTTACAGCATTCTCATTTCTTGGTTAATTCCAAAACCAGGGTTTGACCTAAAGGCAAACCCCTCATCCCTAACCCCCCAATCATCCTCTCTTTTTTATGTGTAGGTTGCAGGTATGCGGCTGTAATTGAAGATCTGGAATCCTTGTGCAGAGACGAACAGATCCCCCTTCATTTCGCGGATTTTTCGGAGGATCGTGTGCACGCCGGGCGCCATCGTCTTGTCAACTTTCGCTCAAATTTGCAGAACAGCACCATCTCGACATTTTACTACTAATTCCAGGTCCGCAGCTTCATCCCATATCCCTATCTCTGTTTATAAGTGAATCTTTCCTACTTTACATGCATTCCTAGTTCAATCTTTCTATCTACATTCTTTACAAAAGAGGGTATCCTTGATGTCACAACCCTTGAAACTCATATAGAATCCAATCTTGCATTGCGTGGGATTGGATCTTGTGGGTTTCAACCCCTCTTTTGAATGTAAAGTCTCCCCTAAGTGAAAACCATCAACCCTAGTGACTCTCCCTTCTCTCTCCTTGGAGTTGGGGAGGGGAGGACAACTAGGGTTCGATTTTTCCGCTTTACAGATCTTTAACTTATTTGAGGTGAAAACTTGAGAACCTTTGTGTGTCTAGCTCTTGAATCTATTTTTGACAGAAGATAACCTGATCGAATGACCCAAGAAGATGACCTAGTCTCTATGTTTGACTGTTTGAGAAATGGGTTGTTTTTGTTTTCTGATTTTGATGTAGTTTACCAAAAACACTGACAAAATGACAAGGAACTTTGCTATATTGACTAGAAACACTGACAAACTTACCAAAAATGCTGCTAAACCGACCACAAACGCTGAGAAACAAACCAGAAACACTGATAGATAGACTAAAAACGCTGATAGACATACCAAAAATGCTATTCTTCACACCAGAAACGTTGAGAAACAGACCAGAAATGCTAACAGATAGACCAAAAATAATGACAGACTAGAAATGCTAATAGACTGACTAGAAATGCTAGGAAACAAACCAGGAATGCTGACAAATAGACCAAAAATGCCGACAGACAAACCATAAGCCTTCCTTGAAATGTCCCATTTTCCTCTATTCTTGAGGACCTTGAAGGTGTTGGATTGATGGGCTCTCAGCGGAGCAATGATCTCCAAAGTGACAACTCAAGAGTTGAGTAGCTATTTGATCATGATTGACTATGGAGATGATATGTAATGCATGATTTAAGAAACCAGATTAACATGCTATGATAAATCCAAAAGCTAATTACTAGATAATTGAAATGCAAATTGCCTATAGTAATGATGCCTAAATTGATATGAGATGGGATCCATATTGCTCCAAAATGGGGGATATTTATAGGAATTCCAAGGCCAAAGATGAGGTGGCAGGAATCGATGGTCCAGATTTGATTTGAAGATATCAAGGGCCAAGGAGGTTGGAGGAAAGGACACTTGTCATTTCTATGGTGACAAGTGTCAAGGAGCCTTGCTCATGAGAGTGCAAGTGTCCAAGGGAGGATACATGTGGCAAAAGTGCCATGTGTCTCAAGGAGAGAATATCCACACCATGGGAGGTTAGGGTAAGGAGGTTAGAATGTGCAAGATAGGATAGGGTTAGTTAGACCCAAGATTAGATTGATTGGGTTAAGTTAGGGGATGGTTAGGTTAGGTGGTTAAAGTTAGGAGCCATGTGCTCATTTGAATTTAGAAATTCAAATAATTGGAAAATGGTAATTAATCTCAACAAACTTGAGTTTGTTAATCTTAATTAGGGATTAGAAAAATTGATTAATATGGGGAGACAAATTAATTAATCAAAGGGGGATATGAGATGAGCTATATAAATAAATCATTTAGATTTATTTACTAGTAGATGAATAGAGAAATTAATTAAATTGCTTGTGAATTCAATTAATTGGGAAGGGGAATTAATCAAATAACTGTGTATTTAATTAACTATCTTCAAACCATTTTTAGGTGTATACAAAAAGTATAGTTCCCTATGACATCAGGATAAGTGAAACGGGAGTTACCACTATTGAAGCAATTTCTATAGTGTGACTCATTCGCTATTTAAAAAGAACCAAGAAAATGGGAGAAGGTAGATGGCTTAGGTTGTTTTTAATGACATATTGTGCAAAAGAAAGAAGACTTGGATGCATCAAAACATCAAATGTATGAGTAAATGGAATATTTATTTGAATATGTGCCCCACAAATAACAAAGAGATAAAGGCCTTCATTATGGATAAGTTCTACAAGATAATTTGGGGTATTGGGCTATGAAGAAAGAAACAATGATATATCAATGAGTTCAATCCTATGTGTGATCATCTTCAAAAAGTTTATATAGGGCTTAATATGTCATGGAGAACTAAAATTATTATTGTGTGGCTTAGAAATAACTCTCATCAACAGGGAGAGCGGAGGGCTGGGTGCGGTCGGGGGTGGAAGGGCTGCTTCGCTAGTCGTCGAGGGGAGGTTGGGTTGCAGGGGTGTTGGGTTACGGACTGCTGCGAGCAGTGGGTACCCCGTGGGTCTCCCGTGGGGTTGGGGGGTTTGTTGGCTTCTTCGGAGGAGGAGCTTGGAAGGGGTTGAGTCTTGGGGGGGCGTGCTTTCTCAAGGGGCTCTTCGGGTTTGTTTCTTGGCTGTCTTTTGTCACCTTTTAACTCTTTTTGCATCCCGATGTCGGGTTTTAGTGGTGAGGCCTCACAGGTGTCTCCATCCATGGACTTTCATGTTACGGTGGGTTCAAAACCCCCACCTCAGAATATGAAGACATTTTCCAACAATCTTTTCTCCTCAAAACCGGGGTCTGGAAGTGCTGGTAGTTCTCGCCTCATGAAGATTAATGGGTGTCTCAAGAGATGCAGTGAAAGGCCGAAGCTGGTTATTCCTCCTGAGATGATAGCTAAAGATGTTGAGTACTTTTCAAAACACTCGCTATACTACAAATTTTTGGGAATGAGGGTCTCCTTGCAGTTCTTGGAAAACTGGGCGCAGAGGACTTGGGCACCGGATGAGGAAATGGAGATTATGCTGCTGGAGAACAACTATTTCATGGTTACTTTCAACTGTATGGAGGATCACAATAGGGTCTTTGAAGGAGGCCCGTATTTTTACAACCAGGTGGGGTTGTTTATCAAACCTTGGCATGTGGGATTTAACCCTTCGGAGGAGCTCCCAAACAGGGTTCCTATGTGGGTTCATTTACCACGTTTTCCAGTGGAGTGTTGTTGGGAGGAGGTGTTACGGATGCTAGCTGCACTGCTTGGGAAACCAGTGGGATCTTCATCACAAACCCTAGGGAGAAAGGTAATGACCTTTCCGTGCATCTGTGTTGAAATTGATCTTAGTAAACCTTTGCCAGATGCTATAGATATGTGTACAGGCTCTTACTCATGGGTTCAATAGTTAGATTATGAGACCTTACCTTTCCATTGTCGTTTGTACCATGAGTATGGTCATTTACAATGTAAGTGCCCTAGATATAAACCAGTGGTGCACCAACCTCAACAACTGACCCAGAGCCAAGATAGGGCTGATAAAGGAAAAGCTACTATGTCGGCTGAGGTTGTGGGTGTTGATGATTTTATTTCAGTTAAGACAAGGAACAGAAATCGTGGCTAGAAGAGGTCCCTTCAGGAGAGACGAGAGGAAGATACCTTTAACAAATTTGAAGCATTGGACGACCTCAGTCAACAGGAAGTGAATCTAGGGTTAACCCCTTTGAACCAACGTGCTTCAGGGGGGTCCGGAAAGAGTTATGGAGGATTTTACCCAGGCCTTGCTAGTGACTGGAAGCCAACAAATAGAGATGGTACAGATTGTAGGGGTTGAGGTGGGACTCACTCTTGTTTTAGAGGTGAATTTGGTGGGGGGGGGGAGGGCTCCCCGATAGCTCTGAAAGTGGAACCGACTGGAGCTAAAACTAATAAGTCTTCTGCTCACTTGGGTCTTCATCAGAAAGATAATAATAAAAGTGCTTCGAAAAAAATCTCAAAGGCTGGTAGAAAGAAGGATTTGGATAAAATCAAATTGACGGGAGAGAATTTGGTTGAGTCGAGTTTAGTAAAGACTTTGGATTCTCACTTTTCCAATCCTCCTAAATGATTGTGCTTTCATGGAATGTGAGGGGCTTGAACAACGACCCTAGACAAAAAGTTGTTTGGGAATTGATTAGGAATCATTCACTTGATGTCCTATTTTTGCAAAAAACTAAACTTTCAGTGGAGAGTATGATGGGGTTGGTGCCGAAGCTATGGGGGCGAGGCAAGTGTCAGTTATTGGGGCTACTGTGTCATCTGGAGGAGTGGCATGTCTATGGAATCCTTCAAAGATTCGCCCTGTTTGGTGGGTGGCTTCCAGGTCGTCGTTATCTGGGGTTGCCTCGAGTCTTGAGACCGGAGACCATATCTTTTTTACTAATATCTATGCACCCACCGATTTTATGGGCAAGCAAAACTTTTGGTCTAATATTTCTTGTATGCGAAGGTTTGTCCCTTTTCATCCTTGGATTATGGCAGGAGACTTTAATGCTATCATTGAGTTGAGTGAGAAGAAGGGGAGTGTCATGCAATTGGATCCCTCTTCTTATCTCTTTTGGGATAGTATATCTTCCCTGAATCTGGTTGACATTAAGCTTGGCAACGATTTGTTCACTTGGAACGATAGGAGAGTGGGGGAGTATTGGATTTCTGAAAGGTTGGATAGATTTCTGGTTTCCAATTCTTGGGTTGGTGGGGGGTGGTCCACAAGTTCTGAGATTCTTGACTAGAGAGGGTCTGACCATTGGCCTATCAAGATGGTCTCTTCTTCAGCTCGGGTTTCTCGCTCTCCTTCCTTCAAATTCCAACTTATGTGGCTTTGGGATCCGGCTCTGTAGACTCTTATTAAGCAGTGGTGGAGGAAGGGGAGGCCAGCCTTTGGCACTGCCATGTATACTTTTTCCAAGCAGCTGCAGTTTGTTAAGTTTCATCTTAAACAGTGGAATAGGTAGGGTTTTGGAAACATTTTTCACGCTAAGAAAGCTGCCCAAACAGTGTTAAATGGCATTACTAATGAAATCAAAGAGCAGGGTTTGTCTGAAGCCTTGCTTAGGGAGGAGGACAGGGCTCTCAAGGTTTTAGAGGAATGGGAACTCAGGGAAGAAATTTACTAGAAATAGAGAGCTCACATTGATTGGCTTGAAGCGGGCGATAAGAACACTACTTTCTTTTTCAACTCTGTGAAGGCGAGACGCCATGGGAACTCCATTTCTGCTCTGGTCAATGATAGAGGTGAGATGTTATTATCCTTGCAAGAGATTTCTAGGGAGGCTCTTCAGTATTTCTGATCCCTCTTCAGTGAGGATTCTCAGGGGGAATTGATGGAGGAGAACCAGGTCCTCGCTTGCATTCCTCCTCTTGTGTCTAGGGAGATGAATGAGCAGCTTATGTGTCCTATTTTATTGGAAGAACTTGAGCAGATTGTTTTTCACATGAGGAAAGGAAAAGCTCCAGGACTGGATGGGTTTCCAGTTGAATTCTTTCAAGAGTTCTGGGATATCATCAAATTGGACTTACTCGAAGTAGTCCAAGAGTCCCAGAGGAACAAACAGATGCTTCAGGCCTTGAATGTGACCTTCATTGCGCTAATCCCTAAGTGTGATGGAGCTGACAGGTTAGGCCAGTTCTGCCCTATATCTCTCTGCAATGTGATATACAAAATCATTTCTAAGTTGATAGCAAAGAGGCTGAAGAAGTGTCTAGGGGTTGTTATCTCAGAGGAACAGAGTGGGTTTGTTGAAGGGCGTCAAATTTTGGATGGTGTGGTCATTGCTATGGAGACCATTCACTCTAGGCATCCTCCAAGGAAAAAGCTATGTTTATCAAGTTGGATATGGCTACTTAAGGCTTACGATAGAGTTTGTTGGTCCTTCCTTCTGAAGATCCTCAAGTCTTTTGGCTTTGCTTAGGAATGGAGTCAATGGGTTATGAGTTGTGTCACGTCCACCTCTTTCTCAGTGCTTATTAATGGTGATCACACTCAGTTGTTTGGTGCATCTAGGGGCCTTTGCCAGGGGGACCCCCTCTCCCTTTACTTATTCATTCTCCTAGCTGAGGTTCTAGGGAGGCTGATCAAGCATAATGTGGGTTTGGGTAGTATTCAGGGCTGGAGTTGGGGTAATAATTTGCAGCCTCAGTCTCATTTGTAGTTTGTTGATGACACAACCTTGATGGGTCTTGCTCGGATCAGAGAAGCTACTAATCTGCGGAAGGTTTTGGATGTTTATTTGGTGGCCTCAGGTCAGTTGACCAATGAAGATAAGTCTTCTATTTTTTTCTTCAACACTCCTGGAGCTATTCAAAGGAGGATTTCTCTTATCTTGCAGTTCCAAGTGGGTACTCTACCCATGACTTATCTAGGTATTCCTATCTCTCCTGGTAATCCTCCTCGGGAGTCATGGCAGGGTATCTTGGATAAATTTCTCTTGAAGGTGGAACATTGGACACACAGATGGTTATCTTTCGTTGGGAGGGTGCAACTGATTCAGTCGGTGGTTCGGGCTCTTTCAATTTATCGTTGTATGCTTCAAGTGGCTCCAATGTGGTTCTTGAAGGGCTTGGACTCTTTGGCAAGGAAATTCTTATGGGCAGGCAATCTATCCTCCTCCAAATGGAGTCTAGTTAATTGGGACCTGGTGTGTAGCCCGAAACAGTCAGGGGGGCTTGGTTTACGGTAGACTTTTATTCAGGGAGGTTCTGGCAGCTAAATTGTATTAGAGGTGGTGCATCGAGCAGGACCGTGGTTGGGCTAAGCTTTTGGCTTACAAATATATGGAGAGGATCCCAGTTTAGGAGGTTCCAAGATATCCACTTGAGGGAAAAGGCTCAACAATTTTGTATACTCTTAAGAAGGGGGATTCTCTCATTAAGGAGGGACTCTTTTGGATCTGCAGGAGGGGGGAGGAGGTCCTTTTCTAGAACGACTCTTAGGATGGGTACCCCCCCATCCTTGTTTAGTTTCCTAATCTTGGGAAACTTAGCTAGAGATTTTTGGAGGCAGGTTAGTCGAGGGTGAGTGACTTCAAGGCGGTTTACTAGTGTGGGTGGCTGGAGATGGAGAGGTGGAAGGCTCCTAGTGAGTGGTCGGTTGTTGTCATGGAGAAAGAGTGTGCTGAGTTGCAAGGCATTTTGGTGAGTAGACACTGTAGTGCTCTCAAGGGTAGGGATGGACTTGCCTAGTTTCTGAATCCTAAGGGCATCTTTACTGTTGCTAGTGGTTACCGGGTACTTTTGAACCGAAGTTTGGAGGGTAGAGAGGTGTACTGGTGGAAATAGGTTTGGAATAGTTTCTCTTGGCCAAAGTGTAATTGCTTCGCTTGGACTCTAGCTTTGAATAGATGCCTAACTTGGGATAATATTCGCAAGATGGGATTCTTGGGGCCTTCTATTTGTGCTTTGTGTGGTAACGGGGAAGAAGACTCCTCACATCTGTTCTTCAAATGTCCCTTCTATATGCTTATTTGGCACTACTAGTAGGGGGTGTGGAAGTGTCTGTGTGTTCATGCTAATTCTTTGGTGGAATTTTGGAGCAGTTTGGGCAGACCTCCTATCCTATCCTCCTTCCTTCAGACGGTCTGGTACATTGGGCCCATCTTCATACTCTAGTAGATTTGGCTTGAGAGGAACAAAAGGATCTTTCGTGAGGCCAGACTGTTAGTGAAACAAGTATGGAATAGAACCATGGTTATGATTTGGGAGATGGTGGAAGCTAAGTGTGAGGTTAATCTTCCTTTGAACAGAGATGAGGCAGACTTTGTGAGCAGGTTGGGCTAGCATGAGCTATCTCCTACCTCCTCTTGTGTTAAAAGAGGTAGATGTGCTATGAAGAAGGTCCAAAGGGTTGGAAAGTGGAGCCCCCCTCAGGATGAGATTATTAAGATTAACACTGATGGCTCCTCCAAGGGTAACCTAGGCCCAGCAAGGATGGGTGGGATAGGTTGGAACTATATGGGAGAGGTAGTCTTCCTCTTTTTGGTGCATAAAGGGAGGAAATCCAATAATTATATATGGAGGGTCTTACTATACTCTATGCCCTAGAGCGGGCCTGGGAGTTGGGTTGTAGGAAGGTTATCTGTGAATCGGATTCACAAATTATTGTTAATTTTTTGACTGAGCAGAAGATGAGTGGGACTCATTGACAGCTGGCAGGGAATGTGCATCAGATCCTTCAGATTAGTTCATTAATGGAGAAGGTGTCTTTCATCCACATTCCCCGTGAATGGAATAGAGCGGTAGATTGTTTGGCTAAGTGGGCCTCAAAACATGATAGTGATTGGAAACTTGAAGGATGGGAGCATCTCTCCCTAGATTATTGTCAAGTCTTGCAGAAGATCCTTGTTGAGGACATGGCGAGTTATGATGTTGGCTGAGCTTGGTTTGGGCCTAGGGCTCTTTTTTGGGGGGCCTTGGGGCTCTAGTCCTCCTTGTAATTTTTGTGTCTGATCTTCAATAAAGTTTTTACCCCTTTTATTCAAAAAAAAAAAACTCTCATCAACTCTGTTGTGAGACTGGGCGGTGGAAAAGACCAAAAGAGGCTTAGGAAGAAAGGGTTTGCACTTTTTGCACCTTTGGAAAATTAGAAACTTAAAAGCACTTTATCTTAGAGTGTGATGCCCTAAAAGAAAAAGGATAAGTTTATTAATATCTTAACCACTAGCTCATGGTATAATTTATTCAATGAGGAGTATATTGAGAAGTTGGGAGCACTCATCATCAACTTGCATAGGCAAATAACTAATTTGCATAAGTTAGTTTTGATTAGACAAGGAGTATATTGAAACGTTGGGAGCACTCATCATCAACTTGACTAATTTGCATAAGTTAGTTTTGATTAGATGGGCTATCCCATAGGCTATCCTTAGCATAAGATAATAACATCGAGGTCAATGGAGGTGGAAAGATTATGAGAGCTCCATCCACCTCCCCTCCTTTTCAAGTTGAGGTTTAGTCCCTAAGTTGGCACAAAATGAGAGCTCTAGGCTCCCTATGACCAGGATCCCAAAAACTGTACCAAGATAATCTACAACATTTTAATAAAAAAAACTTGCTCATGTACTTATGATTACTTCAATAGGTGTTTAACGACATAGACCCTATGCTAACCCACAATTATTTTTTTAATTAACTATGACAGAAAAAACTCTACAGGTACATAGACTAACAAATAGTACATATAGGTATGTACTATATTGATTTATGTTATACAAATTTTGTATAATTCTACTAACAAAATTTTACATAAATATTTTTAAACCCTCCTTAAATAGCCAAAATATGATGCTAAAATATAGTTTCATCAATGAAAATAGGGGTTTTTGAGCCTTCTAAACTCAATGATGAAATTCATTTTATCTCAAAATGCATCCAACAAAATCTCATGCCTAATTATCTCACAGATTTAAAAATAGGTTTGTAGACATAAAGCTCCAATATCATGTAAGAGTTGATATATAATTCTCTATGCCATGCAATATTTGGTTGAATATGTAATCATACAAGGTCTAGGATCTTTAATGAAAACACAAGAGAGGTCATATAGGAGAGAATAATGTTTTTCTATCAAAGAATGCAAATCATAGATTATTTTTATAATGAATCAAAATACAAAGTGAACCCCTTGGTTATATAGACCAAGGTGAAACATAGGATTTCATAAGAGTAAGAGTATGACATACATCTTAATATTAAGACTGGAAACATAAAGTGATAATTACCTTAAGTATACTTAAGTATTTAATGTGAATAGAATCTAGGTGATGAACTAGTTAGGCAAAATACTTTATTCACACAAACAATTTCAAATTGTTTTGAATTACATTAGCACATTAAAATATTAGATCCTAGGTTTGATAGTATGAACTCCCAAAACACTAATCAACACCTAGAGCTCTCTTTTCATTCTTCAATTTGGCGATCCTCATGCTCACATGCTTATTTCTAATTTTTGATATACAAACTACAAATCCCTTATTTTTAGGATATTTTCCTTATCTTCAAATTTTGATGTCTTTCATGTCCAATAACTTGTTTTCAACATCCCCAATCCCTAAGTTACACATGTCACCACTTTTTCATTATTTTATCCTTAGTTTATCATATGAACCAGACATATCATTCCTTTATTTTTTCTATCTTTATTTTACCCTATAAATGACACATTTGCATACTAAGTTATTTTCACAACATTTCCTCACTATCTCCCAATCTATAATTTGACTATCCCTTCATACTTCACTCCTTCGTCATAGATGTTTGTAGTTCCTAAACCTTCACAATACCTACTTCCTATCTCCCAAGAACTTATTATTTTCGTTTACTTTAAAAAATATATCTTAATTCTTACTCTTTGTGTGCCAAGATCCTACTCTAATGCCACTTGTAATAAAATAACTTGCAAAAGAGAAGAATATAATAGGAAATATGCTACAAATACATGAAAATGATAATTCATTTCAAGTGGGCAAACCTCCAAATATATCCAATAAGAACAAAACTTACAATATCACGATAATAAACTAATTAGTAGCTCCAATATCTACCCTAACTATCCCTTAGTTTCCACTCAAACTAGCTTAGGTACCTAAATATAATATCTAGGATAAATTAATTGCATAAATGATGTTATAACAATGATCATATAACTTAAAAGGGGATGACCTCACAATTCAGCGGTTAGTTATGAGCCTCCTACATGGGAGGTCTTATTAAAAAAAATGATCATATAACTTAAATAAGTTAATGTAGGCACAAGCCTACTACTCATAACCCTATGCACACTATATGGATAAGGGTATTAACAATTTTGCATTGTTAAAATTTGTACGTAATTTATGAAAAGCTCCATTTAATATATGACTTGTTTTTTATTAAGTGAAAAAAAGGTTTTGAAGGGGCCCCGAAACCCTTTTACAAAAAGAAAATCAAAAGATAGGGCATTAAAGAACAACTAGAAACATCAAAACACAACAAAGAAACAACTAGCAAAGACAAAAAGCCAGCAAGAAGCCAAAAGAGGTAGAGGGACAACACAGAGAAAACTAAGGGACAACTACGAGCAACAGACCCTATGAAAGGTTTATGATAAGATTCGCCGCTTCTTGCTCCAACAGGACCATAGAGGTGGCAACACTCTTCAAATCCTCTAGCTCCTTGGCATGCTGAGTCATCTTCCTAGTACTAGCACGAGTTCTTTTACCATGACCAGTAGCCCCCCCTTCAAGAGTCAACACCTTATCCTCAGTAGTATCAATAGTGTTCTTTTCTGGTTGGACCTATTCCAACTTACTGATCATCATACTGAAGCTATCAGTAGAGGCTTTCAGAATTTTTTGGTTTTGTTCTCCAATTTTCTTCAAGGTATTCTCATGATTGAGAACCCGCTTCTCCAGATCATTGAATCTATCCTCCACACCCTTAACTTGAGAGCCATACACTCCAATGATAGCCTCTGCATCACCGATGGCTTTAGTCAATTCATTTAGGTAGTTAGGAAGGGTACTAAGCTTACCACTTCCAACGGCTTCAAGGATAGTCACTTTCCTAGATGAATCCTCCAACTTATTCTTCAAACTGTTGATCTCTGAATAGATCCAATAAATAACCTTGCAGAACTCCATAATCCCACTCTTTGCGGTATTCAACATGGTTAAAGGAGAGTTTCTGTAGTCAATGTTGATCTTGGGGGTAGAATTATCCAGGGTCTCCACATTAACATATGTAGTATTGGGAGGCAGAGTATCACCTTCCTTCACCATCTTTCCATCTTCTCCCACATCATCTATTGATTTATTGGGGCCCTGAGGATTGGGTTGAACATTAAGAGAATCATTCCCTTTATCTAGGTTGATTTTGGTGATGACAGGGCTCTTAATATATGACTTGTTGATTCATGTGTATTCAAACATTATAAATGGCCTTCATTTTGTCATTAGTTTTTTAAAAAAAACTTCTTATCTTCCACATTGAACAAATGCATTTCAACTCATATTTGTCCCTTTGGATACAAATTTCCATTTATATGGATTGTGCAAGTTGTAAAACATGTATCCTTGAACAAGCCAATTTCTACACAAACCATTTCTTTGATAGATGAAAAATATTACTTATTTTACCCATCACAAACAATGAAGATCAAAGGGATTGCAGAACACTAGGAAAATTGATTCAAATATAGATATAGACAATACCTCCATTAATATCACAAAATCCCCAATCCAATTGGAAAATACGCAATGAGAAATTTATACAGAAAGAGAGAATCAATATGCAATGCACTAAAAATAGAACCACATGAATTATAAATATCATGTAAAGCAGTAGAATTTTTAAATAGTTAGATCTTATAATTAGATAATTATAATAATATAATATATCATTTTATAATAGTTATATAGAGAGAGTATTTCAATGCATAGTCCACTAAATATCAACTAAATGAATTATAAAAATAATGCAAAATACATTTTTTTTTAGTAATTAAATTTTAGAAGTTTATAAGATAATAATGCATGTGTGTAAAATAGAATGAAATGGATTACAAATATCATGCAGAGTAGAATTTTTTAATTAATTTTAAGAATTAAATATTTTATAATGATATAATGTCATTTTATATTATAAATTAAGAAAAAAATAGAAATATCTTTTATAAATCTTTATAATAATAGAATATTTCTATAAATTAATTTCATTATTAAATAAATATGTTTAAAAATTATATTTTTATTTGACAAGATATCAAATTAAATAGTTTTAAATCAAATAGAGATGATGACATTTTCATCTTTCCTTAAGATAATTTTAAAAAAAAATTATATATATGGTGTACAATTAAATACAATATAATGTAGTAATTTTTTAACAATTGAAGTATTATAATTAATTAGTTTGTAACCATGTAATGTATATCTTAATATCTAATTGTCCATCCAAATTAAATTATTGATTGCATGGTTATTAAGATACTACATGTGACAATAAATGTGCTATTTATCTATCCAAGAATCTTATGTATGATACTTAAATACTACACATACCTATAGGTACTATAATAATCCATCTAAGAACCATTATCATTTGAAGATAAAAGGTATCTTAAAAGATATGGGAACCTCATCAATACATGATAAAACAAACACGATAGTAATATGGTAGTTATATCTATCAATGAGGTTTTATCATCTTGTGGATCATCTCAATGGCGGAGTAAGGGATTCTAGCTATTTTTTTGACATTCTCAACCTATGTAGAACCCTTGTAACACAAATGATCTTTTTTAAATCCATTATTATATTCTTCCACAAGTTTATGTTCTTACTTCTTGACCATAGTCTCAAAATGTAGTATTTTCCTTTTTTTTCCTTTGATTTTCTTATATTAGAAAATACTCTAAATTTACCATAAACCATATTATTATAATAAATTTGTTTGAAGATAAAATAATTAAAATAATTTGTAACCCTTTATATTCTCACAACATCCAATTAATAAGAATTTCTAAGATTTGGTAGCTGACTTAGCCCATTCTTTCTTGCACACATGAACAAATCTATGATAGCTAAATACACCCTTAATTGTGAAATATAATTTTTCTTTCTTTCCCCCACCTCTAAATTGTTATTTTAAAAAAAAAAATTAAATATGGAGATATATTAATCAAACAATAGAAAGTACTTGACAACTTAACCATAAAGCATCAATTCAACTATGTATCACTCTTCATTCTTGTGACTCTTTTCATTAATGTTTGGTTCATCCTCTTTCCAAACTTATTATATTGTGTAATATTGGGGATAGTCTTAAATAATTAAATTTCTAGGAGCAATATTCACCTTCATTATTGGATCTCAACTCACTTATCTTCTTATATTAGTATTTCTCAACCAAAGTCTCAAATACTTGAACTTAGATAAAACTTTAAATTTAGATTAAAAAAAAATCTTAGTATATCTTCAATAATAATTAATAAATGAAATGTATAATAAATTGATTTATGCATATATGACATGTCTACTATATCAAATATGTGTCTAAGTGAACAAGAGACATCAAATATGTGTCTAAGTGAACAAGAGATGCAAAGCTTCATGTTCCTGCCGAGAGTTAGAATTGTGGATGGTAAAGGAGAAAAGGAAATGTATGAGGGGTAGAGAGGAGTTAGATAAGGTTTATGTTGAGGGGAGTTAGAGAAGGTTTATGTTGATGCTAGATATACGAGATTTTTTGAGTGAAACAAAAGGTAATGTATTGTAGTGTTGAAAATCAATTTGGTGATAAAGGAAGTAATTATGATAATTGTAATGACAATTGTAGGTTTTGATAGTATTGTTTTTTAGTTCTTTAGAAGAGATTAAACAATTCAATAATCATCAAGACTCAAGCATACCAAGAAAACATGAATGAGAAGAATTTGTTTAGAGTAACATTTGCATAGTATTACTCTTAGTTCAATATATATTTATTGTAAGTAAAAAAAAATTATTTTCTTAGAAAGGAAAAATCTTAAGTTAAATAAGAAATAGGGAAAATACTTAAACTAAAAAAGATGAAAATAAAATAAAACTAAAATTATTAATGACAATGCTATCTTAATTTACTCTATTATTTTAATTTTAAACATTAATAATTTATAAAACGTTAATTTTTTATCTATTTATTTTAATTCACCTTATTGCCAAACTCTTCAAACCAAATTTAATTACCATTAATAAATATTCCCCTTCTCCATAACTTAAATTATTAACTATGTTATGACAACATATATATCTAAAGAGAGATGATACCAATTTTTATTAATAGTAATAATAGAATAATGTTGCTCATCTAATTTATTTATACATTAAATCTATCCTATTAATAATGTGTGCCCAGTGAATGACAAACCTATGGGCGTGAATGAAAATCTACATGAACATAAATAAATGGGCTAGAAAGAACTCATTGGAGGAAAAATTGAATGCGTATTTAATGTAGTAATATCTTACAATTTGAATGGTGAATTCAAATATGTAACATTCAAAAAACAAGTGCCACATAGTGGCTAGTACCTTGTTTTTAGTATACTTTTAATAATAATTAAGATTTAATTTTAATAATGATTATATTTTAAAAATTATAATAATTAAGATTAAAAAAATTAAACATAATTATTTCATAATAATTAAAATTTTACTAGAAAAAATAATATAAATTAAAGAAAAATAATTGTTTTAAGATGTTAAGGAAAAGTAAAATTATTTTTAAAAGTTTTGAGATTTTAGATTTTTTAAATATAAATTTAAAGATGTTGATTGTAAACAATATTATTATTGTATATTGTATCCAATAAATTTAATGAAATATAGATATAATTAATTATAGGATAAAATTAATTATTTTTTAGTCATTTAATTATGTTTTATGTTTTGTTTTATTCTTATGTTATTTTTTAATTATTATTTAAGAATGTTGGTGGATTGAGGGATTAGAAGATGCACAGATCGATTGTGCAATTTGAATATATAAAAAATAAATACATACAATGCAAATAAACTACTAAATTAAAGAACCGAATAAAATAATTATTTTTAGTTTTGTCATATATTGTGATGATGGTGAGTGGGCTTTAATTGCTGACATCATATATTTCTTGAGTTTGAGCCAACATATGAAATGTTTTTAATAATTCTTAGTTTTTCATTGTAATTAATAATTTCTCTTAAATTTTGTATAAGATTATTATCCAAATATATTATTGCAAAATAGATTCTGAACTACTCTGCATTATTGAAATGTGCTATGATAGATTCTCAACCACTATGTTTTATTGGAAAGAAAACTATTTCATTGTCGGCAAACAAATGAAACAACACGTTGAGAGCATTGGACAGCAGAAAGGTGGGCATATGGCATATAAGGATAGCATTTGTTTTATGGATATGATTATAAACAAATTGATCCATCTTCCCCAATTTTTCCAACCTTGGACAAGGAGCAAACGCAGTGAGCGTTGAAATGGCAGTGGGCAATCTGTTGGCGTTGAAGCCCACCAATTTGTCTTTCGAGGAAGCTGTGAGTTTAACGCTTGCACTGCAGGCATTCGATACAATTGATTTTCGCGTTTTTATTGTGGGAGGAGCAGGCTACGTGGGCATTCTGGCGATTTAGCTGGCAAAGCATGTTTTCGAAGCTTCTAGAATTGTTTCGACTTGCAGTGCAGGGAAAGAGGAGTTTGTGAAAAGTCTGGATTGTCATTTGCTTGGGTTTTGGATTTTTATAGTCGCAGAAGGGTTTTCAGGTTATATTGCTTTGAAGTCATTCAATTTGGTTAAAAGAATTTTTATACCAGGAACGAGTTCAGCTGTATCCCTCCCTGGTTTTATTTAGAACCCTCTTTTTATATTTCAGATTTTCCACTTAATTCATTTTTGTTTATTGTAACATGCCAAATAAATTTTGAAACCTACAGAATTTTGCTTTTTGGAAAGCACTAAGCATTACATTGTTTACAATGGCTGAGCCTAACACCCAACACAGCTTCACGCCTCTTTAGAAAAGAGCAATAAACCTAAAAAACAGCTACAAAACAGAGGATTTGGTTCTGGCTAAATTTCTTTGCACCTTTTGCTGCAAGAATGTCAAGTTACAGAGCTCTTTAGAATGGTATTCCAATAGTTTTGTGGACAAACGTAGTCAAATGAGCTAGAAAACATGGGAATGAATAAAAAATCGAACGAACTTGTTTCTGAAGTTTCCAGATAATCACAATTTCCAGATAATCATAGTTTCCAGAAAATGCATCAAATCCCGTAAGCATTTAATGATTTTGATTTATTGCCTATATATTTTCCTATTATTAATCGCATTTAATTAAATATTTTTTCACCAATCATATTAAACATAAATACTATCGTATATCATATTAAGTATTATTCCAATTTAAATTTGTCAACATTTGCTTCAGCATTCAACCTCTCAAAATTGTTACTGCTCATTGGACGAGGTGAAAAAGTAAATCGCATAAAACGAATGCAAACTAATAAATTCAATAACACATTTTACTCTACTCCATCCAACATGATAAGTAACTCTATTCTTTATTTGTTTGGAACTTCCATCGAAATCGTCTCATGTCTTACGCAGCAGATTTTCCCGATTGATTTGCGGTCAGCAGCACGATCGAAGATTACTTAAATTGTTTCGATAATTTTTTCTTGCAATAATCAAATGTAGGAAGAGGAAACGTAAGTGAGAACTGATGGCCAACTGACTTTTACAGGACATTAACTGATTTTATAGTTGCAATTATAAAATAAATTGTCATACTATATTTACTAGCAACTATTGAATAATAACAATGTTTGCACAAATCATGAAGAGTGTGAGCCAATACAATAGAATAATTTTCTTTTTATATAGAGAAAAAATATCTACAATTTTCAAAGAAAAGTAGTTTTTGTTGGTGTTGGAAATAAGCCACACCCAGACCGATGATGGACTGGTCCAAGAGGAGCCAGTAGCTCCAGTTTTAGTTTTTTATTTTTATTTATTTTACAAAGGAAAAATAAATTTACAATTTTTCTTTTTCAATTTTTCTTAAAATAAAATTATATGCCACATATCTTAAAAAAACATAATTTATTATATTGAAAGAAAATCAAATCATTTTAAAGATTGAAATAAATTTAATATTCATTTTTTAATGTTTTATTGTGAATTTAATATTTATAAAGGAATTTTTTTTTATCAAGGTTATTGTGCGTTTTAAGATTTTAATATGGGATAAATGTGTTAGAGTATTCGGGTATTTACTTGATTAATTAAACATTATTTGTTTAATTATTTAAGTTCTCTTTCTCTTTTATACTTAAGCTAACTTTAGGTGCATATAATTAATTATTATGTGCAAACCTAGGTTTTCCCTTTTAGGGTTTCTTGACCTATTAAAGGTTGAGTTCTTTCTTTTCATTGTATGATGAAGAAGGATTATTCTTTCCTTCTATGATTTGCTTCATTGCTTCTCTTTGTAACAGGTTTTTCAGCTTGCAGAGATTATTTGGGCTCCTGTGGTATTGTATTTTTTCAACTCCTATATGGTATCAGAGCTTTAGATCTGTAGCTACCTGTTTTTGTTTTGAGATTTTTGGCTTTGGAAGCAGATCTGGGGTTTCAGGTTTTTTTTTATGTACCTAGGGTTTGAACTTTTGTTCTGAGCACTTTGGGCCTAAACAGACCTCACCATCATGCTCAGAAGGCCCGAAAGCCCCTATGGTCATATAAAATTCGACCATTTTTGGTTCCTGAGCCTCTGGGTGAATTTTTTTTTCAGATCTAGGCCGTACGGCCCTGGCACGCAGATTGAGAAAAAAAATTTGAAAAAAAAATATATGTCTTTTTATGGCATGCAGGCCGAAATTTTCTTTTAAAATTTTTTTTATTAAAAGACAAGTAAAACTAGGTTTTTGTTTAAAAAAAAAAAAAAATTGTAGGAAAATTTTTGTTTTTTTGGGGGGGGGTTTCCCATGGTACACAGGGTACCATGGGGCCCCTGTCCCTACTGCTATTAGTACGGCCGGCCCACGGACGTTGCCCTTGCCTCGGGCCCCACGCCACCGGCACTTTCTGCCCCCCCCTCGCCGGCACCGGCCTCCGACCCCCAGCCTCCGGTCCGCTGCAAGCTCCCCGGCTGCCGCCTTTGTTGCTCCCGCTGGCCGTCGCCGTTGTTGCTCCCGCCAACCGCTGCTTCTCCCCGAGCACTACCTCCTCCACTCCGCTCAGCGCTGCAACCCCCAGGCCCGCCGCCCACCGTCGGCCCTCCACTCCCCGCACCATCGGCCTCCCTGCAGCCCCCGCTCTGCACACGCGGCCTCCGCCCTGACCCTCACCACTCAACCTGCGGCCCTCCACCTAGCTCCGCCGCCCTTTTTTTTTTCTAGCCGGCCACCGGGCCGCCACCCGGTCGCCGCCCTGCCACCTAGCCGCCGCCGGAGCTCCGCTCCCTGGCCACCAGACCCCTTTTTTGGTTCTTTCAGGGGGGATTTGGTTTTTTGGCCCTATCTTGGGCATACAGAGTCATTTTTTCGAAAATGAATAGGTGTCGGAAAGCTGGTTCTGAGGCCGACCTCATGGTGTTGGTATTTTTTTTTCCAATTTTGCTGTTTGACTGTGTTTTTTTGCAGTCAAAGTGAGGTCTTTTTTTTGCACTTCGGTAGACGTAGAATGAACATCCAACCTCCGTTTTTTGAAAACTTTATATTTTCAGAAAGCTTGTGCTATGTACTTTCCAGAAATATGAGTTTTTTTCCAGATTCTAATCCATGCATATTTTATTCAGTTTTTTGCTTTTCAGCACTCTAGTGGATATCGTGGTTGTTTCAGGTCCTGGGATCTCTTTTCTGAGTAGGGTGTCTCTGTTTTGATTTTCGTTTCTATTTCCAGTTTTCTTATCCTTGTAGCATTGTATATATGCAAACGCACTGAGATAAAGTGCCATCATGCATTGTTTACTTGGAATCTTGCATATCTTGTGTCTTGTTGTACATGCACTGTTGATCAAGTGCCATGAGGGGGTTGATGTTTGCCTATTGTTTGCCATCTTCCTTTGTCAAGTGAGTGTTCCTTCCACGACATTTGCTTCATGATGATGTGTCTCAGCACTTTTGTTATTCTTGGTTCTTCGTCATGCAGTTGTTTTTGGTTGTCCTTTTTAGTGTTCCTGTCCCTCTCCCACTTCCACATTATGGGGAGGTTTATCCTGTTGGTCCTAATGCTTCCGTGGTTTGATTGATCAACTCTTCAGGCTTTGGTTTCTCATGCCATCTGCATCTTCGATTTCAGTTGTTTTTGCCTTGTTTGCCTCCTGATTCGAGTAGTGTCATTTGAGGGCACTCATGCAGATTATAGTCTTCTCTACTTGGTCATGTTCTAGTTCAGTGGATGTTCTTGAAATCAGCAGTTATTCTTCAATAGAGTTTGCAGAGTCTTCATGCTTCAGTGATATTCTTTTCCATATTTTTTTGGAGTAGAGTTTTGTTCCCATGTGGTTTTCTCTATTTCTCCAGTTCATAGAGATTTCATTGTATTTGGGTACTTGATCAGGCCTTGTTGCCGGGACCCATCTTTATTGCTTTCAGTAGTTGTTCTAGGTTTTAGTTTCTCCCTCAGTCTAGCTTAAGGGGGGGTGTTAGAGTATTCGGGTATTTACTTGATTAATTAAAAATTATTTGTTTAATTATTTAAGTTCCCTTTATCTTTTTTACACTTAAGCTAACTTTAGGTGCATATAATTAATTATTTTAATTAATTATTATGTGCAAACCTAGGTTTTCCCTTTTAGGGTTTCTTGACCTATTAAAGGTTGAGTTCTTTATTTTCATTGTATGATGAAGAAGGATTATCTTTTACAATATATTTTTGGGAATTTGAGCTCTCATCTTTTGGAGCATATTTTTCCTGTGTATTCTTTCCTTCTGTGATTTGCTTCATTGCTTCTCCTTGTAACAGGTTTTTCAGCTTGCAGAGATTATTTGGGCTCCTGTGGTGTTGTATTTTCTCAACTCCTATAAAATGAATATATATAAAAAAATTAAATTACAATATAATATTTGAATTGTCATACTATTTATTTTTAATAAATAATAATGTAGATAATTATCTTCCTAATAAATTTAGTTTAAAAAATAAATATTAAAAAGAATTGTAGTTAGCTTAAAGATAGTGTTAAAGGTTGGTTAAAATTATAAGGTTTTCATTATTAGATTTGTTCTATTTTATTTACTTAGAGGTTATTTCTTCTATATAAATACTTATATATACTTGACAAAATTTAAATTAAGAAATATAATTTTATGGCATTTGAAGATCAATCTTCAATTTCTAGATTTTAGAAGAGCAAATATTGTGCTAGAAAATGTTAGGCCATAAAATTATTCCTAATCTGATGAAAGCTTTTGTGGAATATAAAGTCAACATAAAACTCATAATTTTTTAAAATTATTAAAAGAAAGCAAAATAGTTTTGAAAGCTAACATTTTACCTATACGCAAAATTATTTCAATACTAATTTATATTTAATTAAATAGAACTATTTATTTACATCTACATTATAAATTGAATTTCTTGTATTTGGACAACATTGTGAACCTACTTATAAAGCATTGTTGGCCTATGTTTTTAGGAATGTGCAAATAATTAGGGCTAGGATTAAATTATGGTTCAATTAGGATTAGAGCTAAGGTTAGGGGTAGGTTTCATTTAAGGTCAAGATTCAATTATGACTATGATTAAGATTAGAGTTAGCATTAATGTTAAGGTTAGAGTTCAATTTAATTTCAACTACGGTTTAATTAGGGTTAATGTTTAAGTTCTATAATAAAAATTAGGATTATTATTAGGTTTGGGTCTCAAATAAGATAATGGTTGGGGTTCAATTACAGTTAAAATTTAAGGTTATATTCTTAGTTCAATGAAAAGGGTTTAGAAATTTTCAAGCAAATACAATTGGCAAGTGTGAAGTCCAATTGTACAATCTTTACAAGCATGCTCCCTGTGCCAAAATTGTAAATACTTCTTGTCATATTGGCACTTTGAAAGCGAAAGATTCAACAATTATTCTTGCTTAATATACATTGTGTCAAAATAGATATAATATTTGATTAATTTTATGATCATTCTTGCCTAGAAATGGAAGTAGGTCTAGATTATTGTTTGCACTTTGATTAATGAAGTGATTGTAATGTAGTTTTATTACTATGTGATTTTTTACCCTCTAATATAGTATTAAAGTATATTTTACTATCGATGTAATCCTTGCACCTTGTTTTGGTGCAAGTGCTAGAAATTAATAAATGAAACATAATATATTGATTTATGCATATATGACATGTCCACTATATCAAATATGTATCTAAATGAATAAACTACTCCATCTAACATGACAACTAACTGTATTATTATTTCCAAACAGAAAGTACTCATAAAAATCAGACTTATTAGAAATTTGGGTCAATAATTATTTTATTGTTAAAAGTTCAAAGACGTTTTCATCAAAGCAGACCAAATTTTAGTACAATAATACATGTATTTTTTTAAAGATATTCTAGTTATATCAATATAACTATAAAATTTGGAGCCATTAATTTAAAAATTCGTAGTGCACACTACAACAAAATCTGAAGCATATTCTCAAACGGAATTCTCTAGGCAAAATATAAGCAATTATTAAGTATATCGCTCAAGCCCTTTAATCAGATAAACAATTCTTCGTGGAATATTTCCATGCGTGCACAAATTATTGCATGTCAAGATTATCCAGATTTCTCACTATTCGACGCATTCACCCTTATCATAAAAAAAAACATCAAATTAGAGAATGACAAATTATTAGATTTATCACTTGCTGAACGTTGGATACAAAGCAAGAGATATTTATTGCTATAAATATAAATATTAAAATAATGATTTCAATTTGAATTATGAACCCATGTAACAATTGACTAGTTTCTCCACGAGCACTTAATCAAAACCCTAGAATTTAACAAACAACAAAAAACAATTCAAACGTGTTTCAAACACAAGTATCAACAAAATTTCTCAAACACCAAAAAAACCTCAGAATTCTGTCAAATTTATTCGTAACATCCTCAATTTGAATTATGGATTCGTTTGCAACAACATCAACGTTAAAATAATAATAAATAATAGCACAAGAACACTGCCCATAATAACTGACACTTTTCTTCAGAACAAGAACTTAATCAAAACCCTAGATGAATTCAATTGCATGGGCAATGATGGATAGTAGTTTTCTTGGGATCAAACAGCAGAAGACCTTAAAACTCCATAATTCTTTGCCTTCCAGCATTTTCACTCGTACAATTTTTGAATTCTCTACACCAGAAAACTTACCCACAACTCTATCAATTAAATTCTATTAATACCATATTCAATAAAAATTATGGAAACCATAGCCCCTATTCAAAATATTGAGTTTCCCACGCAGAGTCCAGATTCTCATTGTACTTTTCAACCAATTTGGCAATAAAATCAGATGCTCCTCCATCTGATATCTTGGCAGAATGATCCAAAAGTAAATCTGAACCTGGCCCATCAAAATAATTGCAGATCTCGGCCTCAACAGCTTGATAATTCTCCTCTTCTTGTATGTATTTGCATGGATGTAAAGCATGAGCTCCAAAGTCATTGACATCAATCAGATGAGGGAGATGAGTAGAACCTGCAATCTGGCTTTCACCTTCTATACAACATGAACATTCAAGCTCAAGCCTCTCACCTTGATTTAACTGAAAGCCATAACCAAATGCTATGTCTTGTAGATTCGGTATTGCTGAATAATCAGAGTTGGCCATTAAATTGGTGCAACCAGTTTCAGAAAGATGTGCAGCCTTGGGTCTTTTGGCTGCAGGTTGAAATCGGTCCTTCAATTTGTAATTCCTCTTTCTCTTTAAACCCACTGTAAAGCAGTGCTGGCAAGTAGGGCATTGAAACCTGGGCTGAAGAATTCTGCAATTTCTTTTATTATTCAGGTAACGAAACCTTGCCTCTGCAAACTTGCAATGGGGACAAACAGTTTTGCAGGACTTGAATAGAGAATTTACTACATCCTGAGCCTCCTGTGGTAGCTCCCAAAACTGAACCTGTAAATTTTGTGTGAGAAGGTGTAATAAATTGAGAGGATTCACAAATGACTCCCCGTCTTTCAAATTATTTGTGATCATGCTTTGCAGCCCTTCCATGACCCTGTCAATTTTGAGTGCCTCTTCTGCAGAAAATGGGCCATCTCCAAATGTTTTCTAGGCATTAAAAAAAGCAAACACAACGGCTATATGATAAGAGAGGGAAAAAGCGCTTAACAAAATGCATGGCCGGGAAGAAAATCAGGATTAGGAGAAACAAACACAGGATTAACTTATTTTCAGAGGTTTCTTGGATAAGACGCATAAATTGGACCTATAGTTGAAGGCGGATTTGAAGCGAAAATCTTACATGTGTGTTAACAAATATTTCGGACTTGTTCACGATCCCCACTCTGTGACTGAAAGAATATGTGCATTAATAAATATTTTCTTGGTTGCATGCCCATACGACCTTAAACTATAAGTGCTTACATCCTTTCTTTACATGCCTAATGGATATTCTCTTTGGTGCCAATTGTCATATGATAATATTGAAAAAAATCGTAATTGCTACTTGTAGCTAGTGGGTAAATAAGTCAAAGTACAACCAATATATCATCTCCTCTCACACATGCAATATATGATGGAGACTTACCCATATTATTGTGCAACCAATCTATTTGGCTTATAAGCAGTGATTTTCTATTTATTTATCGTATTACTACTATTTTACATGTGACCCAACAATGGCTTGAATCCACTTGATGGTATGTATGGCACACTATTCTATTGCCATGCATCTTAAGTTGAAATCCTCTACCAACATTAAAAAAATAATTTCTATTTATTTGATTAATTTAACACTATCACCTTTCTTCTATAATAATTAAATATTTTTTTAAATCAATTAGATGTCTCATCAAATTTCCTCATTCACACTAATTAAATATTTTTTAAATTATTTAATTAATTCATTTAATTTTTCCTTCCACATAAATTGAATAATTTTTAATAATTTAATGTATTCATCAATTTTCTTTTCCAAATTAATTTAGTTATTTTTCATTCATAATTTTTTTTTTATAAATAGTTTAATAAAATTAAATAATCTCAATCATTTAATTAGCAAATTATTCCTCTACAATTAAATAAATTAGCTTAATTTATTCAATTCTCTTCTTCTAAAAATAAATACAATTAATATTTTATTTATTATTCTATCTTTAGAATTGTAGACATAAAATAAATAATTTATTTGTTTAATTCTCTTATTAATTCTTTGTGCACTTCTCTTTCATTGTTCAACTCATAGTCACTCTCTATTGACTCAATAATTAATTTGGTCTTCTAATGGACATACACTCACTTAACTCAACCTCTTAATCAATTCATTGAATCATTCATCTAGTTCATCTCCTAAATTTTGCCTTCATGTCCTCTCAACCATTTTAACCTATTGATTTGGCTAATCAAACTCAATAGTTTATTGATACCAAGTAGAATCTATTTAAATTAAACCTATCTTTGATTATTCATCAAGAATTCACATTCATATCCTATAGAAGCATTCAATTCAAATAAAATTCATATCCAAGTATCATTAAGTATCAACTATCATGTATCAATCTTTTATCAAGCAAGCACTTTCATCGTGCTAACCAATTGAGAAATCAATGTATTCAAAATCAATAGAGCAATACTAAGGCTGTGTATAAATATATATTATCATTTATTACCTAAATTTATGTATTGATCTTATGACTTTATTAAGTGATTGATTGAATTGTGAGATTTTTTTTCATGGTTGCTTATCCTAGTTTGCAATCGCTCAATTTCACTCATCCACATTTTAGCATGCCCAGTGGGATCAACGTCCCTAAATTTTAATAATTTTATTAGAGCTCCATTTTCTAAAGTTATAGTCTCATATTGAAATAATCAATTCTATATTTGATGCAATTGAGTTAGCATTTGATGCATTCAACCTTTAGAAGAAATAACTATTTTAGGTAGTTTGTCATAGAGTTGCACAATCGATGTATTTTAGGGCATGATTGCTACATATTATGGAGAAATTGATGTATTTTAGGCACAATTAATGCATTCTATGGTGCATTTGATGTTTCCTTTATTGCCTTTGATTTTTTAGGGTTTTATGTTTTTTTGTTGCTTTTGATTTTTATAGTTTTTTTTTGTTTTGTTTTTATAGAGTGGCACATCTAATTAATAAATTGATGCATGTGATTGATAAATAGGTGTGTATTATGCATAAATGAAACATTTAATGTATATAATGGTCCATATTATGCAAAGAGTGGCACATTTGATGACCAGAATGACACATCTAATGAAATAAACAAATTGTTTTATAAAATTGACCATAAATTTTGCATAGAAAATCATTTCAAAATTCATAAAGTGTTGGAAAGATCATTTGATGCTCTACTCCATGGTTCAATTTATTTTCCAAATATTTCAATAAAAAGAGATAAATTCATTCAAAGTTACCTCTTTTTTTTCAAGCTTCAAATGCTTGTAACTTCTTCATACAAAATTATTTTTTAGTGATTTTTTAAAAATCTGTCAAAAAATCATAAGGAATACAATTTTATGCATGTTTGGTCTAAATTGGTATTATATTTTTTCTCTGATATGTTAGTCGATCTTGGAAACTAATTAAATTTGTGCATCTTGGTAATTGTTGGGAGAAAATGTAAAATAAAAACTATTGACATATTTGGTGTAGATTCCATCTTGCTTTTATTAAATTAATTGCACACATCAATTTTCTAAGGGTAAATGAACTTTTTATATTACTTTTAAAAATATTTTAGGTGTGTATCCTCTCCCCTTGTGCTTAGTGTGATCTTGGAGATCAAAAGAACCTTCTAGCTTGCATATTTCTTATTTTTTCACTAAAGGAGTACTAGCTTGTGTATGTTATCCTCTTTTGTACTACATGCAAGCTGGGGGATAAAAAAATATTAGGTCAAATAAATTTCATTGTGCATTGGGATGATCATGTTTTTTATCCCAAGTCTCCAAAATTCTTTATTGTTTTGAATATTATATATTTTATTTTGGAATATTGTGATATGGTTAGCATATTTTTTCAAGTAAATTTTAATATTTCTCAACTTCTTCATTGCTTGTACATCTGAAAATATTTTTTTATCAAATAACTTTATTCTCTTTGCTTTGAAATTTTCGTTGATAGAGTAATTGTCAATAATCTAAGAATCATCATTTTCTTGAATGTCTGACTTAATGGATAGAAATTCAATCTAGATATCTACTTTAAATGGTATCATTCCTTCAATAGTTTAGTTGGCTCTTGGATTGTTTTTATTAACTACCATTTTTCATTCAATGCTTTTCATTCATAGGAGGCACTTATTTTCATTGTTAATCTAAAAAATCTACTCTATAACAAGTTTATCACTTCTCATATCAATCATCTCCTTAGCCTTTTTGTCTACTTTTCCCCACATGATCTCTTCTTGTTTGGATGTATCTATCACTATCAACTTATTTCCTTTTGGTGTCAATTTCATCATATACTTTTCTCACTTCTTCAATGAACTTTTACCCTTTAGTTATAATTTCATTCACCCAAATTTTCATTTGTCTTTCCATAAGATTGATACCTACAAATATTTTGAATAACTTCTTTCCTACTTCCTAACCTAGGACTGAAAGAGGAATCAAATTTATCTAATGGTTGATTCAAGGTTTCAATGATGCATTCGAGGCACTTGATTCAAGTATTTAAAGCTCTTATTGCTGCCTAAATTCATCTTTGGAGTGTTTATCTTTGTTTTCTTTCAACTAGTGTAGTAACCAATAGTTGGAAATTGTGAATATCCCCATCATAAGAGGAGAGTCTAAGATTAATATGTGTTATGTTAAAATCATTCCCATTTGCCTCATTAATTTTTTTTTTTATATAAGAATGGGAAACTTCTACATACATATTCCTATACATAGTGGAAACTTTCATCAACTTGGTATTAGCTTTGGCCTTCCTAAGTTGAAGTGACTTTTGAAGTAGATTGCCAATAATATCAAACTTATGAATGCTCATTTCAGTTATCTTCCTATTTATTAAAAGGGTCTTTTGTAGCCAAAAAGGATGGTATATTGGATGGTGTTCCATAAGAAGTTCTAGTGGTACTTTGGTATAGTCACAACGGTCTCATTGGCATAGGTGTAGTAAATAGATTCCTAACTCTTTCAAAATATCATATGTTACATGAGGAGGGAGGTGTATACCTAGGTTGAGTGGGGGGAGTCTAAAGTAAATGTGGTGGCAAATGATTTGTTGATGAATGAGATAAGGAAGATGAGGAGGTACTTACCTAAGAAGAGGAGAGTACAACATTGATAGTTTCTTCTTCACCTGGTTCTTCTTGAATAGTCTCCAACTTTTTGTTTTCCTACTTTCTTTTCTTTCCTCTTTGATCTATCTTGACATGTTATTTCTAGATTCCTTCTCTTTGGTGGATGTTAATTATCATATCCTCCATCTCCACTAGAAAAATTGATAGTATGTGGATGATGAAGGATGGGAAGAAGAATGTTTTCTTATTCTCTACTTTTTGTTTTACAATTTTCTTTGCCTCAAAAGAATGTATGGTTGGCTTCTTGATATCTTCTTCGTTATCCAATTTTTGTTCTATAGAGCGCTACTAATATCATTTCTTCTAAATTTTTCACTTCTTTGACACCCCAATTAATGGGCAATGTGGGCTATGTTTGGTTGTCGTCAAAATACATGGGATCCACTAAACTTAATGTATCATCCTTTGGACCTTGGATATCCCAATTTAATTTGAAATATTTAATTTATTAAAGGGATGACGTCATCCAAAGCCTTCTCTTGACTTCAGACTCATTATCATAGTCAATCTAGTATTCTTCAATTCTAGAAAGATCATTAAAACAAGGTCCAAGCAACATGTTGTCCTTGACATAAATTTTACTATCAAATAGGAATCTCATAAAATAAAATTGTATGACGTATTTTGATAATCTCCCTTAATATTTGATGCATCAGATAAAGGTTTTGTATTGATAGTGAGCTAACTCAATGGGGAAAGGAATCCTTGACTTCTTCTTTTACTTATACCTCTCATTCACCTCACCTATTTGTCTACAAACTTCAATTAGGGTGAATTTTTATCACCACATACCTAGTCAATTTCTATGAAAACCTGTCAAAACCTCTGATCTTGATGTTGGTGAACCTTTGAAATTGGATAAAGTATTTTCCACATGTGTTTGGATCAATTGGGAAACTTCTAGAGATATCCTCATGCTTGTATCACCTTGAGCTCTTGGTTAGATAGATTATAAATTCATTATTTACTCTTTTGAATATTTTATAATTGTGTTCCAATTGGAGTTGTGGGTAGTTATCATAAATTTGAGCCACCTCATCAAATTTTTCAATAAAAATCAACCTTGATAAAGCTCTCACACTAGCAAATAGCATATAATAAATATGATAACATATAAAAAAATGTTAAGGTGTAACTAGGTTTATTTCCTATTAATTTTATCATTAAGTATATACCACCCTATTCAATTTATTGTTCTCCATGAGTAATGACATTAATAAATATTTAAATAAATCCATTCTTTAAAATTATGGGCATCTTCATTACTGATTAGTCTATAGAGAAGCACAATAATGGTTGAGATTCCATCGGTGTTACACATGCAAATTCTTTAGCAGCCATGATTTCCCCTTTTTAGGGACTACTAATCAGCACATTGCAATGGTTTTGCAAGATGCATTTTATTTTTAAAAAATACTCATAAGATATCATAGTATCTACCAAAACCTCTCTTTGAGGTACCTTGAGGATTGCACTAAAAGGCTCCCCATCCAAATTATCTTAGATGATCATATGTCATTTTAACTTCTAAGGTATAGGGATCATAATGAAATTTATACAATCTATAACTAGGTCCATGCATTATACAACTATGGATAATATTTCTACAGGTATAAGATCCTATATTCCACCATTTTTTGTATAATCAAAAACCTAATTTTCTTACCCATTTTTCTCCAAAAAATTATCAATATTTATGAGCCTTAATTTTGCATATCCAATCTTAGGAGACATGCTTTCCAACATTGAAAAAGGTTCATATTTGAGATATTTATACTTCATTTTCACTAGAACCAAATTGCAAAGGATGCAAACCAAAAATTTTAACACAATCAAGCAAATTTGGTAGAAGTTTAATTTTGAGAGAGCAATTTGGTGGATGGAAAGTTTTCATGAAATCAACTTTATAAAAATAAAATTCCCTTCTTTATGAGCTCTGAGGATAGATAGTAACCATGGACCTTTGAATTTGTGAAATCTTTCTATTATACACTACTTTGAAATATTATCTATATAGCCTTTTAAATACACTTTGTAACCTACTCTCTCAGTTCTCTATCTACTCTCAATAATTTCTCATTAAAGTTCATTCTCCTTGATTTACATTAACCTTGTAATGACCTATATTTAAGGTTATTGAGCTTCATGAGAGCATTAATGGTGCATTTAATGTTGGTGTTTGAGTGAAATCTCTCCATATTTGTATCTCTCAGTTCAATTCAAAACACATGCTCCTTCAATTTGCTAAGAAAAGGTTTGAGGGGTTTCAATAACCTTATCAATATTTGACAATTGGTTTGAAACTACATTTTGAGGATAATAAAGAGGACTTTCCTATATAAATTGCTTGTTACATAATTGGTTATCCCTCCTTAAAAACCTTCACTTGGCTATGGTTATCCAATGAGATTGTAATGTAACCTTGTCAAATATCGGCAAGGGTTCCAAAACCATCATAAGTGTTGAAAACATATTTGTGAGATATTTTTTGCCTTCAACTTTAAATAAACAAGTTGCATCTATTATTAGTTCTCTTAAGTAGTCATAGATATTGTGGTTGAACACTTTTTCTATCAACAGTGCAATTCAAAACATGTTTTTGCTACAATATATGAATTTTACAATTCTTCATACTATTTCATCTTTGGAGGTTTTGATTAGTAATTCAATCTTTGATGAGGTTGTGACAACCTTGTTGGGTGCAACCCATGCAAAATCTCTGAAACCATCTTTTGAGATTATTTTTCTTATATTCAACAAGAGTTAAAAATGTTTCATTCATTCGACACAAGTTTTAGAATTTAGATAGAACTTCAATGCAAAATTCATCACTTCTAAAACCAAAGAGGTTGTATAGTAATATTAGGCTTTGACAAGATTGTGAGACGCTGATAGGGAGATTGCTAGGAAGTGCTTAACAAGGAGGTTTTGAGTCTAAAGGTTCAATTTTATTTCCAAAATACTTACTTGTGGCAGTTGTATATGTTTACAAATAATTCTTGAGGTCTTCATGCTAATCAACCCATGCTTCACTTCCTTAACAAACTCCCCTTTCGAGTGGGCTCATTCCCTTACTCATTCCCTATTGGTTTTGCCAAACCATTACATTTCTTCCAACACACTCCTCTGTCCATTTGGCCATGTTTCTAACTACTCTCTATTCTCACAAGCACCTCCAATCGGTTTAGGGGACTAGATGAAGGTTTTGTTCAAAAAGCTCATTTTCATCTTCTTGTTTTGGCCTCTTAGTTTCACTTGCTCAAACCAACTCCCTAGGTCTCACAACCCAAAATTCTTCACAAGGGTGCCATGGTGATTTCTAAGAGTTCATTCACTATCTTGGATTGTCCTCCAAATTTCTCCCCAATCTGAATGAGTTCAAGGTGATCGGGTTCATGAAATTTGTGTGTTATGCAGTAAAAAGGCGTGTAGCCTGTGGAGGCCTAATTGACACCATTTTGCTCACCCTGCCCAATGATGGGATTCTCCTCCAACAAAATTGTTTTGGATGGTTTTTTAGAGGTATATGTTAATGGATTTTCATGGTTTAGGCCACTGTTAGAGCAAAATGAGGACTGTCCACTATTTGTGGCATAATTGTAGGGTTTGGTAGGGTTTAGGCCAAAGAACATTGAAAAGTCTTTCCAACTCCACTCATCAAGCCTCCAAACTGGCTTAGAAATTCTACTACACTAATTAAAACCTTCCCTTGTTACTGCCCTGCAAACATAATGCCAAACACTTGGCAAACAATTGAGAAAACAAGTGAAATACCACTGTCACTGTTAAAACACTGCCCCTTTACTAGTCAATTTGTTGCTACATCTTTGGTCCTGCATAACAAGGAGTTTGAGCTAGAAAATTACCTCTAATTAGTCTTCCTATTACATTTCCTTCATAGTTACAAGGCTTGGATAATGCTTTTGAAGCATTCCTTGAGCATTTTGACAACACAATTCACAAAAACAGTGAACTCACTATTTTGTTTACAAAAAATGTTCAAACTTGCAAATTACAAGCTTCTCAACTATTGAAGTTGAATCAAGCTAACATGTAGAACTTATTAGACTCCTTTCTTGGTATTTTTAACACTACAATGCATTTGATTACAAGAATTTGAGTTTTCAAGAAGATTATTAGTCAAGTTCCCAAAACTTGTCTAATCTTCACTTTAATTTGTCCTCCAAACATACTTCTGATTCAAAAATAAATATATACATAATGTACATGCATGAATCAACTTGACCCAATCCATTTTGGTGGGAACCCCAGGCCTGGATTAGTCAAGTTGTGGCATTTTCCAACTCCAAACCCTTGACAGGGCAGTGAGCACACAAAATGGAAGAAATTTTGGAGAATTTACTAATCAAAATAAAAAATTCCCAAAAGGTATAGTATGGAAAAGAGTGCTACAGTACAGACTATTACTCCAAGGAAGAGAAAAACAATGAAAAAAACCAGAATTTCATGCTTGTCTATTAGGATTCCTTTGCTAATACAATCACCAACCCTTTCCAAGGAAAAGGGAGGAATTTTATAGTTTTTCCAGTTTTTTATCAAGCCCCAGTATGGACATGAGGCTTCCACAACTTCATTTTTCAAGAAAAGTAAAAAAAATGACAACTTTGACAATTTTACAAGCCCAAATGACAACATTTCTTGCTTCAAAAGACATTTTTGACAACCTAACCTCATCAACTCATCTAAACACCTTATACATGCTTAAAAACTTTTATCAAACATGTTTCAATGCTTTGGAAAGCATTAGAAGACCTTTTTTGGCAATTTTTGCACATTTTTGCCAAAATTGTCAACTCAAAGCCTGAAAAGCAAAACTTGACCTCTTGAGCCCAAAATGAGATCAAAACCACTAGACAAGAGACACAACAACCTAAAAAACCATTATAAACTTAACACAATACATTACAAACATGAAATCATAAAATACTCAAAAAGGAGAGTTTTGCTCAACTAGGTGCTCCTACACCATACTCCCCCAAAAACAAAGAAGTCATGTGACTCTTTGAGGAAGCAAAGAAGAAGGTATTCCAGCTTTCTGAAAGTCAGCTTTAGGTATCCATGTGGCCTCTAAGATAGGCTTATCCTTCCATTTGACTAGATGCTCCATATAGGTGTGATTCCTTGTCTTTTTGAGAATCTTGGAGTCTAGAACCTGCTCTGCTTGGGGAATAGAAAGAGAAGGGAGAGATAGATCAGAAAGGGATTGTGAAACATCTGAAAATATTTGAATCTCCTCAGGTGACTTCCCTTTGAAAGAAATCATATTTGCAACATTAAAAATGGGAGACAAAGAAACATCAGTAGGCAAATCAACTTTGTAAGCATTAGACCCATACTTAGCCAAGATTTTGCAAGGGCCTAATTGCAACATTTCTTGCTCCAAAAGACATTTTTGACAACCTAACCTCATAAACTCATCTAAACACCTTAGAAATGCTTAAAAACACTTATCAAACATGTTTCAATGCTTTGGAAAGCATTAGAAGACCTTTTTTGGCAATTTTTGCACGTTTTTGCCAAAATTGTCAACTCAAAGCCTGAAAAGTAAAACTTGACCTCTTGAGCCCAAAATGAGATCAAAACCACTAGACAAGACACACAAAAACCTCAAACAACATTATAAACTTAACACAAGACATTAAAAACATGAAATCATAAAATACTCAAAAAGCAGAGTTTTGCTCAACTAGGTGCTCCTGCACCAGAAGCTCTTTGAGAGCTAGTTGGGTTGTGAGAACCTCTTGGGGAGTTGACAAGGTTGTGAGAATCACTTCACAAGATAGCATAAGTTTTGAAACTTCACAAATTTATTGATGATTAAATGTACTTAGACAATTTAGAAAAAATAAAAAATTGATGACTAAGGATTACAAATGATTGGTATGGGAACTTATAAAATGTATCTAATAGATCAAAACTCAATATTTTGGCTAAGAACCAATAGAAATTCTTTCACTGTTTTGAAGGGCATGTATGCAAACTAGATGGTGGAGCCACCAATCATATGTCCACAATGGAGCTAGCTTGTATTGGCACACTAAATGCTAGTAGATGCCATTCACCATTAATTTGGGCTTTTGGTGTAGTGGTTTCCTTGCTTCGTATCGAAGTCAAGGTCTTGAGGTCAAGGCCTACAAAGTGTGATGTGTATTTAATGTGCTTGCTAGAAAAAAAACCTAGTAAGCTGGCTAAACCCTAATGGATGTTCCTTCATCATGCTGGCAAGCACATAATTAAGCTAGATGGTGGGCTAGTAGCCACATGTCCACAAGGGGGTTGGCTTATGCTAATACTCTAGTGGAATAAAAACGCCACTCTTAATTTCAATGAGTGGCATTTACCATCAATTCAAGCTTTTAGCTTAGTGGCTGTGTGTCTGTGAAAATTGGACTTGTATCTGTATCTGAATACACAACACTTCAATTAAGTCATTAGATGCATGGTTAGTAAATCAATAATCAATGAATAATGAAACCATTACAAAGCAACCTATTGCCTTCTAGTAGATGTGAGTTTAGTTTTTCTCTCAGATTCCTTTATGCAATACTAGTGACTACGTACACTACACCTAAACGAAGGATTTAATCTATATGAGTATGAAATTGAGCTAAATGGATGCAAGATATGAAAGATTAAGCTAATATTATTTAAGCAATTTATCCATCTATATGATTTTAATCAAAGTAACATGATTCAAGAAATATGATTAAGCTAATGCAATATTCTCAATGCACAAAAATCTCAATAGACCTAGAGCAAAAACAACATAATAACGATAATCTCCAGGATCTTTTTTATGAGAGATGAGAGCCTAAATTTATAGAAAATCTAGAGAGAGCAACGGTCAAGATCAATCAATGATTAGCGGTAGAGATTCTCCAAGAGGAAGTACAATCTAGGTGAATTGATGTGATTGGCTTCTTTTCTCAATTTTAAAAGAAATTGAACTAATTTTAAGATAAAATTAGAAAAACTGATTTATTCCATATTTAATATTTTTATTCAATTTTGATATTTAATTGATTTAATTTCTTTTCTGAGATTTTTCAATTTAATTCCATTTTGATTTCTTTTCTCAATTTTAATTCTTTTTCAAATCAAATCCTTTTTTTCATGATTTAATGGCAAATTGATTTATTAATTAAATATGCTAGGATATTTAATTAAATAAATAGGATAATTGATTAAAATGATTTTCTTGAAATGATTAATTAATTAAATAAATATTTAATTAATATAGAATGATTTATTTGCCATGTGACATTGATGACTCAGAATTAATTAACTAGGTGCTCATGATTGATTTCATTACCTTTGGTTAGGACCTTGGTGATGTAGTCGAGATTAGGGGCCCATGGTTTAGATGACCATTTTTAGGGTATTACATTTGCCCCTCTTTGAATTGATGTGCGAGCAGCGCATTGATTCAAATAAAATTTAATGTTAAACAAATTATCAGTTCTGAACTTGATGGATCACAAACCGATGAAGAGTGAGATGTTCAACTTGATTTGAAGCAATGAAACTAAACAGATTGATTAAAGAGACACCGATACCAAACTTGATTGAGCCTAGACTAAAAAAGAGTGAGATACTGATCTTGAACTTGATTAAACTAGATTGAGAAAAAAGATGAAACTGATTTCAAACTTGATTGAACAAGAACTGATTAAGAAAAGAGAATGTCCAACTTGATTTGATGTGATGAAATTGAAAAGATTAACTTGAATTAAGCGTGCTTCAAACGAAGACAATATCAACTTGATTTGATGTGATGAAACCGATATGCCTCTAGAGATCGATTCGATTTTGAAGAACAGTGAGGTTTTGTTTGATTAATCTTTGATTAAAAAGATTTTCTGCTCGACTTTCGATGAAGTTTAAAAAAAAACCTTGACTTTTGATGATGCAATCATTAATAATGATGATGTAATGATCATGCCCCCTCGGGAGTGAAATCAAAAGATAGCGAGGTTACAATGATTTTAGGCAATTTTAAAATGATAAAAGGATTTAATGATGACAATCTGAGTACAAAGATATATTGGAGAATTAAGTTGAAATCAGAGGTGATTTGAGTGAAAAATGATGAGAAAAAGTGATTTGAAGAGGAAAGTACCAAGTGGTCAACGTTGTGAGATTTTGACTAGAAAAATAATCTCAGATTTCGATTTCAATCCTGAAAATGGACTCAGGACGGTCGATTTAGTCAAGGATATAATTTTCACATCCATCAAAGCAAGTTTAAAAATTAGGGTTTTCTATATAAGGGATTAAAAGGGTCAATTTTCATTTCATTTTCACTTCTCAAAGTTCAAAAATTCAAAAACCTTCTCTGGAGCAAAATGGAAATTCCTAAGCATACCCACCGATTCGAGCTACAAAGATGACATAATCAACCTAGGAACTATCCCCCTACAGTAAGTGATTGATCTTGAGCTTGTTAAATTTTTGAATTTGTAAATTGTTGCATGAATTTCTCATTTTAAATTTTGTTTTAGCTCATTGTTAATCATTTCATCGTACAAGTACCTGGTTGTATAAAGTCATTAGTTTTGTGATTCAGTGTGCACCCTCGAGTTGTATGAGACATGTTATCAAGGTTTGTTTAGTCATTTTGTATTGGTCAGTGACTCATATTAGTGTGTTTACTCGTACTACTTGAAATCTTTACTTGTAGGAGTTGCTACCCCTCTGTGTTTACTCGTTTAAAAAACAGTGAGCATTTTTTAGCATCAAAACTTGAAATTTTTATTTTTGGGATTGATTAGTTAGATTCATGGGTACTTTTGACAGCTTTCTAACTCAAGTTGTATTGCATACTGATGAGTTGTCGTTCAATTTTGCAAGTTAGCTTTCCAGACATACAGTTTCGATGTACATATCCACCCACCATGAGATTAGTTCGGTAGCTCTCAGATGCTCAGAGGGCTCATATTGATGCATGTGGTTTTGGATACTTGTTGTAGATGCTATATATTTGTGTGAATCATAGATTGCTCAGTGAATTAGTCAAGATATTTCATTCAGAGCAAAAACACTTTTCACCTACCTACCGAGAAGATGATGATTACTCCCGAGACGTATATAGGATTATGAGGATTCCTTTTTCAGGTGGCAGAGTGGACTATGATTCTTCTCCTCAAGTGGGGATTACAACATTACGTAGGGTTTTCCAGGATGATAGTCTTATAGTGTGATCCATTTCATGGGATGACATGATGAGCAGGTATGGAGGGATATTTCATGTCAGTTATGTGCTTGATGGACTAATAGAATGCTTTGTTATGCTTGACAGAGGACAATAGGGATTATTGTGTGGCTTGGGGAGGATATTGGAGATGCTAGTTGCTTAGTTGAGGAGATTAGATTGGGTATCTTGCTTGCCAAAACACATGTATCATGAGATGCATGAGATTGAATACCGAGATGCATAGAGCATGGCTATTGGGGTTCTTGTTCTATGGATTTGGGCATGGGAGCATATCCCAGTTTGTAGACCAGTTAACGATGATTCAAGAGAGCCAAATCAACCCATTGTGTGTCAATATTTAGGTTATTTGGTGTGGCCCCACTTGGGGAAGATAGGTTTCTAGAGACACCAGTTGGATGACTTAATTACAGTTGTCTGGAGGCCATACAAGGGTTTAGAGGAGTATGATGAATGGAGGTGAGAGCGGAGATTGATTTTTATGACACACCCACTCATTGGGAGATCTCAGACTGTCATTGAGGATTTTTTTGTTAGCCGGGTTATGAGGTAATACGGGCGAGTGTAGGCCTTTTCACAAGAGTTTACTGCTTACGCTCGGTTTAGGGATGAGGAGAGGAAGGGATGGGGGCCAAATTTATCTTATGCCCTAGTGGTACAAGAGTTGATATCCCTCCAACCACAACATGGGGACTATTTAGAGGATATTGTTGATGCGGGGGTGACCCTAGAGTATGAGGATGAGTCATTAAGACATCTATTCCCATGATTTATAGATCCAGCAGAGCGAGTACCTCAGATTGATTAGGGTGGAGATGACGTACCAGCTCAGGCATACGGACAAAGAGTAGATCCACCTAGGCGAGCAGGAGGTGATCCTTGTGCGAGAAGCAGTAGGGCACCAGTGACTAGTTAGTAGCAGAGGAAGGGAGAGGATGGTTCATTGGGTGCAGTCAGAGGTGAGGGAGGTGGTTCTTGGGGTGCAGGGGATAGAGGTGGTATTGGTATTGAGGGGGAGATGGGAGAGAGAGCTTGTTGGTATTTTGGTATGGTTTTGTCATTGATGTCAACACCTACTAAACCTTATCAACTCAGGTACTTTGGCGAATCAACAACATTCACTGGCAAGCAAGTGACTTATGCACAGTCACCGGTATTTGGCACACTGGAAGGATATAATGTTCACCGGCACTTGGAATAGCATGGAAAACACCTAGTTATGTTGAATACATCGTTTGGAAACTTTATCTTGGAGTGTTGTTCATTGGCATATTCATATTTGCATATTTGTTGTTACCGGCAAATAGGTCCAAGATATACAATGGTAGGTTTATCTTTTCTAGATCAGCACGACACGCTATGGAGATGTCTCTTTATTGTTGTAAATACATCAAGATGACATGTTGAATTGGTTATTGCATCAGACATTTTTTTGTTTTTAAATTGATTTTATTGTAATATCCTTTAGAGCTGACCTAATAAAATTGGTCTTAGGTTATGATATAAATGTAAGATCTTATTTGTAAGATCGTGGGTGGAATGCAGAAAAGGATTATGTGAAGGTATATGCAAGAATAAGCAGAGCTATACACGTAGACATCATTTGAAGGTTGAAGGAGGGTTTTTGTGAAGACAATTAAAACTATATCCATACTGAATCCAACATAGAAAGATTCAAATTTGAGCAGTACATCCTTATTGGATCTAACCATCCAATTGTAGTCAGTGTGACTCCTATTTGTGTTTGAGCAGTGAGCTCTAGGCGGTTGGCCTTTTTGCATGTGCAGACCCCATTTGTATACACATACTATCTGCAGTAGTATCATCTGATTGTGGGTAAGGTTTCCCACAGTGGTTTTTCCCCTTATAGGGTTTCCACATACAAATATTGGTGTTATGTGTTGTGGATGACTTTGTATTTTTGTTCCATGCATTAAACTTTACCGGTATTACAATTAAATGATAAAACTGTGTACCGACATAAAAGACTGGTTTACCAGTATTAAGCATTAAGTTGGTAAAGTTATTTTTGGTTTGAATTTATTAGACAACTGATTCACCCCCCCTTCTCAGTTGTCTCCAGGACCTAACAATTGGTATCAGAGCCTAGTTCTCTTTTTGCAGAAGTTTAACAGCTTGAGGAGATCCAATGTCTACTAACTATTTCAGGAAGGATAGTCCTAAACTTGATGGAACTAACTATGGCATATGGAAGATAAAAATGGAGACACATTTAAATTGCATTGGAAAGGACATTTGGGAAGTTACAAAGAATGGCTAAACTGCTCCTACTCCTGGTTAGCCTAATCCACCTTCCTTGGGAAAAGATGAAGAAAATGATTACAAAGAAAGAGAATCACTTTTGAGCGCATTAACAAATCAGCAAATCATGGGATTATCAAATAGATCAACTACTAAAGCTATTTGGGATCATTTGGAAACACTGAATGAAGGAGATTCCATAGTCAAAATTGCAAAACTTGAAAGCTTCCAAGTCAGGTATGAAATTCTGAAAATGGAAGAAGATGAAATGATTTTTGCTTTTATGGAAAGAGTTAATGAAATTTTTTTGGGTATTAAATGTTGTGGAGGAACCTTAAGTGAAGATGGAATTGTTTCAAAAGTTTTAAGAGGATTTCCACCGGCATATAAAATGAAGGTTACTACTATAAATGAGTTAGGAACAATGCCTAATACATCAGTAACTAGGGATACATTGATTGGAAAACTTTTAGCTTTTGAAATTGATGAATTTGGTCTTGTTGCTACTATAAAGACAGATTTAGCTTTTAAGCCATCAACATCATCTGCACCATCATTTGACAAATCTGATTGGAAATCCTTTTATGCAAGAGAACTTGAGGAAAGCAGGAGAGAAAATGAAGAACTTGAAGAACTTGAAGCACTATTTGCAAGAAAAATGCCTAAAGGTCCAGTTGGTAGTAAGTATGAAGGTAAAGCACCCTTTAAATGCTTTAACTGTAATAAGATTGGTCATATGGCTTCTAGATGCCCTGATAGACATGCTAGACTAAGAGAAGAAGCTAAGAGAACATACAAGCCTAACCCTAAATATCAGAGATACAGATTTAAGAAGAATAAAGATAAATCTTGTTATCTTGCTAATGAAGGAGTGACTGATGATTCTGATGAAGATCTGGCAAATAATGGATGGGTTTTTGTTGCTATAACAGAAGATCAATTGGCACCTACTATTCAACCAGTAGAGCAGGCCTTGGTAGGTAAAGTTGAAGTTAAGGATGAATGGATCATTGATTTAGGATGCTCACATTATATGACTGGAGATAAAAGTAAATTCTTGAACTTTCAAGAATATAATGGAGGCTTAGTGAGATTTGGAGATGATAAAGCTTGTTTGATGAAAGGTAAAGGTACAATATCTCTTGATGGTAAGCATAATACTAACAATGTTTACTATGTTGAAGGTTTAAAGCATAATCTTTTGAGTGTTGGTCAATTAGTTGAAAAAGGATTTCAGTTACAATTCAAAAATGGAAAATGCAAAATCATGAATAGAACTGGTTTGGAAATTGTAGCCGGTAATCAAACTAGAGGTAATATCTTCATTTGAATAACAATGAAAAGACATGCTTGATTGCACATATTGTTGAAAGTTGGCTATGGCATAAGAGACTCTATCATGTAAATTTTGATTGCATGGTAAAAATTAGTACTACTAAGGCAGTTAGGGATTTACCTAAAATTGTCAAACCTCACAATATAGTATGTAAGGAATGTCAATTTGGAAAACAAGTTAGAGCTACTTTTAAAAGTATTCCAGAAAAATCAAATAATGCTATTGACTTAATTCATACTGATTTATGTGGTCCAACTAGAACTAAAAGTTTGCAAGGTGATAGATATTTCATGCTAATCACTGATGACTACTCTAGAATGTGTTGGGTTACTTTTCTCAGAGAAAAATCAGAAGCACTTGGAAAGTTCAAACTATTCAAAGCAATGGTAGAGAATGAAACCAGTAAGAAAATCAAATGTCTGAGATCAGATCAAGGAGGATAATTTTACATCTAAGGAATTTAATGCATTTTGTGAAGTGAATGGAATCAGAAGACAACTATCAGTACCCCAGACACCACAATAGAATGGAGTTGTTGAAAGGAAAAACAAAACTATCTTGGATGCAGCAAGAAGTATGTTATCAGAAGCAAATCTACCACATGTGCATTGGAGAGAGGTAGTAAGTACAACAGTCTTTACATTCAACAAAGTTCACATCAAAGGTGAAACCGGTAAGCCCCCTCATGAACTATGGTTTGGTATTATTCCTACTCTTAAATATTTCAAAATATTTGGAAGTAAATGCTATATTAGAAGGGATGAGTATATTGGAAAATTTGATCCTAGAAGTGATGAAGGAATATTTCTTGGTTATTCATTTAAGAGCAAGGCATATAGATGTTTTAACAGAAGATTGCAGAAAATTGTTGAGAGTACAAATGTGAAGATTGATGAACAATTCAGAGGAACTTCAAGGTACATAGACTCTGAACCGACAACAACGATTATAACAAATGAACCTACATTGAACCCACCAGTATAGATTGAAGATCCAGTTACACCGGTATCATTTGAAAATTCCACAATAACTGAGGAACAACAGCAAATGAAGACACCTCGGTATGTAAGACTAAATCACTCTGAAGATCAGATAATTGGAAATAAGAATAAAGGAGTTATGACAAAAGGAAGATTGGAAAATGAAGAGGTATGTCTTATTTCTCAGATTGAACCATCATCAATTAATGAGGCATGTGAAGATAAACACTAGATTAAAGCTATGGAAGAGGAACTAGAACAAATTGAGAAAAATAACACATGGACATTAGTTCCTCGACCTAAAGACAAAAATGTGATTGGAACAAAGTGGGTATTCAGAAACAAACTTAATGAAGATGGTAAGGTAATCAGGAATAAAGAAAGACTAGTGTGTAAGGGATATTCTCAGAAAAAAGGAATTGATTATAATGAAACCTTTGGACCGGTAGCTAGAATTGAGGCAGTCAGATTATTTTTGGCTTTTGCAGCACAAAAGAACTACAAAGTATATCAAATGGATATTAAATGTGCATTTCTGAATGGAGATCTTGAAGAAGAAGTTTACATTGAACAACCTAATGGATTCTATTTGACAGATAACAAAGATATGGTTTGCAGGTTAAGGAAAGCTTTGTATGGGTTGAAACAAGCTCCAAGAGCTTGGTATGCAAGATTGGATAAGTATCTTTTGAAGATTGGTTTTTCTAAAGGTAATGCTGACAACAACTTATATAATAAAGTGAAAAATAATGACATCTTGGTTATAGAAGTTTTTTTTGATGATATAATCTTTGGAGGAGAAGATGGATTATGTAAAGAATTTTCTATTGAAATGCAACAAGAATTTGAAATGTTTATGATTGGAGAAATAAAATTCTTTTTAGGATTGCAGATTTCATAGACTGATAAAGGTATATTCTTGAGTCAATCCAAGTACATGAAGGAGTTATTAAAGAAATTTAGGATGGAGAACTCTAAACCGGTAAGCCTATGACTACAAATGACAAATTATCACTAAGGGATGAATCTACACCCGTTAATCCGACTAGGTACAAATCTATGATAGGAGGTTTACTGTATTTGACACAAACAAGACCTGATATCATGAATGCAATATGTATTGTTTCAAGATTTTAGAGTAATCCTAGAGAAAATCATGAATCAATAGTAAAAAGGATTTTCTGATACTTGCAAGGTACTACAAATCTTGGATTATGGTATCCTAGAGATGAAAACTTTGAATTATGTGCATACATAGATGCAAATTGGGCAGGAGATATGGATGATAGAAAAAGCACCACCGATAGAGCATTTTTTCTTCGAAGCGGATTAATTTCTTGGTTGAGTAAGAAACAAAGTTGTACATCTTTATCAATAGCTGAATTAGAATATGTTGCAGCAACAACCAACTATAGATAGGTACTATGGCTTAAGCAAATGTTGAAGGATATAAAGGTAAAATGCAAGGAACCTATTACTATCTATTGTGATAACATTGCAACAATTGATATATCTAAGAATCCGGTACTACAATCTAAAACCAAACATGTTTCTATCAAACTGAATTTTCTAAGGGAAAATGTTGAAGCAAAAGAAATTAAACTAGTTTATGTGAATACTAAAGAGCAGATTGCAGATATTTTCACTAAACCTCTACCTAAGGAGACTTTTGAATATCTCAGAGACCAGCTTGGGGTCATACCCCCACCGATAGAAACTTAGATAGCTGATGATAGTCATCAACCGACAGAAATAACAGAGAAATATTTTACTCCCGCTTTGATGAGAAAGCTACTTCTCAGAGGGAGTAGTTGGTATAGTGAATTGGTTGGTATTTTGTATCTGAAAAATGGTATTTATATTGGTTTGGAATTTGATGTCAAAGGGGGAGAGATTGGTATGGAAAAACACAAGGAAAACTCATGACACTCCCAGGGGGAGAGATTGTTACTTTAGGGAGATTATTGGTTTTTGGTATTTGGCATTTCTGTTTTGGCACTTTGATGGTTTTTCCATCTTGTGTTTCCATCAATGCCAAAGGGGGAGATTGTTGGTATTTTGGTATGGTTTTGTCAGTGATGTCAACACCTACTAAACCTTATCAACTCTGGCACTTTGGAGAATCAACAACATTCACCGACAAGCAAGTGACTTATGCACAGTCACCAGTATTTGGCACACCGGCAGGATATAATGTTCACTGACACTTGGAATAGCATGGAAAACACCTTGTTATGTCAAAGACATCATTTGGACACTTTGTATTGGAGTTTTGTTCATTGGCATATTCATATTTGCATATTTGTTGTTATCGACAAATAGGTCTAGGATATACACCGACAGATTTATCTTTTCCAGATCAACACGACACGTTGTGGAGATGTCTCTTTATTGTTGAAAATGCATCAAGCCAACATATTGAATCGGTTATTGCATTAGACATTGTTTTTTTTGTAAATTGATTTTATTGTAATATCCTTTAGAGCCGACCTACTAAAATTGGTCTTAGGTTATGATATAAATGTAAGATCTTATTTGTAAGATCGTGGGTGGAATGCGAAAAAGGATTATGTGAAGGTATATGCGAGAATAAGCAGAGCTATACACGTAGACATCATTTGAAGGTTGAAGGAGGGTTTTTGTGAAGACAATTAGAACTACACCTGTACTGAATCCAACATAGAAAGATGCAAATTTGAGCAATACATCCTTATTGGATTTAACCATCCAATTGTAGTCAGTGTGACTCCTATTTATGTTTGAGAAGTGAGCTCTAGGCGCTTGGCCTTTCTGCATGTGCAGACCCCATTTGTATACACATACTATCTGCAGTAGTATCATCTAATTGTGGGTAAGGTTTCCCACTGTGGTTTTTCCCCTTATAGGGTTTCCACGTACAAATATTGGTGTTATGTGTTGTGGATGAATTTTTATTTTTGTTTCATGCATTAAAATTTACCGGTATTACAATTAACTGATAAAACTGTTTACTGACATAAAAGCCTAGTTTACCGGTATTAAGCATTAAGTTGGTAAAGTTGTTTTTGGTTTGAATTTATTAGACAACCGATTCACCCCCCCCTCTCAGTTGTCTCCGGGACCTAACAGAGCTACCCCTTGACAGGTGTGATAGCGGAGGGATGAGCCAGTTGAGGAAGGAGAGGAGGAGATTCCTTGGGTACAGATGCCAGCGGATATGATCCATACACTGAGAGGAAAGGCGAGGAATCTCTAGACACAGTTGGTAGTCCCACAGACCCAGGTTATAGAGCGTGATCAGGAGGTAGTGAGATTACGAGGAGAGTTATCTTCCTCCCGAAGTGAGGTTCTGCATCAATCTAGCCGAGCAGCGTATTATGTGGCAACATACAGTGCAGTAGTGTCGGTAGATAGACAGGTGGCCCCAAACGCACAAAGATGGTTCCCACTTTTTAGTACGTCTTGATTTTTGCTGAAATCGTATATTTTTTAGAAAATATAATGATTTAAGCTTTAAGAGGTCCCATTTGAAGTAATTAATTGAAGAGAGTTAAATCAAAGGCTCTTAGATCAAAATTTCTTAGATAGAACCTCTCTACTTCTAAATCATACTTGCAATGGAGTCTCCTTTGCATCTATCAAATGCTGATAAAAAACCAATTTTACATTATCTTTTGGGGGGTCAAATTAATTTATTTAAAAGTTTTTTTTTTTAGGTATTTATTCCTTATTATAAGCTTTCCAAATAGTATAACTTTTAATATATTTAATTTCATTAATATATTTTTATTTTATTTCTTATGAATGTAGGTTTTTCACCGAAGATGAACTTCTTTGTTCAATGCATTGACAAAAATAGTAAACTAATTCAAAAAAAAATTGAAAAATATCTATGCACTAGGTATTGGTGTTTTCTTTCTAAAAAAAAAAAGAAAATTGAATTTTGATAAATATAGAACAAGTTATGTGTTCAAACGTACACCTATATCTGAATTATAATTAGTCGAACTTCAAAACTTAATAAAATGAAAAATATTCAGCATATCATTATCAAACCAACTGCATGCCCTGGGTATTGATGTTACAAACCAAAATTCAAAAGAATTAAGTTTCTATCATTTATAGAAAAAAAATTATGCGTTTTCGGGATACACATCACTCTTTAAAAATGTTGTTTGCAGTAAAAAACTACTTTTTGAGGAAGATGGAAAAATCAATAAAATTTTATTCAAACAAATTTGAAAAAAACATATTTAGAATCTACAAACAAGATGCTAAAAATCACTAGTTTATATCATCTTCAAATTCTTAACGGTTTAAAAGTTATAGGTGTTGGAAAGTGGAGGTTTTTTTCAAAATATTCATCTAAGTGTCAAAGTTGGTCAAAACGTGGGAACCGGTATTGTGAATTCACCCTTTGAACAATACATGGCTAGATCGGAGGGAGCACAGGCACCTCGACAATTCGATGTTCCGCAGGCACCTCCTCCACTAGGCAATGAGGGAGAGGGCCAGAGCTATATTTTTATAGGCTCTGTGTTATTTTGTATACCCCATTTTTGTAGTTTATGCGATTCTTGCCCCGATAGACATTATTTATGATAGTTTGTATCATTTGTACCCCTTTTACATTGATATTTTGGATGAGATATATATGACACATGATTCGATCTCATTGTTCTTGTGTTGAGTTATATGAGATGTTTTGTGAGATGTCCTTCTATATGTATTTTTCTACGTGATGTTCTGAATGAATGCATTTTGTTTCAGTATGTATGTAATGCAGATGAATATGGATGTTGTTATGTCTTTTTTATATGCAATAAATGATAAAAATAATGAGCTAATGATGTAAATATATATATATATATATATAAATTTTCATGCAATAATATGAATGCAAATGAATGCTTAATTAACTTATGGATCTATATATGATATGCTCATGAATGCAGCTAACATCTCGTGTAAGATTTTAGATTTCAATGCTCAAGAACTCAATCATGTCAATAAATTTAGTTGACCACTTGGCGAAGAAACGATGATTGTTTCAAATTCATGCTCTCATTCAAAGAACAAAGAGAGAGATTGTATTATGTTGAAATCACTTGTAATGCACAAAATTAAGAATGAATGCAACCTAAAATTGAGTCACTGGATTTTAATTTTCTTTTTATCGTCACTGAATGGAAATGTAGGAATAAACATAAGTATCAAAGCACAAAGAGCCACAATGACTTGAATGTCATCTCATTTTTAATATAGCAAGTAAACATAAGCATCAAGGCATAAAGAGACAGGATGACTTGAATGTCACATCCTTTTTAATATAGCAAGCAAACATAAGCATCAAGGCATAAAGAGCTAGGATGACTTGAATGTTTCTTACATGCAAACACACCAGACAAAGCAGAGTTCCTTGTTATATGCAATATTGATTATCTTGTTCAAAATGACCCTTGTATTGTTCATATCCTAGGATAGATTAAGCATGCATTTAGATTGCATGATAAAGAAATTTACTCAAAACAGACAAGGAAATGATTCCAACCTCCATGTAGCATACAAATAAACAAATTTGAGGTATGTGTGGCGGGTTCACCTTTATGTAAAGGCACTTATCACAGAAACCCAACTTATGATATGTTTTCACATCATCAGAATCATTCCTACAAGAAAAAACAAAGAAAAGTATCATGCCCCCATTCCTTGCTCCTCTTAGTCAAGATAGACTTTCTCGAGTTACTCAAAGGGAATAATAATTGAAAACCCATTTAAAAGACAACATTCAAAGAAAATTTCAATCATAGCTCAAACAATTTTCAGTGATTGTTTTCAATGTTATTGCTTTATGTGTTTATTCAATGGTAAAACTTTGTAGTGGATAAGAGACAAGTGACTGACACAGATTGGGTGACCTGGTACTACCAACATAAAGATGACTTGGTTGAATTGCTTAGGACATTTAAATTGATCAGTTGATTACCCTAAGACTAGGATGTTGATTGGCTTCAAGCCATGAGGGTTCCAAAAATAACCAAGGTGTCATGAAAGTGACTAAAGGATATATACAAGCTAAAGCGAAGATGCAAAAAAGTGGGAAATAAAGAAGGAAATGCCAAATTTGCATTGATAGATGGAGCACTTCAGTACAAGAGGCACCTATTTACTAGTTTTTCACCTGCTTGGTAAAGACACTTTCTTTTTACTACCAAGGTGCCTGTTTACCAGGTTTTCACCAAGGCATTTTTCTTTTATATTTTAATTTTTTTGTTGTTTTCTCTTTTCTCTATTTTTTTTTATTTAGGACTTTTTATGATTTTTAGAATTTCTTCAAGACTTCTTAGTTGTACAGATTGTTGGAGCAGAGAATGCTAGGTGTAAAATTTCTTCAAGTGGATGGTGTTGATCAGTTCACCGAGTTGTTCTCCTTTCGATGTTGAGAGTTGATAAGCGTCAGAGCCAAAAGATGTAGTAACAATGTAGGGACCTAGCCAGTTGGGTTCAAACTTCCCCTTTTATTCTCAAAACTATTGATTTTTAGGATTCTCTCTTAAAACAAATTCTCCAACCTAAAATTCTCTATGTCAAACTTTCTTGTTATAACCTCTACACATTCTCTTTTGATAATCTCTTAGATGATCAAACACCACTTGTCGAAGTCATCTAGCAATTCGAGTTCTTGCAATCTAGATATTTTTTGATCTTCGTTAGTGACAAGACCTTGCAGAGAAATTCTCAAAGAAGGGATTTACACCTCTATAGGCAAGACTGCTTCATCCCCATATACCAAAGAAAAAGGTGTAGCTCCTGTAGGTGTTTTGATGCTTGTTTGATAAGCCCACAGTGCCAAATTGAGCTGCAAATGACAATCCTTTCCAAATTTGTTGACCATTATGTGCAAGATAGTCAACAAATTTTTATTAGATGCTTCAACTTGTCTATTACCTTGAGGGTAATATATAGAAGACCAATGTTGTTTGATTTTGAACTTTTCACAGAGCTCATCTAGATCCTTGTTTTTGAACTATCCTCCATTATTAGACACAATCAAAGAAGGTATGCCATACCTGTAGATGATATAGTTAAGAATGAACATAGCTACCTATTTGTTGATTTCTTTGATTAGCAGAACTACTTCAACCCACTTGGTGAAGTATTCAATGGTGGTTATGATAAACTTGTGTCCATTAGAGGATGCATGTTGTATTTGTCTAATGAGATCAAATGACAATTGCTGAAAAGGCCAATGTGTGATAAAAGGTATTATCTCTCTTGCTGGAGAATGTATGAGATTCCCATGTAGCTGACATTTCTCACAAGTTTTAGAAAAATTTATAGCATCTTTTTTCATATTTGGCCAATAGTAGCCAACCCTTAGCAGTTTCTGAGCTAAAGTTAGATCGTTTAAGTGAGATCCACAAATCCCATCATGGAATTCAAATAATGCATGTTGAGACTCCTTAGGTTTGAGACACCTAAGAAAAGTACTATCTAAACCTCGCCTATACAAATCGTTAGCAATAATGACATACCGTGAAGCATTTCGAATCAGGTTTCTTTTCTCATTACGGGTAAGGTTATCAGGGATAATTTGGTCATGTAAGTAAAAATAGATGTGACTCTAGCAAGATGAGTCATGTCCAATTATAGAAAAGACCATCTGGAACTTAGGGGAATCATAAGTAGGATAATGAAGCTCTTCCACCAGGAATTCATAGTGATACTCAAATTCTTGTAGTTGTGGTATAGATGCCATTGTAGCCATAGCATTTGTTTCTTTGTTTGTTGATCTGGGAATCTACTAAAATTATACAAAGGTAAAGTATTTCTTAAACTCATCAACCATTCTTTTGTAGGGAATCATTTTTTCATCCCGAGTTTGATATATATCATTGATCTAGTTGATTATCAACTAAGAGTCGCCATAGATGTATAACTCAACAACTTTCCATTCAATTTCTAGCTTGATTCCATTTACCAAGGCTTCGTATTCTGCAATATTGTTTGTACAAGGAAAGAGGATCTTGTATAACTTTGGGATTGATTATCTTTGAGGAGTGATAAAAAGAATTCCAGCACCAGAACCTTGTTGAGTAAAAGACCCATCAAAGAATATTTTCTAGGATCACCGAGTAAGATGCATTACAGATTCATCCAGAAATTCTATGTGCAAAGGTTGATTGTCTTCAAGCAAAGCATCAACATGTTGATCTGCAATGACTTGTCCTTTGATAGCTTTGCGTTCTATATATTCAATGTCAAATTCTGTAAGTATCATAGCCCACTTAGCCAATCTCCTTGTAAGTGTTGCCGTGCTGAGAAGATATTTGAGTGGATCTATCTTAGCCACCAATTTGATAGAATGTGCTACCATGTAATGTCTTAATTTTTGTGATGCAGAGACTAATGCCAAGCAAGCTTTCTCAATGATAGTATAGTTCATCTCATAGGACACCAATGTCTGGCTAATATAATATATTGCTCTTTCCTTTTTATTCTCATCTTGTTGAGCCAAAAGTGCCCCCAGTGATGTATCAGTAGCTGATATGTAGAGTATCAAGGGTTTGTCTTGAATCGGTGGCATTAAGATAGGGGGATTAAAAATATATTCCTTGATTTTCTTTAGATGTTGTTCACATTCTTCATCCCAATTGTAGGTAACTCCTTTTTGTAAAGCTTTTGTGAATGTTTGAGCTTTATCTGCGAGCTGAGAGATGAAACATCTTATTGATTGGAGCGGCCCTTGTAGAATCCTCATTTGACTGACATTCTTTGGAGGTGGCATTTCCATAATAGCTTTAACTTTTTCTGGGTCCACTTCAATTCCTTTCACTGAAACAATGTATCCTAGGAGCTTTCTAGATGTGACTCCAAATGCACATTTCTTGGGATTTAATCAAAGTTTAAATTTTTCCATCTTGTCTAAGACTGGACCCAGTTCTGAGAGATGTGTTGATCTTTTCATAGATTTGAGTAGAGTTTCATTGACATAGTCCTCCATGTTTTTGTGCATCATATCATGAAAAATTATTCTTACAACTCTTTGATAAGTGGTGTTTGCATTCTTTAAGCCAAAGGGCATCACATTCGAGCAGAAAGCTCCCCATGCACAAGTGAACATTGTTCTCTCTTGATCTTCAGGTGTAATTTTGATATGATTGCATCTGGAAAAAAATCCATCAAAGAGTACATTTCATAATTAGTAGCCATGTCCACTATCATGTCTATGTTTGGTAGTGGAAAATCATCTTTTGGACATGCTTTGTTTAAATCTCTAAAATATGTGCAAACATGTATTGATTTGTTAGGTTTGGAAACAGGTACAATATTAGATATTCACTCAACATAATCAATTGCTCTGATAAATCCAAGTTTTAGTAATTTTTTTAACTCATCCTTAACAAGTAATGCCACATGAGGATGCATTTTTCAAAGTTTTTGTTTGATAGGTTTAACTTTGGGAGTGATAGAAAGATGATGCATTATGAGGGTGGGATCCAAACCTGACATACCAGCATATGTCCATGCAAAATTGATCCTTTTCTCTATGAACAAATCAACAAATTCTTTCAGTTCTTCTGCTGATATGGATTGAGCTACATGTATAGTATGTTGAGTTTCTTCTATTCCAATGTGCATTGGTTGTGTAGATTCAATCAGCACTGATGATCGCTCTTGAAAGTGATTAGGCAAAATATCAAGTATCTCACCTTCAGGTGCCTCAAAGAGGTTTTCACCGTTAGGTACATCCTTTATTTTTACTATGTTTTATTCTGACACTGCCACAGTGTGGTTTTTGCCATCATAATTTTTCTTTTTTTGATTTTTGAGACTAAGATACTTGACATCTTCTTCTGTCATGTTCACTTTTTTCAATGGTGGAAGAGCCCATTTGTTTGACTACATTAAGATAACAGGCTAATGTATAGTCATTGGCAAAGGTAGGGATATTCAAGGGTTGATCTTAGAGAGTACAGTCAATAATCTCAGGATGTACCAGGGATAAAGATTCAACAGGTTCAAGGGAATTCATGGTATTATCATCACAACCTCAGACTGACAAGTTGAGTTCTAGAAGACTACCTTGTGTAAGTGTCTCGAGACCAGAAAGAGTTAGAACATGATTATCAAAGTTTACATTAGTATTTAGGGGATCTAACCCAACAGACCTACCACTAGAACCTTCCTCTACTTCAGCTTGGACTACATATTGTGGTTCAACAGTAACCGGTTCATTAGACAGAGTTTCAACATTCATGACAAAGTAGTCATAGTTTGGTATCGAATAGGTGATGTCATAAATACATCTTATTTCAGAGTGATCAGAATCAGAAGATGAAGCCTTAGACTCCTCTTCAAGTGGCTTAGTGAAAGAATATATAGTATCAATATCAACATCTTTTATGCTGCAAGTTCCTTCATGATTTGGTTTAATGATTACTTGTAGTTGACATAACCTTGATGACTCTGTTAGTCTTTGTCGTCTTTCCCATTCAACTTCCTCTAGACTGATGACTGGTCCTACTTGTCGAGCCTCCATTTATTCATTTGTAGTCCCATATCTGATTTTCTCTATCTCATTAGAGGGAGATATAGTAGGTGAATAATTTTCCTGTGCGTTTCCTTCTTTCAGTTGTTGTTCATAATCTTCTTGTCTTTTTAGCTTGATTTCCTCTATTTCTTTTTGTAGCTTCAAGCGTATTATCTCTTGTACTTCGTCTATGATATCATTATTTTCTTCAAGAGTTTCTTTAGTAGATGTATCTGAGAGAGGCTCTGGACCCCATTCATACTCATTTGAGTATGTTTATGAATCCTCTGCTTGCATTCTTCCCATATATGTGACAAGAATGTTTAGTGGTGCAAACATGTTTATAATTCCTTTCACCTCTTCTCTTATGTCTTATGGAGTATCTACTTCTTTTAGTGTTACTGCTGATATAGTTGGAACGCAATCACAATTTTCTTCTTCTCTCTTGATTGCCATTTCTTCTTGTTCTTTCTCATACTCATCCTGAATGTGTTAAGTATTTACTTCTGGTGATGTTTGATGTAGTATCTTTTTCCTCCACATAGGCTATTGATGAGAAGTGTTTTTTTTATTTGATGACTCTTCTAGATGGTATTCGAGTCCAATTTTATCATTTGTAGACTTATTTTGTAACTTGATAGGTTCAATGATTCCTTCTTGGCATTTTCTCAGAGGACCAATGCCTGAATATCCCATGCATTGAATCATCTTATAGCCTAGACCATATTGTTCAGGGGAAATATCTTTGTGTTTCCCTTCTCTATTTTCACTCTCTTCTTTGAAAAGCCATTTGAGAACTGTCGCCTCTTCTATTTCATCTGCAAGGGAAGTAGAGGACTATACAAAAATACCATCATATATGGCATTTGTATTTGAAGTTTGTGGCTTCATAGCCTCTGATGGTTTTCTAGACTGTCTTGGTGATGGTGGAAGAGACATCAATGAGAGTACAAGTTCTATCTTGTATCCATCCATGCTAGTACTTGTGATTTTCAATTTCTTATCTAAGTCTTTCATCAAATTTTTTGAACTTTCAGCTACAGAGGTTGCTCTATTATGAGGAAAAAGGGTATCAACATACTATTTTAAAACATTGTAGGTGTAGGTTGTATCAGTAGGAACACTAATTTCAACTCCATTGTAGGGAAATTTCAAACACTAATGGTAAGTAGACGACACTTCTTGCATTTCGTGAATCCATGGTCTGCCCAGCAAGATATTGTAGGAGAGAGGAAGATCAAGCACCTAACAAATAACATCTTGTTATATAGGTCCCACCCTGATTGGTAATAGTACTAGACTCCTAGAGGTTCTTTCTTTGTCATCATAGGCTTTGATTAGTATTTTCTTTGTTGGATCAATGACATTATCCAAAAATTCCAAGTATATTAGTAAATTGTAGGTACATATATTCAACCTAGTGCCTTCATCTATCAAAACATGCTTGACTCGGTGCTTATGGATCATAGCTTCAATGTGCAATGGCTAGTTATGCAAATGATTCAGTGAATTGTCATCTTCTTCAGAGAAGGACAGGTAGCGAGGTGAAGTCAAGTGACCCACCATAGATTGAAACCGACCCAAATCTAAGTCTTTAGGGATGTTAGTAGAGAGAAAAGCTTTGTCCAGAACTCTCTATGAGAAGAAGAGATTTTAAGTAGTTCAAGAATGGAGATTTGAGTGACCAGTAGTTAGTTTTAATTGTTCAACAATGCTATAACCAGAAGAAGATGATGAATTCAGTTGTTTAGATTTAGTCGTGATCATATCTGTTTGTTTGTTTGAAGAAGTTGGTAGGTTTGACATTGTCAACAGATTTGATGATGTTTGATCAAGGGAGCAAGAGATAGCTCCTTTGAGAGTAACCTTCTTTTGAGTGTGGGTTATGACATTTGCAGTTTGCATTTTATTTTGCTTATCTTTAACTATGATCACATTGCAATATTCAGAATGGGAAGATTCAATCATGTTGATCACATTGTCATTGTTGACATAGGTGTAATTAACTTTGGCACCTCTCTTGGATTTTGAGGAATCGCCCTGCTCAAAAGTAGGTAAGGGATCTTTGAAAGCTTTATGATCAATATTGGTTGCATGATTTCCATCAATAATTTTGCCAGCATCGATGAGGTCTTGAATCTCATGTTTGAGTTTCATGAAGTTATTTTTTGTATGCCCCTTGTTTCGATGATATTCACAGTACTCATTTTCCCTCCACCATTTAGGTTTGAACTCAGGATCATATGACTAAGAGTTGTCAGGAAATGTGATCAGTTCGTTTACCAATAGAGTTTTAAAATATGACTCATAGGATTCACCCAAAGGAGTAAAATCACGCTTAGGTTTTAAAACCCAAGGTTTCTCTTTAGCCACTCTTTTGATTTCTTAGGTGTGTTTTATGTAGCTCTTTTAGCTACTTTGAGGGCTTGTGTTCCGCTAGTCAAATTGAATAATACAGGTTTTGATTTTGGTTTGACATTATCAACCACTCTGTCATTAACAACATTTTTGTTAGTATCTTTTTTGTATTTCCAGTATTTGTTCTTTTCTTTGGAACTAGAACCTTGATGTGTTTCTTTATAAAGTGATATATCTCCGTTCCTTACAAGCACGTCTTCCATTTTGAGAGCACTATCCACCATTTTATTGAATGAAGGGTATACTTGCATTTGGCTTTATATTTCAACTTAGGAATCAGATTATTGACAAAGATGTCCATTTTCTTAGAATTTGGAATGGGTCATGAATATCTAGAGAACCTCTTTCTCCAACGCTGAAGGAAAGTGAGAAAAGGTTCTCCTATCTTTTGTTTGGTATTACAAAGATCGATCATTGTGATCGGATGGTGAATGTTATAGGAGTATTGTTGTAGAAACAATTCAACTAGTTCTTCAAAAGATTTAATTCCTACAGGTAGGCTTGAAAACCATTCCATAGCTTGTCCTCCTAAACTTCTTGGAAAGAGGCGCATGAGATAAGTCTGTTTGTGCATGAACTCCATACATAGAGCACAAAATTATCAGACATGATCTTTGGGATCCGAGTTGCCATCATATTTATCAAACTTAGGAATTTCTATTCTTGAAGGAAACAAAGGCATGTAAAGACTCTTGTCAAATGGAAACGGGCAAATTGTATCCAAGGAATACTTCATAGGAGATTTGTCTTTGTCTTCCATTTCTTTAATCTTAGTTTGTAGTTCTTGTAATTGTTTGGTCACCAATGCTAGTGGAGTGTCATCTTCTTTAGTGATAAGACTTTCAATATTATAATCAGGGGGGATTTTGGCTCCTTGTTTGGCCAATTCTAGAAAGTATTCTTCTTTTTCTTGAGCCATGATAATCTTCATCATCTTTCTGAAGTCTTTGTCCTTTTGACATTTTACTATTGTATCTTCTCCGGCTTTGAAAACTTTAGAATCACTAGAAGAAGAATCACTATCATTACTCTCGATGCTAAGGTCATCACGAGCTTTACGTTTACCAGCTTCTTTTTCTTGTCTTCCTTCAGATATATTGGAAGATAAGGTTTGATCAAAAGGTGATTTGTCTGAAGACGAAGGTTTGTCTGAGTTTTATTGTTCAAAAGGTTCATAAAAAATTGGTTGTTCTTGGAAAAATGGATTAGTTTGCAATGTTACTATCTCTTCCTTTTTCTTGTTCTTGTTCTTAGAAGAGCTCCTGGTTTGAATAGGCATTTACAACCAATGTGACTGAGAGAGAGATGTGGTACAGATGTCAAGATAAAATCAAAGCTAGTTGTGTGTTTAACATAGTGATTGAGAGAGGTGACTAAGACTCAACCTGGTTTTAGGAATGTTCTATCATGTATAAGACACTATCTAAGCAACCTAGGTTGATTAAGTTTGATAAGAAATTGATTGAACTAGCTAGGAGATGATCGACAAAGTCGTGCAACACAATGGTAGGGGTACACTGTCAAGATTGTTTATGCTCAAGATTAAAATGACCTGATTTACGTTCACTGTAGACTGATTAGGCAAGTATGACAGATCTGAAAAGGACACAAAAAGATAGACTTCTGGACTGATATAATCAAAGGTTCATATGAAAAAATTGATAGACTTATAAAGCACTGAGAGGGGGGGTTAATTAGTGATAGCAAAAACAATACCACTTTAAACATAGACTGGTAAAAATAGTTAACCAGTTTACTTAAAACTATGCATGCAATCCAAAGTGATATAAGAGAATCCACAACAAGTAAAACATCCACCATAACATAAGTGTTTATACGTGGAAAACCCAACTGGGAAAAACTACAGTGAGATGGGACTCACAAGTTAGCTATCCTCAGTAATAGGTAATTGATTGGTTAAGGTCTACAAAGTGCTCTGCTAGGAGTGAATCTTGTTAAAGATCCCAAAGCCCTATTAGGAGCTATACCCAATTAAAGGTAGTACCCTGTTAGGAGTAACCTCAGTAGAGGATTTCAAACCCAAACTAATGGATCACCTAGTTAGAGGATTTGTACAATGAAACTTGTTAGAGCTTACCTAGTTAGGGGATTTAACTATTGTAGTGTTTAGAAAACAACAGGTGGTATGATCTAGAAATAACACATCTTTCTTGTATAGATCCTCTTTTGCTCACTCAATACTGTAACATCGACATACTCTGCAACTCCTTCAATAAATCATATCAACTCATCACTTGTATCTCACATCATAAAAATAGTTCATCACAATGTCATTTTATACACATTTGATTTCATGTCGGGTCAAGAACCTCATCACAGTTTCCTAGGTTCAGTGTATCTAGACAATCTTACATAACTGTAGTGTCATAAAATTGTGACCCTAGCAATTTTTGACTGCATTAGGGTCCTCATGCATGCAAAATCGAATCCTCTAGCCTAATCAGAGAGTGCTTAGCTTGCGAAAACAACTTCTTCCTTGGCCTCTACATCACTCTATCCGTACTCTACCCTAGAGAAAGGGGTAGGACAGGGGCATGGTGACCTTGTCCTCCTAGGACAAGGGCATGGTGCCCCTGTCTCTGCCCTATTTTGGGGCAGGACCTTCCTAGAACATGCATTGTGGATTGTGCAATGAGCAAGAAATCTCCTCGATGTCGGTCCATGATGAAATTCAAATCCTTCAAACATGCATTTAAGGGGGAATTTGCTCTCTCATTTGCATAAGTTCAATAGGTGGAATTTTGATAAGGTCATAAGCAATCAAGAGCATTCAAGCATTCTTTTCCAGCATTGAGCATTCTCAAGTCTCCCTTCAAGGCTAGGTGTTGTATTCAAGTCAAGGATTCAACATTGAAGAGGAGATTGATTTCAACATACAATTCCATACAAGCATTTCTATTAACATTGCTGCTACAACCTCCCTTGAGGTGATCTACAATTCAGTCTTTCATTTATATCTACTTGCGAGTACTTTCTTTCTTTACTTGGTTAATTCCAAAACTTGAGTTTGACCTAAAGGTAAACCCCCAATCCCAACACATTTCCCTCTCTTTTATGTGTGTAGGTTGTAGGTGCGCAGCTGTACTTTTGGATTCGGGCTTTATTTGTAGAGGCGGAAAAACCCTTTTTGTTTCATGGATTTTTCGAAGGACCGTGTACATTCCCGCCATGGTTCGAACAAATTTTTGTCAAATTTGTAGGGCGACTTTGTCTCGACATTTTACTACCAGATCTAGGTGCACAACTTCATCTCATATTCAGATATCAAGTTATAATTGATTCTTTGTTATTTTTGCACTACATAATTCAATCAATTCCTTTCCAAATCAATCAAAGGAAGAAGGGATCATCCTAACATTCTTAATTCATTCATAATTCAATCTAGCAACCTTGTGTGGAAATTGAATCTAGTGAATTATCCCTTATCTTCTTAATGTAATGGTGAAAAGTGCTTGAAGGATAATCAATAGTGAAACTCTCATCTCTCTTTGAGGGAAAGGGTTATTTTTCCTCTTGATCTATCACTCATCATTTTCACCACCATTAAATTTTGGTGAGCCTGACATCTTGCATTCTTTCCTTTGAAGAAAATTGCACAGTTTTCATTTGCAAGTTTAAACTTTCTGCAAACTTAGTGCTTAAATCATTAAAAACCCTAGTTTCTAAAATTGAACTTGTGATTTGTAAAAATTGCTTGTGGTTGTCTTAGATCTGAAAATTGTTTTGATTGTCAAATTCAATTTCCTCATTGTCTTGTTCAATTTACAATTAAAATTTATAAAATTAAGAGGTTACTTGTCAAAACCCTAATCATCTTGAACTTGTGCAAAAAAAAAAAAAATGGATTTCCATTTAATTTTCAGATTTTTGATTGTTCTCAGATTTGTTTTTAGTTCTACAATTCAAAATTTTTAATTCCCCCATTTTTCCCAAAATTCAAAATTCAAAATTAAGTGGTTAGGTCATCAAACCCTAATTTTTAAAATTAATTGGATTTTGTGTGAATTTCAAATCTATTTCATTTACATTGAGATTCTTAAACATTTTCCAAGGTGTCCCTATCCATTAGGTTTGACCCTTTTCAAAATGGCACTTCAATTCCTCTTTTTCTTCAAAACCCTAATAGGGTCCTATTTTCACATTTGTGTCTTCATTTCACCCATCTAGAGATCGTAAAATTTGCCAATTTCTGGGGGTTAGCTTTAAAATCATCGTAATATCCATCCCTGAAAATTTTGAAAAAAATTGGTCGAACCATGTGCGTTCCCGCCATGGTCCTCGGCTTTTTTTCTGAAATTTCAAGAGACTGTTATGACTATATTTAATAGCCTAAATCTAGAAGATTGGCTAATTTTATCGATTTTTGAACCCTCTAGAATCGGAAATACCTTCAAAATTCAACATTTCAACTTTCAGGAAAAAATTTTAAATTAAGAGGTTAATTATTGTCTGCCCTAATTTTAAAAATTCTGATTTTAAAATTAAGTGGTCTTCCCTTGGCCTTATTTTTAAAATTCCAGTTTCCTTTCATTTTTGGAAATTGTGGCATCCCCTTCCTCCAACAAAGTTCAAATTGTGTAATTATTATTTTCTTAAATTTTGCATTACTCAATTTTTGCAAGCTTTATTCCATAATTCAAAATTCAAATTTTCCCTCTAGTGCATGAGTTTTACCACTATTAGTCCTCCCTATCCTATCCATGTTAGATGAAGCATTAGAATTAAAGCTTCTCAAGGTTTAATTACTAAGGAGATGGAGCCTAATTTGGGTGACTTCTTTAATGAGGATCATGCTAATTCTTCCCATCCTAATCATGTGCCCATTGATGGATCCCATGATGAAGAAGAAGCTTTAACTAGGGTTTCTTTAAATCAACTTTCTACTCTGGACAGTCAATTTGATAGCTTTCAATAATGAATGTCCCAAGAATACCCTAATAGTGAAGCTCTTCCATTAATCAAAGGTCTTAAATGCATGCTTCAAAGTGATAAGAATGGAATTGATATATTGTGTGGCATTGCACATATTGTTGATTCTAATGTCATGCCTATCAAGAGTTGTGTTGAAACCCTAGGTTACTCACAACCTTCAACACAAGTCAATTCCTCTATTCCTTTGACCAATCCTATGACTAGTATTCCTACTTTCACATCCAACATCATGGATACTTCAACTCAAAATGTCATTCCTACAACCATAGGTCATGGGGGCAATCCCTCTTCTTCATTTAATCCTCCATCGCTACCTATGTCTTCCATGAGTTTTCCTACTATTCCTCAACCAATCAGTGTGACACAAGGGGGTAATTCCTTCAACAACTTTATTCCTCCTTTAAGTGTCCCTTTTCCTACCCAATCATCACCAATGCCTACTTATCATAATGTCCCACCACCTTATTCTTAGTACATGCCTTCTTTCAACAACATCACACCACCTTCTCAATCACCTATGTCTAACATGAATTCTTCTACCGAAATGACAATCAATAATCTTGCCCAGACTATGTCTTCCTTACAACAACAAATTGCTTCTATGAGTCAATCCAGGTTTAGTGTGCCCACCTTTGATGTTGTGAGCCCACTTTCTCTTGATATTGTTAAATTCATGCCACTTAAACATGTTGAGATCCCTCAATTGGAACTCTATAATGGAAAAGGTGATCCTCTTATGCATGTCAAAACATTCCAAACCTTGTGTACTGATTTTGCTTATGATCAACAATTGCTTGCAAAATTGTTTACAAGAACACTAAGAGATAAGGCTTTACAATGGTATTGCTCTTCGCCTTCTTATTCTATCACTTCCTTTCAACAACTAGCATTCATCCAACAATTTCAAAACATTGGTCTTAAAATCACTTTGACTAATTTAATGCATTGTAAACAAGGTGTTATAGAGAAAGTGACTGATTTCATTGGTAGATATAAGAATTTGTGTGCTCAAATTTCTTTTCATGTGCCTGATAATGATATTCAAAGAATTTTCATTTCTAATTTACAAAAAGATATCAGGGAAAAGCTTATTTTGTCTGAGTTTGCTTCCTTTCCGCAAATGTGCACAACACTCCACAATTATCAACTGGTTGTGAGTCAAATGGAGAAATCCACTCCTATGGCTCTGAGTGATAAGGGGGAGAGTGTTCTATAACTGTTTACAAAGTTCAAACCAACAAAAGATTCATCAAGTTCAATGATCCAATCAATAACAACCATGTGAATGCTACAACAGACGTGCCTCCTATTTCTAAATTTTTCCAAAGAGAAAGACAATTTACTCCTTTGAATGAATCTTTGCATAGTATTATGTCTCAGTTATTACATAAAAATGTTATCAAACTTCCTCCTATAAAACAATTTGATCCTTCCAAACTTGCATCTCCTCATTTTGATAACAATTCATTTTGCCAATTTTATCATCAACCTGGTCATGATACTGAGAAATGTTTTGTATTGAAAAATAAGGTTCAAGACTTGATTGATAATAATACTATATCTATGGTAGGTGTGAATGATAAAGGGAATAAATCAGTTGCTCCTCCTAATCAAAAACTTAAGATTTGCATTGATCCCTTGCCATCCCATACCTCTAACATTATTGAGATTGTGCCTAATTCTCTCTCTTTTGAAACATTCATCTGCATGGCTCCAAATTTGGTTAATATCGTAGAAACACAAGATTTTCCTAAGGATCCTTGTATTACATTTGACCCTAGTGAGACCATTAGAGCACCCAATGGCCCTCTATACATAGTTATAAAATTTAAGGATATCCCTTGTCGTGGTGTGTTGATTGATCCCTCTTGCATGGTTAGTATCATAATTGAAGAGTATATTTTCACTTTACGATTGCATAAAACAATATATGATGCTTCTAATGTAGTTGTGAAGTTATTTGATGGCTTCTCTTGTCCTACCATTGGTTCTATCACTCTTCCTGTTGAGGTTCATGCTAAATCCATGGCTGTTGAATTTGTTATCATACCTTCTTCTAAGAAGTTCCATATGAAGTTGGGCTATCCTTGGCTATCTTCCATGAAGGATATTTCTTCTCCAATCCTCAAGTGTCTAAAATTTCCTCACAATGGAGAAATCATAACCATAAAACATAGCTTATTTTGTCCATCCAAAAGAAGCCCTGGTGTTCCTATTGATCTCTTTTGGCCTAAACAATTTCAATCTCTTCCATCAAGGAGCGATGCTCTTTTTCAATCTTATAAAAAATGGAAGAATGATATGATCTTATCCTTAAGTCAACCTAGATCACCAACACTTGGAATTCCTATTATTCTTCAAGATGAGGTTCTTCCCCTCTCACATAGAACTAATCTTCCTCCTAAGGAAATCTATCCACCTACTCCTATGGATGTGACTTTACCTTCTCTTAAGGAGAACCCCAATATTCTTCCTAAGGCTATACCTATCCCTCCTCCCCATGATGATCTTGGTCTCCTTCCTACACCTAATATTCCTCCTTTCTATCGCGCAGTTCCACCTCCTTCCTCTTATCAAGAGAAGAGGCCTCCCTCTCCTATTGTTCAACCCAAAAGACCTCAACCTAAACCTTCCACTATAAAGGAGAAAACCATTCTTGCTTCTTCAAAGGTTACTCCTCCTTCTCAGCCTTCTACTAAGACTCGACGGAATCATTGTGTGAGAGAACACCAACAAAGATGCCACATTTGAGCTCATGAAGCTATGCTTCAAAATACCAATCTCCTCAGACTCCAACAGTTGACATGATTCCATTTTCTCCTAAGAAAGATGTTCAACCAACATCTCCAAATCATAAGTTGCATAAAACATGTGATGGTTTTACTCCTATTCGTGTTCTTGCTCCTCTTGCTTTAAAATTTGATTAAGAAATGGGTGAAAATATTATTCATAATGGTAATACAACTCCTAATGCTTTTGATAGTGAGTATGAGTATGTTGATGTGGACAAACATTTATCGGATGAGTTTTCACAAAATTTAATCCTAGCTCCTAGATTCCAACAAAGTGACTTACAACATGAGGATAGTCCTTGTTTGGATCTTTTGATAGCTCCATCTATTTTCCTTGATGTCACACCTCTAGCATGTTTCTCGCCTTCTTGAAATAGTGATCAGCAAGATCGAGAGGTGGATGTCATGATAGATTAGCAATATTAGCACTGTAGATATTTCTCTCTCATTTCTTTCTCTTTTGTGACCATTCTTCTATATGTATCCATGTTCTTCTATTGTTCCCTTAATGTCTACTTAGGGGTGATGCAAAGCATTGAGATCTTCTCTTGGTCTCTTTCATGTTGACTCAAAAGACATCCTCTCTTTCCTTTCTTCTAAGGTAGTGTCCTTCTTTGGTGAATGAAGATTATTATATGCATATACATACATGATGTACATAAGTTATCATACAACATACTGACCCCAAGGAAAGTGACACTACCTCATGTTTTGTGTTCATTATCCTTGGGTTTATACCTTTATTGGGGGCTAAATCCTTGTGATAATGTGCTCTCTCTTTTCTCTTTCTCTTGGGTCTATCCTACCTTAAAGCAATCGCTCCCGATAAGGTGCGTGCAATTGCTTTAACATGGGGGCATACACTGCTCATATTTTCCTTCTTGTGATACTTAGAATTACTTAGTGAAACTTTTTTTTTCTTTGTAATCTTTGTATCCTTGCTTTCATGACTCATAGTGAAGGGAAATTTTCTACTTGCAGTCATGGTTCTCCCCTTCTCAATCTTCCCTTTTACTTTGTCAATCGAAGTCGTAAGATCCTAAGTCCATTGTGGGCTTGATGCATCTTGCCTCCTTGACATGGTGAAAGTCTTTAAATCTTGTTTCCTTGTACTTCACCGATGGTATTGGCATATGCTTATACTCCTGATAAAGTGGGGGCTAAATGTAGTGTCATAAAATTGTGACCCTAGAAATTTTTGACTATTCGAAAACCAAAGAGTACTCGACTTGCAAAAATAGCTTCTTCCTTAGCCTCTGCATCACTCTGTCCACACTCTACCCTGGAGAAAGGGGTAGGATAGGGGCATGGTGCCCTTGTCCTCCCAAAATAGGGGCATGGTACCCCTTTCCCTACCCTATTTTAGGGCAAGACCTTCCTAGAGCATGCATTGTGGGTTGTGTAGTGAGCGGGAAATCTCCCCGATGTCAGCCCATGACAAAATTCAAATCCTTCAAAAATGTATTTAAGGGGGAATTCTCTCTTTCATTTGCATAAGTTCAATAGGTGGAATTTTGATAAGGTCATAAGCAATCAAGAGCATTCAAGCATTATTTTCCAGCATTGAGCATTCTCAAGTCTCCCTTCAAGGCTAGGTGTTGCATTCAAGTCAAGGATTCAACCATTGAAGAGGAGATTTATTTCAACATACAATTCCATACAAGCATTTCTATCAACATTGCTGCTACAAACTCTCTTGAGGTGATCTACGATTCAATCTTTCATTTACATCTACTTGCAAGTACTTTCTTTCATTACTTGGTTAATTCCAAAACTGGGGTTTGACCTAAAGGTAAACCCCCAATCCCAACACATTTCCCTCTCTTTTATGTGTGTAGGTTGTAGGTGCACGGTTGTACTTTCAAATTCGGGCTTTATTTGCAGAGGCAGAAAAACCCTTTTTGTTTCACGGATTTTTTGAAGGACAGTGTACATTCCCACCATGGTTCGAACAATTTTTTGTCAAATTTGCAGGGCAACTTCATCTCAACATTTTACTACCAAATCCAGGTGTACAACTTCATCTCATATTCAGATATCAAGTTATAATCGATTCTTTGTTATTTTTGCACTACATAATTCAATCAATTCCTTTCCAAATCAAACAAAGGAAGAAGGGATCATCCTAATATTCTTAATTCATTCATAATTCAATCTAGCAACCTTGTGTGGAAATTGAATCTAGTGAATTATCCCTTATCTTCCTAATGTAATGGTGAAAAGTGCTTGAAGGATAATAAATAGTGAAACTCTCATCTCTCTTTGAGGGAAAGGGTTAGTTTTCCTCTTGATTTATCACTCATCATTTTTTCCACCATTACAATAACACATCACAGATTACCGCCAAATCTGTCAATTAGAGATAACTCATCACGATTGGTGATAACTCATCACACAATCAATGAAATCGATTGGAACACCGATACCAGTTGAGTGTTAACCTCTTCCAACTCATAGACTGATTGTCCTCCATTTGCCTCCTTGTTGATCTTCACAGTATCTCCAAACTGGTGTAAATGAAAATGACCAAAACCAATTGTCATTGCTGCATTTACTGTTTGTCTACATATATTGATTTAGACACCTTCAAACTAGTTGGACTATTCTATACATATGATACCAGTTTGCAATACTAAGACTTAGGAGTAGTATCGGTTTGTCTTAACTAAGATGACTATGACAATGTGAACATATGTGTGTGTACGTTCCATCAATGACAACATATAAAGTCATCCATTACAAAAATCATCATGAAGCCAACAATCTCCCCCTTTGGCATTGATGGCAACACTTAGAAAATTTTACAAATTTACAACTGAGTGTGCTTACAAAAATTGTACATACATATTTCTACTCCCCCTTAATAGTACTTACAAAATTTTCACTATTTCTACTCCCCCTTTGACAACAATGCCAAATTGAAAAGTAAAATACATATATATTATATCAAAATTTTCATCAAAAACTACATATACATAAATAAGAGTTTTTCAAGGAGTGTTCATTGCAATTTTTAAGAAAATGTCACTGAATAGAATCTTTATTTGTGTAAAATCATTATCCCATGTTTCCAATAAAGTTTCAATTATCTCAATAGATGTCACAACTTGTGCAACTAATTCTTCCATTGCATCCACTATGCTCATCTCCGGGGTCACCAAAACTACTTTTGAATCCTTGTATGCCCTTTGCAAGATGTCTACTTTTGGACTCAATTGCTTCTTTAGTTCTTTCAAGGACCTCAGTAGCTTAGCCTATTCAAAATCATAAACATATAACTGATGTTCTAAAGCATCAATTGATTTGCCTAAATCTAAGGATAAATCCTATAAAGGTATGTAAGCATTACATATCTTCTCTAGTTCTTTTTTTGTCTCTTCTCGCCTCTTCTTCAAATCAAAATAGAAAAATGAAACATTAGATATATAGACCAAAATCCTTCCTCCAGTTGCAACAATAGTTCCCAAAAGATCTTCATTCATAGATAAAGAAATCTTCCCTTTATCAATATATGTCATTAGTTTCTCTCCCCTCTTCTTTCTATAATTCTTCTAAGCTAAGGTATGTGTTGGTTCTTCAAGAGATTTTAGTTGGTTAGTAGCATCAGCAACCAATTGGCCAATCTTGCCAATATGGGTAGACAGATTGCCAGTGTCAATCTCTAGTAGGAGACTTGACAGAATATTAACAATAGTTTGTATAGTTTCTGCTTCTTTTCTCTACTCTTTTAGCCTTTTCTTTTGAGCCTGGGATTGCATCGCTATATAAATCTCCATTAGTTCAGATGCACTCATATTACCTGCATCTATAGGTCCTTTAATTCTTATTGAGTCCTCCTCATCATCAGTTTGCTGCTCACCTTTTCTTTTTCCTTTCCATCTTTTTTCTCTACTATCGTCTCCTCTATTTTCTCTTTCTCTTCATCCTTTTTCTTTCTAGTCTCCTTCTCTTCAACCTTTTTCTCTGGTTTCTCTTTCTCTGCCTCTATTTGTTTCTCTTGTGTAGCTGTAGTAATCGGTGGTAGTTGATTTTCAACTTGGTGTCCTTTTCTAGTGGTGGTTGAATATCCATACTTGGTTCATTGATTGGTGCTTCAGCTACTTCCTGTGTATCAGTAATGTCAGGTTGTTGTACAGTTTCCTTAACTCATTCAATGACATTACCAATGGTATCAATAGTGTCCTAGATTTCTTCAACATCATCTACAAAGAAAATAACTGGTGGAGAAGTGGTGTCATCCTTATTCTTAACAGGATAGACAACATCCGGTGTAATAAACTCTTCAGCATCTAGCTCTAGTGGAGCTCTAGTCTCTGTTTGGTCAGGTTTATTTTTATGAGACTTCAATTTATCATTCATCCTTTGAATGTCTTTAGTTATCGGGTGAGTATCATCTTCAACGGGTTGAATCTTTCCATCTAATAACTTCAATTTTCTTGTCTTAGAATGAAACTGTCCTTTGAATGTAGCAAGCAATTCTAATAATTCATCTCTAGGTAACTCAAGAAAATATTGAATGAAAACTCTATCAATAATTTCTTGATCTTGTTCTATAGCCAATTTCCATTTATTTTCAAGAATAGAATGCAAAAAATCAGCAATCTCCTTTTCAATATCTTGATGCAACTGATTGTATTGACACAGATGGTTGATTACCTCTTGAATAATTTGTTGTTTCTATCCTTCATCAAATGAATCAAAATACTCTTTCACATTATCAAATTGTTTCCTCCCTAATGTTTTTAATGTTTTCTCAAAATCAATCATTGGTTTGTATGATGTAACATTAATAGGAGTGCTTTGCTTTGAAATGTCTCCTAATGGTTTGGATTTCTTACCAGTCAATTTCATCTTCTTTGGTTCCTCTTCAGTGTCAGTATCTTCATATTTTGCCTGAAGAATGCGATTTCTACCTCTCTTCTTTGTTGCAGTCTACTTCTTTGCATATACTTTGGGTACTAGTTCCTTTTTGACTTGAATACTTCTTTTCACCCTTATACCGGTGGTCACTGAAGCTGCTTGCTCAACTTTCTTCTTTTTCTCTTTGGCACTACTGGGTTGAGAAGGTGCATTCCTTTCTTGGTAAGTCCCTAGTATTTTCTTCTTCTTGTACTTAGGAGATGCCAAAAGGTTGTTGTCATAACCAATTAGTAAGTCATAGTTGACTTCATAACTCATTTCTTCCATCTCTTCTTCCCTGGGTTCAACGGCCTCCATAAGGCAAAAGTCAGTGGTTACAGTGAAACAAATGTGTTTTTCAAAGTGTTTCACCACTTCATCAGGTAGCCTTAACCTCATGCTCATCTTCTTTTGAAAATCATTAAAATATTTGATCATGGCAATAAGAAATATGTTCTTCATAGTCATAATGCTATTTTTTATTTGAGTTGTAACTGATATGTCCTTCAACCATTGAATGCCACTAATTCCTAGTATGAAATTATGAAAATAGAGGAATAGACCAATCAATAGTTGACCATATTTGAACTTTTGACTATTGTCATTCTTGATTGATTTTAAATTCAATATCAATTGGCTTCTCATTGTCTCGCATAAGTCATAATCTGCATTCTCTACTATCATCCTATAGGCTGCATGCACAATAGCAAATGGAACACTGTTCATCCTATTGGAAAGGAATATCCTATAACCAATAATAGTTGCAAATCTGACCATTGGATCTGCAATGTTGTTGACTGATATCACATGATCATCAGTGGTGTTTTGAGTCAATGCAATCACAGTATCTCTTGAAACTATCCTCAGTTTTGGTACTTCACCTGTTTGCCAAAAACCAGTCACTATATGAATTGCTTCCTTTGTGATTGTGTGTGACCTGTCAAGATACATATTCTCTCCATCCACATGACTAAGGATTATCCTAACATGCTCTTTCTCAAAATCTTCAAGAAAATATGCCACATTGTGAAAACCCTTTTTATAAACCCTAATATATTCAGGTTTGATTTTCCCTCTTATCACACAAAGATTTGAGTTGTGAATAGATTGACAGTGATCCTAGATCCTCAATTTTACAGTTTATATAACTAGATAAATCACCTTTGATCATAACACCATCATGAACTTGAGACAATGCATTATATGATTCTATTTTATCTGATTCCATAGACTCCATAGCTTCAACAGTAATCATAAGTCTCTCTACTAGTGTAGACAATGATGCCATTCTAGATAATTTAGATTCGAGAGAGAATAACAAAAGAATACATTATTCCCTTCGCGCTAGCAGGGTTTTCGACTGATCTCTGCTACTGGCTTGTCCTCACTTTTCTTCTTCCAGATTTTGTTCATCTCCGCTCTGGCTTCTTCAATATTGACCTTCTTCTTACCTTTCTAATCTTTATAGTGGTTGACCGGTTTGTTCTTCCTAGTTCTATAGAACTTTTCCATGTGTCCTAGTTTGTGACAATGATAGCAGGCCATCCCAATTGCTCTCCAAGGTCATACATTACCTCTTCTAGTTCTCCTTCTATAGTTCATAGCCACATGTCCATAATTATTGCAAATTATACAAATCACATTTGTTACCTTTTCCATTTCATACGGATTGAACCAATTGACATAGGGTTTCTACCAGTTCATGTTTCTCCGGTTGTCATAGGTCCTCCAGTCACCGATAGGTCTTGGATTCATGTGAGGTGTCGAATTGTTTGCTCCATATCAGCATTCAACTGATCTATGTCCATACATGTTGCATGTGTAATAATGACCTTCAAATCTTCTAGATACATATCTAGCATTAGCATTATAGCTTGTGTTCTCATTAGATCTACTTCTACACACATTAGCCTTATGTCCAGGTTTGTAATAGATAAAGCAAACAGGTTTGAAAGATTTCTTACCAGTAGGCTTCTTAGCCTTAGGAGCAGTTTTACCTTTGCGCATGTTTCTCTTGGTACCAGAAGATTCTCCTTTCTTAGATGTATTGAATCCTAGTCCAGATGTGTCACCTTTCATCCTTTGAGATTGGATCTTCTCATCTAGCATAGAAGAACTCTTATTGAACTTTTCAAGCTTCCCACTAGCCTCGGTAAGCTCTTTGGTAAGATCTTCATTGTGCTTTGTCAGAGTCTCTCTTAGAGACATTGCCATTTCAAGATCTAACTATAAATCTTCCTTCTCTTTCTTCTCCTCATGCCAATGTTCATGCAAAGCTGCATTCTCCTGCTTGATCTTAGAAATCTCATGATCTCTCTCTTTGATTAGGTCTTCAACTGCCCTCCTTGCCGCAAGTTCTTGGCTCATGCAGATTGTTAGGGCTTCAAGTTCTCTCCTCAGATTTAGCTTTTCACCATTCAATTTTTCCACTTCTTCAACCAGTGCATCAATGTTGGCCTCATCTAAAGAACTATTGTCAGAGATCTCCAATAGTTGCTCAGTCTGCTCTCTCCTTTTAACTTGTGAAGCTTTAAATCTACCTCTCAGGGTTTGAAGCTATTCCTTGGTTGCATCAAGCACTCTATCCATTTCTCTATAACTCATATCCCCCATAGTGGCTTTAGGGTTTCCTTCCAAGCAAGTAAGCTTTAAGGAAGTTAAGCTCTGATACCATTTGATAGATGTATAAAGCACTAAGAGGGGGGCTGAATCAATGATAGAAAAAACAATACCACTTTAAACACGGACCTTTAAAACCACTAACTAGTTTACTTAAAAATAAGCATGCAGTCCAAAGTGATATAAAATCATCCACAACAAGTAAAACATCCACCATAACACAAGCATTTATATGTGGAAAACCCAACTAGGAAAAACCACGGTGAGATAGGATTCACAAGTTAACTATCTACAATAATAGATAACTAACCGGTTAAGGTCTACAAAGGGCTCTGCTAGGAGCGAATCCTATTAAAGATCCCAAAGCCCTATTAGGATCTATACCCAATTAAAGGTAGCACCCTGTTAGGAGTAACCTCAGTAGAGGATTTCAAACCCAAACTAATGGATCACCTAGTTAGAGGATTACAATGAAGCTTGTTAGAGCTTACCCGGTTAGGGGATTTAACTGTTGTAGTGATTAGAAAACAACAGGTGGTATGATCTAGAAATAACACATCTTTCTTATATAGATCCTCTTCTTCTCACTCAATATTGCAACACCGACATACTCTATAACTCCTTCAATAAATTCAATCAACGCATCACTTTCATCTCGCATCATAAAAATAGTTCATCATGATGTCATTTTATAGACATTAGATTTCATGTTAGCTCAGGAACCTCATCACAATTTCCTAGGTTCAGTGTATCAGGACAATCTTACATAACACAACACAGATTACCACCAAATTTTGTCATTTAGAGATAGCTCATCATGACTAGTGATAACTCATCACACAATTAGTGAAATTGGTTGGAACACCGATACCAGTTGAGTGTTAACCTCTTCCAATTCATAGACCGATTATCCTCCATTTGCCTCCTTATTGATCTCCGTAGTATCTCCAAACTGGTGTAAGTGAAAATGAGCAAAACCAATTGTCATTCTTGCATATACCAGTTGTCTACATATACCAGTTTAGACACCTTCAAACCGGTTGGACTATTATATACATATGATACCAGTTTGCAATACTAAGACTTAGGAGTAGTACCGGTTTGTCTTGACTAAGATGACTATGACAATGCAAACATATGTGTGTGTATGTACCATCAATGACAACACATAAAGTCATCCATTACAAAAATCATCATCAAGCCAACAAAAATATACCAACCCAGATGATAGTTTAGTAACTTCCGAACAATAAAGATAGATACTCGTACGAGTTGCTACCTATACTCTAACGACAATTCAAAGCTTACCAAATGACAACTTTTAATAGACCAGTGTGACTCATATGACAGAGTTTATAAGACTAGACAACAATCTTCAGAGACCAGAATGACAGTTTGGAGAAGACAAAACGACAAACTAGATGACTCGAATGACAATGTAGGTAACTCGTATGATAATTTAGATGACTCTGACAATGAACTAGGAAGCTCGTATGACAATTATGACCAAGGACAAATTTTTGACAAGGAAACTAAGTTTTTGACCACTGAATTTGATTTGTTTTTATTGTTTTGAGTTTTTCCAGTTTTTAGAGTTTCAGTTTTCAGTTTCCAGGACAAAAAAACATAGCAAACACACAAGATCGAAAGTGACTTCAAACACAACATGCTAATTCTAAGGAAGTTGGCTAAGAGAGAAAACCTTTGTTTACATACTCAGGTACACACCCAATAGCTAATCAGAATATGGTTGTTGAGTCTCACATAATGGAATCTCAATGTCGTATTAGCCGAATCCAAATGCTAATGGGGGCATGAAATGGCATGAAATGGCAAGTATCCTGGGAGAGTTACTATCTCTCTTGCATAAATATTATCCCCCTTTCAGAGGTGAACCGAGTAGCTGCTATTTTAAAGTTCGTAGTAAGGATTTCCATTCAAAATTACCCCATGAAGTCGCACAAGCACGATTGAGGCCTATAGCCTGACAAGGTACCAAAACAAGCTATAGTCTTGCAAGTGTGATTGAGACCACGAGGCCCTACAAAATGCTTGATATGAGATATCTCAAAAGAGAAAACTCAAATAATCCCGTTCTCCAAGACTTTAATCTTGAAAGTCCTATTTATTATAGCGAGTCGGAATTCTTGGGTTTAGTTGTACTTGTAGACACCTAAAATTATCCAGTCTAATTAAATAAATATTTTATTTATTTAATTAATTCATTTATCCTCTTCTAGCCTTATTTCTCATTTAAATAAATACATTTATTTATTTAAATTACCCTTTTTCTAAATTAAATAAATATTTTATTTATTTAATTGATCTCATTTCTTCTATTAATTAAATAAATATTTATTTATTTAATTAAATCATTAACCTTTTCTACCCATGACACATGTCATTCATCTCTTAATTCATACACTACCTACCCCTTTCATTATTTTATTATTTCCTCATTATCAAACCCTAATCAATCATTCTAATAAATCAATTTATGCACTTGACTACACTACGATCCTACTTGCAACCACATTTCGTTCTTTGTTGAGCTCTTGTGCACATAAAATCTGAGAGCAAATACATTAAGCAAGATCAATGGAGATAGGAAGAATGAAGATCAAAACCCTATTGGACATGTGATGGTAAAATCTTTGTGATTTCGTTTGATTTGCATTGTCTAAGGTAATCTTCATATGATATGGTGGATCTTTGTTGTTGTTAGGCTAGGGTTTTGTGGTTGAATTCATTTAGCCTTTCAATATTGTTATTATTGTTATCCATTTTCACCATATACATTTTGGCACGCCCGGTGGGACACTTGTCCCTTTTGCATTTAACATCCTTGTTGCAGATTTTGTATTGTGAAGTTGCAGATCTGACATTTTCAGCAGCATTTTGATATTCCCGCGTCTGTGCACTTTCGGATCGCGTTTTTGTTTTTCTGGCGCATCTGTGACTTCTGGAATCACATCTATGTTACTGGTAGTATTTTATTTTGCAGGTTCCGGGAAAGTGCGTTTGTGTTATTAAGTCACGTCTGCAATGTTTTTAGCCGCGTCTGTGTCCAGAAGTCGCGTCTGCGTTCTATAGCCGCGTCTGTGTCTCACAGAACTATGTCTGTGTCACGAAGTCGCATCTGTGTTGAGGGTAATCGCGTCTTTGTTCACCAGTTTCAAATTTTGGGTTTTTATTGATTCAATTTTTGGATTTTGCATTTAGGGTTTCAGATCTGGTTTATTTTGAGCTAACATTTTCAGATCTAGCTAATGAAATTGGTGCAACTTGTCTTGAAAGCTAAATCATTTGGTTGAAGGCCCCTATTTTCACAAAGTCTTTTGGGTTTAAAATTTACCTAACTTGTGTGCTTGCAGGAAGGGGTGATTATTTCAAACAATCCAAACTACTAACAACTCTTTGTTGCAGGTCCTTGGCAAGGGTTTTTGGTTTTTTTATTATGTGCCTTGTTTTCATAGACTAGCAAACACTTCAATTGGTGCACTAAAATTGAATCATTGTCTTTTGTGTCTTGAGCAATAGGCTCTTTTTGTTTAATCTTTAGAGGGCCTGTCTTCCCATGTGGTCATTAGGACTACTAGTGAGAAGAGAACGACCCAAGTGGTAGCAAGGAAAACCCACCTCTTCCAAACCACTATAAACAAATGTATTCATGGTGAAAACTATGGATAACGTGTGTTGATTAGTTCATACCAACACTATGTCTCCCCATAAACCTGTTTGATCAAATTTATTTGATCAGTTGTAGGGCGTAACCCCTACCGGCTGGGAGCCTTCTGTATCTATAGAGTTGAAAGTGCCGCATGTATGGCCACACGAGCGGATGCCCTTACTAGCACCTTTTTGTTTTAGAAGCCCAAATCCTTCTAGTTGTTGGGGCAGGAGGTCGGACCTCTGGTAGTGGCCCACACACATACGGTTCTTAGTAGAGATACAAAGTTCGCCACGAGGAGTTTTCGTGGGGACTGATGCTTGGCTGACCCAAGAAGTGAGTGCCGAGGGTGTAGCCAGTGAAGTCAAGCATCTAAGTATCTACTCTGAATAGCATAGCCTCGGGGGTAAAACCCCATGTGGGATCAACAACTATTGTCTTGGCCAGCCATAAGAATTATGCTTGACTTATTTTAAACATTCAAAACATTCAAGACCAAACAACAAAACATTGTGTCTTTTGTGTCTTCAAGTGTATGCAAAACATTTTTACATCAAACACACTTTTCTGTGAGTCATTTTGAGTCTAAACACTTGCAAACATTGAGTCCTCATCAACATTGTGTCCTCTTGTCATGAAAAATAGTCAAATAGTCAGATTTGGTCACAACAAAAAACAACTTCACAGATTGAAAAAAAATTGCACAAATTTTGCAGAAACGCATCTGTGTCTGACATAATAGCGTCTGTGTTATATAACCACATTTGTGAAGGGAAGAATCGTGTCTGTGTTCCTAGAATCAACATTACACTTTGCAAAAAAAATCTCAGAAGTGCGTTTGTGTTGAACAGAGCCACGTCTGTGTCGGAAAACCGCATCTGTGAAGTATACAGGCGCGTCTGTGTTTAGAATTGAAAAACTGTTACAGTCCAGCAAACAAACACAGTCAGTTTTGAAATTCTTGAGCTTCCTAGGTTATTTCTCTAGGGTTTCATTTAGCATTCAACCTGTCTTTGGGTCTCACAAAGTCCATCATTGCTTCACATCTCATTACATTCACATTTGTCTAAACTTGAGTCAAAAGGTCACTTGCTTGTCCTCATCATACTTTGTCAACACACTACATACAACAACACTTTGCTAAGTGGTCCCTCATCAAGGTTTCTTACCTTTGGGTCTCATTTGGTCTTACTTAGAGTCAAGGTCAACTTACCTCATCAAGAGAAACTATCCTCTCTTTGGAAGTCACACCTACTCTACTACATACATACTTGGTCTTACACTTTGGACATTGCAAGTACACTTTAGATTCATTTACATTCCATCCAACTCTTGGTCTTCCATACTTTTGGACATTGCAAGTACACTTTAGATTCATTTACATTCCATCCAACTCTTGGTCTTCCATACTTTTTCTATTTTTCATCTAGTCTCACACATCTTGGTCAATACCTAGTTCATGGTTGAAACCCGTCTTCAAAAATCTAGGAGAGAAACTAAAGAGGCTCAAGAGTCTGCAAACATGAGTTCTTATGAGTATGAGAATGATATCTTTTTCAATTCTAATCATACCACATTACCTGACATGGATGCCTATAGAAACATTCCAAATGTTGAGAACATGGACACTACAAACAACAATGCTACACACAATGACAATATGGACAACTTTTCCGTACATTCAGCAGATGTGGAAGAATCCATTATGAATCCCCATTTCAATTGATTGGTTGAGGAAATAATGAGGAGGGATAGACAATACTTCTTACAAATGATGGCACAAAGTGGAGCCAAGATACCTCATGATTTTGACATGTCTCAAGTCATGGAAAATCGACCTTTGCAACAAACTCACTCCAACATGGATCAAGGAAGGCCTAATAGTGGAGGCAATAGAGGACCACATATGGTACATGAATCACCATCATCTCTATTTCAAAAACTAGAGGTCCCATACACACATGGTCAAGCATATGATACTCACCTTCACAGACCATTATGGAAGTCTTATGCAGAAAGATATGCTGAATCACATACCAATGCTAAGGATCAACCACCAAAGCAATTGGATATTCAAAGGCATGCTCAAAATTTGGACACAAGGAAACCCCATGTCAAATTTGGGGGCAACACATTAGAACATGACATGCCTGTAGAGTATGGTATACATGCACAAAATAGATATGGTGTTCCTCAACATGAATCTATACCAAGTGGTCCATATACGCAACATCACTATAGACCTCCTCCATATGAACATGTGTATGATCAATATCATCCATATATGCAACATGCTCCTCCTCCAGTTGGTGCCTCAAACATGGGGTATGGTCCAAGAAGTCGATCTCCACCTAAGAGCAATTTGGAACAACAAATTAGGGACTTACAAAAGAAAATGGAGGACATAAATACACCAAAGCCAACATACACCATGAGAGACATATGTCCTTATCCATTTGACAAGAGCATTCCAATGCCTCCTTTTCCTACACACTTTGTGACACCTAAGTTTGATAAGTATAGAGGAAAAGGGGATCCTAAGGCACACATAAGATAGTTTTTCACAGCTTGCATTGAGGTAGTAGCAGAAGAGACATATTTGATGAGATTATTCCCACAAAGCCTAGGTGATCAAGCTATGGAATGGTTCTCCCAACTTCCACCTGGAATTAAGTCTTGGGGTGACTTAGCAAAGGCATTTATCCAACATTTCTCCTACAACATAGAGACAAACATATCAGTCACTACTTTGTGCAACACCAAGCAAAAAGAGGGAGAGTCTTTTGTATCATTTTTACAAAGATGGAGAAATCTAGCCAGCAGATGCTCTTGTGAAATTCCACAAAAACAAATGGTAGAAATGTTCACCCAGAATGTTAACAAAGAGATTGGTTATGACTTAAGGAAAGCTTGTTTGTCCACCTTCAAGGACGTCATTGAAAAAGGCTTAGCAATAGAGAAGGTCCTAATTGAACAAGGAGTCATTAAGATATTTAAGGAAAACAAAAATGACTTTAAGGGAAAAGACAAGCCAAGATTTTGGAATAAAAACAAGAACATAGTCAATGATGGTTTTGTTGATGCCAACATAGTGCGACCCAAATTCATCTTTTCGGGATCAAGTTCTACAAACAATCAAGTGAATACTCAAACAACTTCCAAATCATGAACGAAGTACACTCCATTGGGAGAACCACTTGAGTCAGTTTTCAAGAAGCTTGTGGCAAACAAGGTAATCACAGTCCCAGATTTTCCTCCATATGAACCAAAGGTCAAGCCGAATTGGTGGAATGATGATGAGTATTGTGAATTTCATAAGAGAAAGGGTCATAAGATAGGAAATTGTCATCGACTGAAGAACATCATACAAGATCTCATTGATAGAGGTGATATTGAGATTGAGGGACATTCGTCTAATCAAGAACATGAGATGTTTAAGGAACCATTCCCAAAACATGACAAAGGAAAAGCTAAAGCCACAGATGACCAAACCAACTATACCAGAGCATCCTACAACTATGATTCAACCATCAATCACATCTCGATGGACAATCATGTCTCTACCATTATCATCAAGGACAAAGCATTTGAGAATTATACCCAAAGACCCAAGATTGTCCTAAAAGGTGTTGGATCTTCTTCCGAACCTACCTTTGAATGTCATGTTACAACCTACCAAGGTAAAATCACTTTGCAAGGTGCTTCAACTAAAAACACTGCTTCTTCATCAACCAAACTTGAGTATGACCTTGTAGAACAGTTAGGGAAGACACCCGCGCTAATCTCCATTCTTGAGCTTTTACGCATATCTCCCGCACATAAAGCCATACTTGACAAAATCTTGAGCGATACTGCTGTTCCTACTGATATGAACGTGGACCAGTTTCAAGCCATGGTGGGATACCTTTCTATTCCACATTCACTTACATTCACAGAAGCCAATGATGCATCTATAAGTCAGCCACATAATGCACCATTACACATTGAAGCCTTCATACACAAACATCGAATAAAAAGAGTCCTGATAGATGGAGGAGCAGGTCTAAACATTTGCACATTGAGCACTATTACACAATTGGGATATTCTGACAAAGCTGTGAATTCTACAAATCAAATCGCCATTAAGGCATATGATGATGAAGAGCATTCATCCAAGGGCACAGTCACCTTACCTCTCAGAGTTGGGCCAGTTACGAAGGATGTGGTTTGTCAAGTCCTGGATCTAGATCTCACTTATAACATATTGCTAGGATGCCCTTGGATTCATGAAATGAGAGCAGTCCCATCCACATATCACCAATGCATTAAGTTTCCTCATAATGGAGTGGAAGTAACAGTTAACGGTGATCCTAATCCATTCATATATTGCAATAACCTGAAATCAAAGACTGAGACCATCATTCCCAGTAATCGTGAGGTTGTTCCTTCATCGACATACATTGATCCTGAGTCGTTAAAACCTTTGACATCAAAACAAGGTGAGATTAAAGGCAAGATTCAAGACAAGGGTATGGGGGAATATACTTTAAATCAGACCATGTACTTATGACAAGTCATGAGTTTCCCAAAAGAATATGGAAGACCACATCCTAACAAGCAAGTATCCTTCATGATACTCAAATGGGACCCTACTACCTTTCAAAGATGGGGTGAACTAGAAGAGGAAGATTTATACAAAATGCTTTACAAAGACAATGAAGAGGACACACAAGATCACATCAGTCTACCATGTGAGAAATATGGCAAAGGCTTCAAAATTCTACAAAAATTCGAGTATGATGGAAAAAGTCCTCTTGGGTTACGAAAGGAAGGCATCATTGAACCTTTACAACCTGAATTGACTTTCAAAAAGGAACGCTCGAAAGGACTTGGTTTCTTAACTTCCAAGGTCCACACCCAAAGGACAGAAGAAGCCTTGCAAATCAAAGCCACCAGAATTCAACAAGAGGATTACTATTCCATAGATTCCAATGAATGGGAATGGGGTTCAGACAAGTCCTCCAGTGACTATGTGCTCACCAAGACATTCAGAGAGCCAGATGAACCAACAGAAGAAGAGGAATTTTATAACAAGTTCAGAGTTGGTCAAGAAACAACCCATGAGGATTCCACACAGTCCTTGTCCCAAGGTTCTAGGTTGAAATCACATAGGATGAGAACACCTGTCCCAAAATGCGCTACTAGTGATGATAATTTGGATTCATTCATGATCGAGACTGATGAGGAGAGTGCCATCGATGACCTTGATAATTACCTTGACATACCTAAATATAACTGCATCTTCACTCTTAGCCCCGTTAACTTCGAAGACATTAATGGCCTTCCCCTTGTTCACCACCAACTCATTGACTGGGATCATGAAGGACCTGCACACTTTGACACATTCCAAAATGATGAAGCTTTTATTGACTATCTGGGCATACGAGATGATCTTCCTCCTAGGGACCATAAAGTGGGATACACTATAGAACTCAACAGCGTGGCATATTTTGGTGAGGGTGTCGGACCTTCCAGTCGCAAAAAATGTGAAAATAAGAACAAATCAAGGGTCTTATGGTGAAAACCACACTGTGGCGCTATCTAACCCCAAAAAAGTAAAAAGAAAGGATGTATCTAAAGGCAAAAACCTCTCTAAGGCACCCGAAGATGGAAGGCTCAACATTCTCCCAGCATCATATGAGGAAAAGTCATCCATGTTGGTAGAGGAGACTATCAAAACAAACATTGGTACAGAAGAGGTTCCACACAACATATTCCTAGCTCAATCGTTGACAGAGTCAGAAAGGTCAAAATTCATAAGTTTCTTCAAAGAACAACAAATCAACTTTGCCTCATCATACGCTGATATGCCTGGATTGGATCCGGATCTGGTAATGCATCATTTGACAGTCAAATCGGGGGCAAAGCCAGTAAAACAGAAATTAAGAAAAATGCATCCACAAGTGGCATTACTGGTCAAAGAAAAACTTGAAAAATTATTGGATGTTGGATTCATACGCCCAATTGATTATCCTGAATGGATCTCCAACTTAGTGCCTGTCAGTAAACCAGATCGCAGCATCAGAATATGTACAGATTTCAGAGACATCAACAAAGCCTATCCAAAGGATGACTTCCCATTACCAAATATTGACTTGATTGTTGATCTCACGGTAGGTCATGAAATGTTATCATTAATGGACAGATTCTCTAGTTATAATCAAATAAGGATCACGCCCGAGGATCAACACAAAACATCATTCACTTGTCCTTGGAGAATTTTCTGCTGGAATGTTATGCCCTTCAGGCTAAAAAATGCAGCTGCTACATATCAAAGAGCCATGACTACTATCTTTCATGACCTCATGCACGTAACTATGGAAGATTATGTCGACGACCTCTTGGGAAAATCAATAGACAGAAATACACATTTGGACATACTTTCAGTCATCTTTGATCAGTTGGAAAAATACAAAGTAAGATTAAACCCCAAGAAATGTGTCTTTGAAGTAACCTCCGGGAAGCTCCTAGGATTCATTGTATCCAAAAGAGGAATTGAAGCTGATCTAGCAAAAGTCAAGGCCATCTTGGAGATGCAACCACCAAGAAATATCAGTCAACTTTGATCCTTACAAGGCAGACTCCAGTCCATACGAAGATTCATAGCACAACTTGTAGATAAGTGTAATCCTTTTCAGCACCTGCTACATAAAAATATCAAATTCAAATGGGATGATAACTATCAACAGGCTTTCCAGATGCTCAAAGACTATCTTCTAAATCTGTCAGTTCTGATGCCACCAGTTCCAGATCAACCACTGTTACTATACATATTAGCTACTTCAACAGCACTAGGGGCACTCTTAGCACAACAAATTGCTGAGGGCAAAGAAAAAGTAGTATACTATATCAATCGCACATTGGTGGGATATGAGCTAAACTACACACCAATTGAGCGTGCATGTCTCATCGTGGTCTTTGCTTCACAGAAATTACGACATTACATGCTCACTCATAAGACTAAGTTAGTTTCAAAGATCGATCCATTGAAATACCTTCTCAATAAAGCAACACTTACTGGGCGACTAGCCAAATGGGTAATGATCCTGAGTGAATTCGACATAGAGTATGTGGATAGAAAAGCAATAAAAGGACAAGCCATCATAGATCAATTAGCAGATGCTCCCATGATAGATGATGTTCCTCTAAGTATAGAATTTCCAGATGAATCTATTTTGACAATGTCACAAGCAAAGCCATGGCAACTGTACTTCGACGGCTCATACACATAGCATGGGGCAGGAGCTGGCATCCTCTTTATAACTCCTCAAGGGGATTCCATACCAAAATCATACTACTTATCATTTGCTTGCACTAACAATATAGCGAAATATGAGGCATTAACAATAGGATTACGAATTGCAGTTCAATGGAAGATCCAGGAACTTCATATTTTTGGGGACTCCCAACTTGTCATCCATCAAGCAACTGATGATTACCAAACAAAAGATGAAAAATTAATGCCTTATAAATAAATGGTGGATGACCTGAAACAACACTTCACAAAGATAGACTTTGAGCAGATACCAAGAGAGCAGAATCACGTCGTAGATGCCATGGCTAAAATTGCTTCCCTGATTGATTTACTTCCAAACGAGACCCGCTATGAGTTCTTGGTGGATAACCTTTTGGTTCCTTCATATGAGATCATGCCTACTGAGACGATATGTGTTGTTGGTCCCGAATCCCAGTTATACGATTCCATTTTCACATACCTTCGTGACAATACCCTACCTCCTGATTTATCCAATAACCAACGTCACACTTTCATTCGCCAATCTTCTCGATACGCCATTTAGCTAATATCCTATACCGGCGAGGTCTAGATGGCACTCTTCTTAGATGTTTAGAAAGAATGAAGCTCAAATTGCGTTACGTGAAGTGCATGAAGGGATATGTGGTCCACATGCTAGTGGTCCTACCTTGGCCAAGAAACTCATCAAGACTGGATATTATTGGCCCAATATGGAGAAAGACTCATATCAGTTTGTCAAAAAATGTAATCAATGTCAAATTCATGGTGACCTCATACATGCACCAGCACAAGAACTTCAACCACTTGCGTCTCCTTGGCCCTTTTGTCAGTGGCGACTCAATCTCATAGGCAAGATTCACCCTCCTTCTTCCAATGATCATAAATTCATTATCACTGCCACAGAGTATTTTACAAAATGGATTGAAGCCATGCCTCTCACACAAGCCACAGGAAAACAAATTGCTACATTTATCCTCAACTATATCATTTGCTGATACGGTATTCTTGTTTCCATTATCACTAATAATGGGCGTCCCTTCAAAAATTAGGATGTTCGTGAACTTTGTGACCGCTTCCATATTTCTCATCTTTTCTCCACGCCATATTATCCCCAAGGTAATGGTCAAGCTGAGGCGTCTAATACAACAATCCTTAAAATCTTAAAGAAGACAGTCGATGACGCTGGCCGTAATTGGCATATCCAACTTAATCCTGCACTTTGGGCTTACCGCACGAGTGTCCGCACACCTACAGGAGCTACACCCTATTCACTTGTCTATGGCACTGAAGCCATCTTTCCTATTGAGGTCGAGCTACCCTCTTTATGAGTCTCTTTGCAAAACATCATCAGTGATGAAGCCTATAGGGTCTCTCGCTTACAAGAGCTGGAACTACTAGATGAACGAAGACAAATTGCTTTTAATCATCTCAAAGCTTACCAACAACAAATGAGTCATAGCTACAATCACAAGGTCAAGCCTCGCACATTTGAGGTAGGTGATTTGGTTCTCAGAGAAAATCCCAAAAATCAGCAAGACAGAGAGAAGAAGGGCAAGTTCGAACCAAATTGGCTTCATTATAGCAGCATATGGATTTGGGGCATATCAGCTCTCAACTACAAAAGGTGAACCTTTGGAGGATCCTATCAACAGTATGCACCTTCACAGGTTCTACACATAGCTCTTTAGAGTATCCTAATTCAAAAATACAAAAAAATCAAAAAATTCAAAAATACAAAAAAAAAAATTATAAAATAAAAAAATTGTTACTTGGTGAAAACCTGGCAAACAAGCGCCTTGTGACACAAAAAACATTGAAAAATCAAAAAAAGTAAAGAGAAATAATTTCGTCCAACGATGAAAACCACTTCGGTGGTGCCCTGAGCAAGTACCATGGTGAAAACTAGGTCACCAGCGCCATGTATAGAGACATTGCTCCTCACTCCTTCAGGATTCACTTTCATCCTTTCACTTTGCACACACTCACAACCTATTCATTCATAATAAACTTACCCATTCCCATCATGGCTTGTTATTGATCTACCCAAGATTGGTTCGCCATTCATAATAAACCTCCCTTTTCATCCCTTTCCATCCATAATAAATCAGATCCTATCTGTGGCTAAGGCAAATCCTATGTCTAGTGATGGGTGTGGAACTAAGAACATCACATATTTCAAGGAGTACAGTTTCTACCAGCTTCCTTCAATCTATCCGTGCACAATCTGCAATAAAGCAACATTTGCATCGCCAATCCGCAATAAAGTTCCATCTTCTCCACAATAAAGTATCAATTTCATGGATTTAGTCAGTTTCAGATGAGATACAGTAGCAACAATGGGCTTCAACAAATCAAATCTTTCAACAGACTCAGACAACATTATGGTTCAGTGCTATCTGTCCTTTCTGTGAAAGTAAACATTGTGACCTCAATCAAATAAGACTTATACAAGTGACAAGAGACACTAAACTTGAGGGCTACAGTGGATGTTGGTGTCAAGTCTTGGTTTTCTTTTGATTTTATCTTTTGGTGACATGTCTTTTAGCTTTTCCGAGATGTCTCTGACTAGAGATTCAATCTCCAGGATGTCTTTGACTAGAAAGGCAAGGATGGGGTATTGTCACCTATTTGTATTTGCTATTTGTGGATTATCTCTTAGTAATGCTATGACTTGTCCAAGGATATGAGGACACTGTGAGTCAAGTGTGAACTGGGGCATTCCTTGTTTATGACTGTCTTATCTCCATGCAAATAGGTACAATGACTTTCTGGGTTGAACATATGCCTCAATTGTCATAACCTAGTTGCCATAATAAAGCTCAATGATGATAATGCACAAGAAGCTCTTTCACTTTCATATCTTCTATCTTTCATCCCCTTTCTTGATCGACTTCCATCATCCTTCTCAAGTCCGCGTAGCCTGCTATCACATGACTGAGTATAATGACACGCCAAAAAAAACATTTGCATCTCATGTAGTTGCACCTACATTACCACATATAAGCATTTCATACTTACATATAGATATCACAATTGTGTCACATCCTGCACACAACACCTGTTAGCACAATTTACATTTGCATTATCATATTCATCTACATTACATACATTCACATTTGCATTGGCATAACATATAAAACATAAAAGAACAAAAATACTGCATTGCATCATATACATATTTGCATCCTTATCATAAGCATCACATAAGAACATCTCATCACATAGGTACACATGCATATAGCTGCCGCAAAGATGAATCATCTCATATATAGAATCATAAAGTGTCATGATACAATGATGTCAAAATCATATGGCTACAAAAGCACCCGCAGGTGTCTACATCATCATACAAAAATGGTACAATACTGATACATAGGGAGCCCTCTATGGCTATGATGAACTCCCTCCCTCGGAGCCACCTAGCCTCGATAGAATTTGAGCCCCTGAAGGACCCGCCCTAGGATCATCCCACTTGTCCCCTCTATCTGGTGGTGGTGGAGGACCCATAACCCCACCACTCGATGCCTATCTCCTCCGGCTCCCTCCCGTAGCTGTCGCTGTACGCGATGGTCTATGGAAGCTCCTCACCCATTGATCTGTTGGCACTGCACCATAATAGAGATCCCGCCAGTAGGCAATCTCCTCCCCTACCCACAAGACATAAGCATATCCGGCCCCTATGTCCTCTGTTACATGTCTCAGCCTCTATATAATGCTGAATAGCCTGATCCCGCTCCTGCTCAGTATCTCTGAGCCTCCTCCTGAGCTGATCCCTCTCCCTCTTCAACTCTTGGATCTCATCTGCCTATCCCTGGTAGATCTCCCTCAGCTCTATCAGCTCATCCTCCTTTGCGTCAGCCCCCTCTGCCTCTGCCTGTGGCTCCCCTTTTTAGGGTGCCTGCCCCTGTGCCTGTGCCTGTGCCTGTACCTATACTGGTGCCTATACTGGTACCTGTCCCTGTATCTGTCCCTGTCCTTGTACCTGTACTTGTCTGGGGTCCTATGCTGCTGGCATCTATAGTGGAAATCCACCACGACCCCTCACCACCCAAGCCTACCTCTCCTCACCACCCTCCCTCTATGGTGCAACCCTCCTCTCTCCAACTACTCCCCTCCTCCTCCATCAGCCTCTGCCCCCATCACCTCCACCATCATCATCCCCACCCCCATCTCCATCCAATGGCTCTCCCGCATTCATCAAGCATGGGAAGGGATGCTCCACCCAGTATGTTGTATACTTGGCATCCATGTCGGCATCCTCAATCTCTGGCCACATGTCCCAGGGTAGTGGCATCATCTCTACCAGCTGCGTAACTGCCTGATCATATGACAACAGAGGCCCAAACTATGCCTGATCTCTCACAGTCTGTGCATACATGCCTGAGCCCCATGGCATCCTCTGGATCCTACCAAACTGTCAGCCAACCCTATCCACTAGTTGCCTCTCCAGCACATAGGGCATCTGCCCAACCAGATACCTACTCCAGAAAGTGTAGGGAAGCTCAACTGCATCATCCACCCACTGCTCACATCCCAGGTATGGTCTCCATATGACCACATCAATATCATCTATCACCCGCCGCCAGTGCTCTAACCTGTCAATCCATGGCTGCGACGTGATCATGTCATACAAGTGAACAAAACTACGTCCATGACCCCTGCCTCTGAAATGTATCAGCCTCATCATTGGCAGATGCTCATAAGCCCACACCTGCAGCAATGTCACCCCGCAGCCTAATCCCACTGATCCATGGTATACAAACTGATGTAGCTCATAGTAGAGGTGTGCCAGCACACATGCTCCCCAAGCATATCTGGTGTGCTATGTCACCAATGTCTCCAGTGCTCCTCCCCAACCCATAGCCAACCCTCATGTCGCTCTATCCGGACACAGGAACCCACTGATTTCTCCTCCTACCACTGCTAGTAGCGCTAGCCCTGTGGCTGTCATAGTGTCCCATGCCACATGTCCTGCCCTCATCTCCAGCCCTAGGTCCTAGAACACTCATCTCAGGGCCTCCCTATCTCCATCTCAATTGTATGGGATTAGCTCCCCATCAATCGGTATCCACAGAATCCTATCTACATCCTTGAGGGTGACTGTCATCTCCCCCATCGGCAAATGGAAAGTACATGTCTCGGAGTGCCATCTCTCTACCAGTGCAGTCAACAGTCCCATGTTCACCCGAAACTCAGGCACATATAGAACATGTCTCAATCCCATCGCCTTGATAGCAGCTCGCTCCTCGGCTGTCAGCTCAGGTCACAATCTTTGAGTAGATGAGAATCTCTCCCGTGACTCCGACATCGGCAAATACTCCTGCAGTCAAGCAAATCAATCATGTCAGTCATAGTGGCATTCCCTATTTATCACAAAATGCTACTTTTTATCTAAATGCATATGGCATTCTATCCTAGTGACACTCACTGTTCATCACAAAGTGTTGCTTCTATCCTAGTGGTACTCCCTGTTCATCACAAAGTACTACGTGTGTGACACTCACTGTTCATCACAAAGTGTTACTCACATTTGCACTCACTGTTCATCACAAAGTGCTGCTCATATTTTAGTACTCCCTGTTCATCACAAAGTACTATATCTTGGTACTCACTGTTCATCACAAAGTGCCTTGATCTATCTTATCCTAGGGCCTATGCTTGAGTGAATCCTCTTGAGAAGTTTCCTAATTGGCAACGTATGTTCTATCACAGAATTGTCAATCTTAGCCCTATTTGTTATTCTAGTCTTCCCTAGAGGACCTGCTTGAGTGTATCCTCTCAGCAGCTTATCCAATCGATAGCGTATGTTCATCACAGAACTGTCGATTTGACCTAGAAGACAAAAATTTACATTTTTAAACACAGATGCGCCTGACCATCACAAACGTGGCCACATTTGGCACAGACGTGGTTTCATCACAGACGCGCCTGGCACAAACACAGACGCTCCTTGCGAGCATAGACACGCCTGGCACCAACGCAGACGTGCCTGGACATTTTTGACATTTTTTGGGACCCTATTCTAAGCACATTTATTTCTCTACCTACCATGCATTAATGACAATATTAAATGCATTGAAGTACGAGGAGGTTTGGTGGTACTTACCAGCTCTCCTGCCTCTGTTGGCCTCTAGAATCGGTGAACGCGGTCGAATCTGTGAATGAAAGCCATCACTGCTGACTACTGCTGCTCTTTTCTCTCTCTGCAATCTGCTCTCATGGATGTGTAGATGACAATGAGGATGTATTTTCCCCTGTGGTCTATCTTATAGCCTACCCTAGCCCTCGCCCTCATTTCTCGAGTCAGTCTTCATTATCCAGTGACTCTGTCACTTTATCCGGTTAGTCCATTCTATCCCGTCTTTCTTATCGAGAGATTGTCTGCAATCTTTTCAGACATTTTCATCCAATCTCTCGAGGGGGCATATCATTCCCATCTTGGGGCAACTTTGTATCAGTTCATCTTATCTTCTTTGAAACAACGCGACAAGCCGCATTGTCTCAAAGAGGGGCAAAATGTAGACACCTAAAATTGTCCAGTCTAATTAAATAAATATTTTATTTATTTAATTATCCAAGCTTAATTCTTCTATTAATTAAATAAATCTTTATTTATTTAATTAATTCATTTATCCTCTTCTAGCCTTATTTCTCATTTAAATAAATACATTTATTTATTTAAATTACCCTTTTTCTAAATTAAATAAATATTTTATTTATTTAATTGATCTCATTTTTTCTATTAATTAAATAAATCTTTATTTATTTAATTAATTCTTTAACCTTTTCTACCCATGACACATGTCATTCATCTCTTAATTCATACACTACCTACCCCTTTTATTATTTTATTATTTCCTCATTATCAAACCCTAATCAATCATTCTAATAAATCAATTTATGCGCTTGACTACACTACGATCCTACTTGCAACCACATTTCGTTCTTTGTTGAGCTCTTGTGCACATAAAATCTGAGAGCAAATACATCAAGCAAGATCAATGAAGATAGGAAGAATGAAGATCAAAACCCTATTGGACATGTGATGGTATAATCTTTGTGATTTCGTTTGATTTGCATTGTCTTAGGTAATCTTCATATGTTATGGTGGATCTTTGTTGTTGTTAGGCTAGGGTTTTGTGGTTGAATTCATTTAGCCATTCAATATTGTTATTATTGTTATCCATTTTCACCATATATAGTACTCACTTGGGTCGTTCTCATGGGGCGATTACTTTTTCCCACTGTGACAGGCCCACTAATAGGTACACAAATCTCAAACTTAGAAAAGCTTCAAGGGTCTAGATTTCTAATTGTCTGTGCAGACAAGAGCATACTCTCCTACCTCTTAGATTTTTCTTTCAAAAACAAAGGATAGATTTGTTCATTAACCACATAGCAATTTAAGTGCCTAAAAATGAATTAAGGAATACACAATATTTGGTCAATTCTCCTTAGGCAACCAACAAAACCAACACATCAGTAGTCATATTGTTTTCGATTCTTTGACATGGTGTAAGTTTGATTTGACAAATTCTTTGATAGGTGTTCTATAGAAAATTAGTTAGGTTGTGAAAATCTCAAGCAGACAGAAGATAATTCAGGGTTAGCATTATTAAAATCCAAAGCCAAACAAGAAAACCTCAAAAAGTATACTGTTTATAAAATGAGCAAATTAGAAATTTGTACAAAAATTCTCACAGAGAAAAACGAGTAAACCCCAAAAGAAAGAAACAAAGAAGATACTCGTACGATGATTCCCACAAAGACGAATGACAAATCTCAAAATTCATCCTATATGCTATAAAAACTTGTACGAGCTTTTACAGAGGTTGTACAGACGAAACCTGAAAAAAAATGATTTGCAAGGCCGAAAATTGAATTCTCAAGCCCCACAATGGGTGCCAAAAATGTGTGTGAAAAGTGGACTTGTATTTGTATCTATATCTGAATACACAACACTTCAATTAAGTCATTAGATGCATGGTTAGTAAATCAATAATCATTGAATAATGAAACCATTACAAAGCGACCTATTTCCTTCTAGTAGATGCGAGTTTAGTTTTTCTCTCAAATTTGTTTATGCAATACCTTTGACTAGACGACACCTAAACTATATGAGTATGAAATTGAGCTAAATGGATGCAAGATATGCAAGATTAAACTAACATGATTTAAGCAATTTATCCATCTAAATGATTTTAATCAAACAAAGATTATTCAAGTAATATGATTAAGCTAATGCAATATTCTCAATGCACAAAAATATCAATAGACCTAGAGGAAAAACAACATAATAACAATAATCTCTCGGATCTTTTTTTATGAGAGATGAGAGCCTGGATTTATAGAAAATCCAGAGAGAGAGCAACGATCAATATCGATCAATGATGAACGACAGAGATTCTCCAAGAGGAAGCACAATCCAAGTGAATTAATGTGATTGGCTGATTTTCTCAGTTTAAAAGGAAATTGAACTAATTTTAAGATAAAATATAAAAAACTGATTTATTCCATATTTTATATTTTTATTCAATTTTGATATTTAATTGATTTAATTGCTTTTCTGAGATTTTTCAATTTAAATCCATATTGATTTCTTTTCTCAATTTTAATTCTTTTTCAAATTTAATTCCTTTTTTTCATGATTTAATGGCAAATTGATTTATTAATTAAATATGCTAGGATATTTAGTTAAATAAATAGGATAATTGATTAAAATGATTTTCTTGGAATAATTAATTAATATAGAATGATTTATTTGCCATGTGACATTGATGACTGAGAATTAATTAACTAGGTACTCATGTGGTGCAGGAGCACCCAAAGACACAAATGAAGACACAAATGAAGTCTAAAAGAGCCTAATATCACCCATGAGGTGAAAATGATCATTTGTAATAGGTTGATAGTTGTGTGAGTCAATAAGACCCAATTGATGTAAGGCATTGTCATGGTTTTATTTTATGAGCGACCATGGATAAATGACCATGTGGGTCAGTAGGAGTCTAGGCATGAGTCAAGTAAATAAATATTGGTCTTAGAAATATCAGACCAATTGTTGGAATAGGTCGAATACTCCTTGGAGTCACCAAATTTGAAAAGTGCAAGTTGACAACTTTTGTTGTCATTGCAAAATGTTGTAAAAAGGGACAACTAATCGTCCAACGGTTCCAAAATTTGAAAAGTGGTTGGAAATTATTAGGGAGGCTATATTATTCCCACTTGGATTGATTCCAGGGTTTTTGTTGGCATTGTTAAAGTTGTTGAAATTTATGATGTTTTGGAGTTTGGAGCAATATAATATACTTGGAGTTTTCTGAAATTCTATGTTTTTGTTGTTCATTTCTGATCAGCATGGATTGGTGGATGCCTAAAACTAATTGGATGAGTTAGAAAAGTCTCTTACATTTAATTTGAATCAATTTTGAGATCTTGTAACAATCGAGTTGTAGAGATCCATCAAAAACTAACCAGACTGGTCACAAACCCTACCAACACCTAGGGTTTCACCATAAAGATGCCCTTAATCTGACATTTTCACCAGAGAACCAAAAAACCTATGGAAAAATGTTAGAGGGGCCATTGTACCATAATATTTTGGTGTTTTTTTGTAGGGAGGCTCCAACCCCAAAGAGATTGAATTGACCCTAGGCGGCCATCTCTACATGACCACCTAAACTAAAGAAGTGGAAATCACTTGCAGAAGACAAAGAAGATGGGATCAAGTCCTAAGACCTTCTATTTGGTGGTTTGACACCTTACCCCACCTTTCAGAAGTGCTGGTTTAGCCAGGGGACTAATACAAGGGGTACTTGCTTTGTAAATTAGGCCTAATTGGCTTAATTAGGTCTCGAAGGACAATAAGGGTATAGAATTTTCAACTTGTGCTTAGAGTCTAAGCCTTTGGGGAATTGTGTAACTTGATAAAGGGTATCGTAATATTCCCTTATTTTGTCTTGTCCTTCGAAATTTTGTTAAGTTGTGTTTGGAGAACTCAATCGGTAGAGATACTAGGCTACCGATAGGGCTAGTAGACAATAGGATAGTTGTGAGATAAGTATCCCCTAACACATCTGATAGCCAGATCTCATGGGTGTTTTGTGTTATTTGGACCACCAATAGACAAAATCCAATAGGTTTCCATCCCACCGGTACTGAAAGATTGTCTACCATTCACACAAGGGTAGAGTGTTTTCATCCTACCGGTACCAAAAGATACTAAACCGATATGGATCCAGTCACACAAATTGTTGTGTGAGTTGAGTATTTGGTAGGTGTGTTTTTTACACCTTGAACAAACAAAAGAAATTTTTTTGGACATAGTAGTTGTGGGTGAGAGAAGGTTTTCACCTAGTTTGTTTCCTGGCTCTGCATCATATTGGTATCAGAGTGCGAGCCGGATCACTTGGGGAAAGTTATTTGTGGTGTATGTCCATGGAAGGAAGTGAGGGAGAGGCTAGCCACATGCCTCCTATGAGTATGTCTCAAGATGCCATCAAGAAGTTGTTTGAAGAGATGTTTGAAAATAGAGTGAGGGAGTTGGAGAAGGCCAAAGGCAAAGGAAAGGAGGGTGAATGTGACTCTGATGAAGAAGAAGAACAAGGGGGAGAAGAAGATACCCCAAGGAAGGAAGTTGAGTTACCTTCAGATCAGAGAGTATTTGTTGAGGTCCTAAAGTCCATTCACATAGAATCCTCATCAAGTAAAGATGGCATCCCTATTTTTAGTGGGAAAATGAATGCAGAAGAAGTGATGGATTAGATTGAGGCATTGAACAACCATTTTGAATACAAAGAGACCCTTGAGAATAAGAAGGTTATCTTTGCTAAGTTGAAGATGAAAGGAGAAGTGCTCACTTGGTGGAATTACCTCCAAGGTGAGAGGGTGAAGGAAGGTGGAGGTATGATAACCTCATGAGATAGAATGTTGGCAAAAGTGAAGGCACAATTCATCCCGGTAGACTATGAAGTCCAAGTCTACAAGAAGTTGCAAGGTTTGAGGAAAAAAGACCTTGATGTGAGTACATATATCGAGGAGTTCCATAGCTTGAGTCTAAGGACCAAACACCATGAGGAGGAACCTGAGAAAGTGGCAAGATATCTTACTAGATTAAAATATATTATTCAAGATGAGATCAGCATACTAGCACTAAAGATAGTGAACAAGTGCTTTCAACTAGCACTAAGAGCAGAGGAGAAGTTAAAGAGAAAGAATGATCAGAATAACAGAGGTAGAGGGGGCAGAAAATTCAGAGGAAGAGGCCTTATTAATGATAGAGGACAAAGTTTCAGGCCACAAGGAGAGGCTAATCAAGAAAGTCAACATGGATATGGTAACACAAGAGGGGGTTTCAGAGGAATAAGACCGAACCATAGAGGTAGATTTGGTGGAAGAAGCTCAGAGCCTTTCAGATGCTACAACTGCAATCAAGTAGGTCATATTGTAGCTAAGTACCTTGAGAAGACTGGATCAAGCTCCCAAGGATAGAGGAAAACACATTTGGTTCAAGACACTGATTGTCAGAGTGTCAATTCACCTAATTCCTACAGGCTTCTAGAGAGAGGAGAAGCCTTGATGATGAGGAGAACATTGTTGAAGGTACCAAGCAATACTAAACCTCCACAAAGGAAGAAACTCTTCTAGACCACATGCAAAGTAGGAGGCAAGGTATGTAAGGTTATAATAGATTCAAGATCAACTGAAAATTTAGTCTCCTTAGAAATGGTAGAGAAACTAAAATTGAGAAGAATTCCTCATCCATTTCCATATAAAGTTTCTTGGCTTACTAAAGGAAAACAAACCTTGGTAGAAGAGCAATCATGGGTTGAATTTCAGATAGGAGCATACAAAGACCAAATCCTATTTGATATTGTTGAGATGGATGCTTGTCATCTTCTTTTTGGGAGACCATGGTAAATGACCTCAAGTCCCATCATGATGGACACAAGAACACCTATTCCATCACCAAATATGAAAAGGTGATTGAATTGATACCCCTACCTAATAATAGTGAGGATTATAAGGAGAAGGAGGCCAAGATCATGATCATGGAAGGAAAAGAGTTCCTCAAGGCAATCAAGGAAGAGGGAACACCTTGTTTTATAGTGATGTTAGTACCAAGGCAAGAAGAAGAGCCCATTTTAGATGACAAGGTAGAAAAGAAAAGGATGGAAATCCCTAAGGAGGTGGAGGAAATTTTGAGCAAATACAAGGACATAGTTGTAGAAGAGTTTCCAAGAACCCTACCATCAATAAGGGAGATAAGCCTTTGCATTGATTTCATTACTGGTGCCACCTTACCAAACAATCCAGCCTACAAAATGACTCCCCGACAAAATGAGGAAGTTGCAAGGCAGATCCAAGAGTTGCTTGATAAAGGTTTGATAGGGAAGATCTTGAGCCCTTGTGCACTCTTGATTGTCTTAGCACCAAAGAAGGAGGGAACATGGATATTGTGCATTGATTCCCAAGCCATTAACAAGATAAACATCAGGTATATATTTACTATGCCTAGAATAGAAGATTTGCTTGATTGCTTAGGAGGTGAAACATATTATTCCAAGATTAATTTAAAAAGTGATTATCACCAAATAAGGATTAGAGCTAGTGATGAATGGAAAAATTATTTTAAAACAAACGAAGGATTGTATGAATGGAGGGTTATGCCATTTGTGTTGTCAAATGCCCCTAGCACTTTCATGAGACTTATGAATGAGGTGTTGAAGGAGTTCATTGTTAAGTTTGTCATAGTGTATCTAGATGACATCCTAGTGTTTAGCAGGATAAAGGAGGAGCACCTAAAAGATTTGGATATGGTCTTGAGAAGGTTGAATGAAGAGAAACTAATGATAAACATGGAAAAGTGTGTGTTTTTGCAGGAAGAACTGACTTACCTTGGGTTTGTGATTTCTAGAGGAAATCTGAAAAATGGATATTGGTAAAGTGAATGCCATTCTCACATGGCCAACTCCTAGAACAATTGGTGATGTAAGGAGTTTTCATGGCCTAACTACCTTTTATAGGAAGTTTATCAGGAATTTTAGCCAAATTTGTGCTCCCATGCTAGAGACCATCAGGAGTGGACAAAAGTGCAATTTTTCATGGACCAAGGAGGCAGATGAAGCATTTGAAATGTTGAAGAAAAAGGTATCACAACAATTGGTTCTTACCTTACTTGATTTTGACAAAATCTTTCAGATTGAATGTGATGCAAGTCATTTGGAAATAGGTGCAGGACTTAGTCAGAAAGGTAGACCAATTGCATGTTTTAGTCAAAAATTGAATGATGCTAAAAATAAATATTCTTTCTATGATTTGGAGATGTATGCATTAGTTTAGGCACTAAATAAGTGGAGGCATTTTTTGCTTCCCAAAGAGTTTGTTGTATATACAGATAATCAGGCACTAAGCTTCCTAAATAGTCTGGAGAAATTGATCCATAGGCATATGAAGTGGGTTGAGTCCATTCAGGCCTACACCTTTACAATCAAACACAAGAAAGTTGTCTCAAACAAAGTTATAGATTCTCTTAGCAGGAGGGCACTAACAGTTTCAGAAATCCAGTTAGAGAGTGTAGGAGTTGATTCCCTCAAGGGTATGTATGCTTCAGATGAATATTTGAAAGACATATACAAGGTATGCACTGAGTTTGGTAGCCAATATCATTTAGAGTATTATGATTATTTGATTCAAGATGGTCTTCTTTTCAAAGTACTGTACACTCAGCAAAGTACTATATACTCAGCACATATCCTCGCCGGGGTCCGGGGCCGAGCCGGGCCCCGGGCAGGGGTTCAGGGGCGGTAGCCCCTGAGAAAGCGGGGGTTCGAGGGCGGCAGCCCCCGAGAAAAAAAAAATTTTGCCATTTTTTTTGTTGATGAAAACCGACATTGTAATAAAACCCTAAAAAAGGCCAACTTTGTTTGTTGCCCTAAAAACGCATGTTATAAGCGGCTGGGATGCTTAAGGCATTGGAAGGTTGATGTACTATTTTTGCTGGATAATAAGAAAGATTGGACAGCTGTGTATGGTGGATGTAACCCATTCTAGGTGAACCACATTAAATCTCTGTGTTATCTGTGTCCTGTTTTATTTCTTTATCTTTTGTATTTAAATCTGCATATAATTGTTAGTTCATATTTGCTTCGAATCTGCTTGAAACCCTAACAATTGGTATCAGAGTGAGGTTTTCTGTAAATTGGCAGGACTTTCAGATTTGAGTGGGAGCAATGGAGGATTCCAAATTCAAGGTCGAAAAGTTTAACAGCCAGAATTATCAGTTATGGAAAATGCAGATGGAGGATTACCTGTATCAAAAGGATTTGTGGTGGCCATTGGAAGGAAAGGCAAAGAAACTGACCACAATATCAGATGAAGAGTGGGACATTTTAGATAGAAAGGCACTGGGATCCATTCGATTGTGCCTTGCGGCGTCTGTAGCATTCAATATAACAGAAGCAAAAATGACTGTAGATTTGATGGCAACATTGGCTAAGCTGTATGAGAAACCCTCGGCTTCGAATAAGATATTTCTTATGAAGCGTTTGTTTAATTTGAAAATGAGTGAGGGAGGATCTGTAGCGGAGCACTTAAATGAATTTAATACAATTACTAGTCAATTGTCTTTGGTAAAAATTACCTTTGCAGAAGAGGTTAGGGCTCTCTTGATGTTATGTTCTTTGCCAGAAAGCTAGAATAGCTTGGTTATGGCTGTAAGTAACTCTGTCTCTAGTAAAAATACTTTGGTATTTGATGATATTGTTGGTGTTATCCTAAGCGAGGAAATGCAAAGGAAAAGCACAGGTGAGACTCCAACATCATCGGGTAGTGTTTTGAATGTGGAGAACAGAGGAAGATCAAAGGAAAGAGGAAAAGGCCCTGGGAATGAGAAGTCACGAGGGAAGTCAAAGAAAGGACGCTCTCAATCTAGAGGAAAGAAAGATTGCTGGTACTGCGGAAAGCCTGGTCATCTAAAGAAAGATTGTTGGTCTCAGAAAAACAAAGAAGGAGACAAAAATGAAAATGACAGTAAGGAAGCTAATATTGCAAGTAATACTTTACAAGATGCTTTAATCTTATGTTTGGATAATGTTAATGATTCCTGGGTAATAAATTCTGGGGCTTCATTTCATGCTACACCCCATAGAAAATATTTTCTAGATTATGTTCAAGGTGATTTTGGACAAGTATATTTGGGTGATGATGAGCCCTGTCAAATTGTTGGAAAAGGAAAGATAAAGATCAAGTTGCAGAATGGTAATGACTGGTTTCTACAGGAGGTAAAACATGTTCCTAATTTAAGAAGAAATTTAATTTCTGCAAGGCAACTAGGTAGTGAAGGTTGCATAGTTACCTTCTCACATAGTATGTGGAAGGTCACTAAAGGATCATTAGTAGTAGCTAAAGGTGCGAAGGTAGGCACATTATATCTGTGTACTGGTAACACTTACTCTACCTTAGCTACTACAGATAAAGTTACTGTAGGGACAACAACAATAAATGTTGCAAGAACAGATTCGATAATGTGGCACCATAGGCTTGGGCACATGAGTGAGAAAGGGATGAAAATCCTTCACTCCAAAATTCTATTGCTAGGACTAAAGAAGATTGATTTAGAGTTCTATAAAAACTGTGTTTATGGTAAACAGAAAAGAGTCAGATTTCTCAAGGTTGGGAAAGAGAAGAAGAGTGAGAAGTTAGAGCTTGTACATTCAGATGTATGGGGACCGGCTTAGGTATCATCTCTTGGTGGCTCTTGATATTATGTTATTTTTATTGATGACTCAACCAGAAAAACATGGGTATATTTCCTAAAACAAAAATAAGATGTTTTTGAAACTTTTAAGAAATGGAAAACTTTGGTTGAGAATGAGACAGGAAAAAAGTTGAAGTGTCTCAGATCGGATAATGGAGGTGAATATTGCAGCAAAGCATTTGAAGATTACTGTTCCTTAAATGGGATTCGAAAGCAGAAGACAGTTCCAGGAACTCCACAGGAAAATGGTGTGTTAGAGAGAATGAATAGGACCATCATGGAACGTGCGAGGAGCATGAGATTGCATGCTGGATTGCCCTTACATTTTTGGGCAGATGCTGTACATACTGCTGTCTATTTGATAAATAGAGGACCTTCAACCCCTTTGGATGGTGGTATTCCAGAGGAGGTACGGACTGGTAAAAAGGTAAATTATTCTTTTCTAAAAACTTTTGGTTGCGAAGCTTTTGTCCATGTTGATAAAGAAAACAGAACCAAGCTTGATGCTAAATCTCAGAAATGTACCTTCATTGGATATGGGATAGATGAATATGGCTATCGGTTATGGGATTTTGAAAATAAGAAAATAATTAGAAGTAGAGATGTTATATTCAATTAGAAGGTTATGTATAAAGAACAGATGCAGGAAAAGAAGCATGAACAGGACAAACAAGAATATGTGGTGTTGGATGAGATTCCTAAAAATGAAATGCCATAGGTACCTGATGCTCAGCAAAAACAGATTCTCCCACAAACTCCTACAAGTGTTAGACGTTCTACAAGGACAAGTAGACCCCCTGAAATATTTTCTCCTTCTTTGTATTCTATTTTATTAACAGATTCTGGTGAACCAGAAGAATATGAAGAAGCAATGCAGGTGGATGCCAAACAACAGTGGCAGCTAGGCATGAAAGAGGAGATGGACTCCCTAATAAAAAATAAGACTTGGGACTTAGTTCCTTTACCTGCAGAAAAAAGAGCCTTGCCTAACAAATGGGTTTATAGACTGAAGGAGGAGGAAGGAGGTCAGAAAAGATATAAGGCCAGACTTGTGGTAAAAGGTTTTGCACAGAAAAAGGGTATAGATTATGATGAAATATTTTCTTCAGTTGTAAAAATGACTTCAATTAGAACTGTACTTAGTCTTGTGGCTGCAGATGATTTACATCTTGAACAATTAGATGTCAAAATAGCTTTTCTCCATGGAGATCTGGAGGAGGAAATTTGCATGTTGCAACCACAGGGATATGAGGTCAAAGGTAAGGAGAACTTGGTGTGCAGGTTGAAGAAAAGTTTGTATGGCCTAAAGCAAGCACCCCAACAATGGTATTTAAAATTTGATAGTTTCATGGCTAAACACGGTTATCATAGATGTCATTCTGATCATTGTGTATATTTTAAGAGATTTGATAATGGCAGTTATATTATCATGTTGCTTTATGTTGATGACATGCTTGTTGCTGGGTCTAACATGCAACATATAAATGATCTTAAATAGAAATTAGCCAGGTCATTTGCTATGAAGGATTTGGGTGTAGCTAAGCAAATTCTCAGTATGAGGATTACATGGGACAGGAAAAATAGAACCTTGAATTTGTCCCAAAGTGAGTATATAAAGAAGGTGTTGAAAAGATTTAACATGCAGGATGCACAAGTAGTTAGTACACCTTTGGCTAGTCATTTCAAAATGACTAAGGAGATGTGCCCAAAGGCATAGGAAGAGGTTAATAAAATGTCTAACATCCCGTATTCATCAGCTGTTGGCAGTCTGATGTATGCAATGGTATGCACAAGGCCAGATATTGCACATGCAGTGGGAGTTGTGAGCAGGTTTATGAGTAATCCGGGTATGGAACATTGGAATGCTGTGAAATGGATTCTTCGGTATTTGAAAGGAACTACTATGAAGGCATTATGTTTCAAAGGATCTAATGCTGCTCTAAGTGGATTTGTTGACTCTGATCTGGTGGGTGATATTGATTCACGGAGGAGTACTACAGGGTATGTTTTTACTATAGGGGGAACTGCAGTTAGTTGGATTTCTAGGCTGCAAAAGGTTGTTGCACTTTCAACCACTGAAGCTGAGTATGTTGCTGCTACAGAAGCCAGCAAAGAGATGATTTGGTTGCAATGTTTTCTGAAGGAATTGGGTCAGACACAAGAGGATAGCCCATTGTATACTGATAGCCAGAGTGCCATTCATCTTGTGAAGAACTCTGCTTTTCATTCAAGGATAAAGCACATTCAGCTCAGGTACCACTTCATCCGGACTATTTTGGAGGAGGGTCAGTTATGGCTTGAGAAGATTCACACAAGTGAGAATCCTGCCGATATGTTCACAAAGGCAATTCCACAGGAGAAGCTGATTTCTTCATCAGTTTCTATTGGTCTTTTTGATTGATAATTGTGGAATTTATACCAGTCAAGTCCTAGTGTTTTATCCAGTGGATGTTGCATGTATAGTGGTGTCGTGTAGTATCAGTCTCCAAGTGGGAGATTGTTCGGTGTGGAGCCTAATCAGTCTCCAAGTGGGAGATTGTTGAAATGTGGCGACTAATCAGCAAAGTACTGTACACTCAGCACGTATCCTCATCGGGGTTCGAGGGCGGCAGCCCCCAAGAAAAAAAAAAATTTGCCATTTTTTTTGTTGATGAAAACCGACATTGTAATAAAACCCTAAAAAAGGCTAACTTTGTTTGTTGCCCTAAAAACGCATGTTATAAGCGGCTGGGATGCTTAAGGCATTGGAAGGTTGATGTACTATTTTTGCTGGATAATAAGAAAGATTGGACGGCTGTGTATGGTGGACGTAACCCATTCTGGGTGAACCATGTTAAATCTCTATGTTATCTGTGTCCTGTTTTATTTCTTTATCTTTTGTATTTAAATCTGCATATAATTGTTAGTTCATATTTGCTTTGAATTTGCTTGAAACCCTAACAGGTATGCACTGAGTTTGGTAGCCAGTATCATTTAGAGTATTATGATTATTTGATTCAAGATGGGCTTCTTTTCAAAGGATGCTAGTTATGCATTCCTAAATGTTCAATGAGGGATAACATAATTAAGGAGAAGCAAAGTGGTTGTATGGGGGGACACATTGGATTAGACAAAACTCTTGAGTTGGTGAGAAGATTTTATCACTGGCCTAAATTATAGATAGATGTCAGAAAATTTGTGGATTCATGTGTGGTGTGTCAAAAAGTGAAAGGGAAAACAACAAACGCAGTACTATACCAACCATTGCTCATTCCTTCAAGACCTTGGGAAAGTGTGAGGATGGACTTTGTGATGGGTTTGCCAAGAACTCAAAAAGGTTTTGACATTGTTTTTGTGGTTGTTGACATGTTTAGCAAGATGACACATTTCTTGCCATGCAAGATCACAAGTGATGCTACATATGTTGCAAACCTTTTCTTTAATGAAGTTGTGAGCATACATGGTTTACCCTTGAACATTATGTCAGACAGAGATGTGAAATTTGTAGGACATTTTTGGAGGACTTAATGGAGGAAGTTAGGCACAAACTTGTCATTTACTTCATCTTATCATCCCCAAATGGATGACCAAACAATAGTGGTCAATAGGTCACTCAAAAATTTGTTAAGGTGCCTCACCAAGAAGCATGGTGAAAAGTGGGATTCCATCATCTCCCACACAGAATATGCCTATAATAATTCTTTCAATAGGAGTACCAGAAGAAGCCCTTTCCAAATTGTTTATGGATTGAATCCAAGAGGTGTGCTGGAATTGAGAAATCTACCCTCAACTGAACATACTAGTGCTTGCAGAGAAGAATTTGTTGAATGTTGAACACTAGATTGCACTGAGAGGGGAGGTGAATCAGTGATTTACAAACTTTTCCCTTTTCAATCCCATGAGTGTATATCGGTTAACAAATCTAATCATGAAGAAGACATACCGGTTAGATGGGAGACTCACACAAATGCAACCACACATAAAAGGGACATCACATAACACCAGATGTACAAGGAAAACCCAAGATGGGAAAAATCTTGGTGAGAAGTGTTGTTGGAGACTACTGCTCCAATCCAGCCTCACAATGAAAACCTTGGTTACATCATTTAGGGAACCAACCCAAGGAGTACCACTCCTACTTTAGGTTACAAACCCAAGGAGTACCAGCCCCTAATTTTAGGGTACCAACCCAAGGAGCACAAACCCCTACACCAAGCTGCAACTTAGTGATTACAAAATCATATTTTGAATACAAAAGTTATCTTCTTGTTACAAAAAAACTTTGTAACTCTCATGTATGTCTCTACACCAGTTCTCCTCTCTTTAGATCTTTGTTGATTCTCTCTTTTCCTTTTCTCTATAGGAACCTTATATCCTATTGCAACCCACTCTTTGTTGCACCTTTGTTTGTTCAACCTATTCTTCCTCTCTGTCATTATGCTCTATGTTGATTCTTATCTCTATTGGTTCTCTCTTCTCTTTGCCATACTATTTTGATTAAGTAAAAGCAGGTATTTGAAAGGTACCCGAACCTTGTACTAGCCAAGAGATCAAAAGAACATGAAAGAAATGTGCCTGATCAATTCAAAAAATAGAAAGATCCTACCTGAACAAAAAGGGATCAACCTACATAACAGAAAAAACCAGAAACACATAGCGAAAGGACAACACAATGACAATAAAAAGACATAACCAAGAATGCCTACAGAGATAGAGATAGAGATCTAAATACTTTTCATGATATCCTTGGCATGGACAACCATTTTTTTCATGTTGTTCACCGAGGTCTTTAATTCCTCCAGCTCATGACCTTTGATGTTGCCCTTGGTCCTTGTATTAGCTCTGGTCCTCTTTTCACGACCCTTCTTGTTCGGCTGATCTTTATCACCATCCTTCTTTGCATTGTTCTCAAATCTATTGATCAGGATGTTCATGTTATCCACCAAAGCTTTGAGGATCTTAAATTTTTTGATCTGCTATCTTCTTAACATTAAGTTCCATTTTGTCAATTCTACTACCTAGATTGTTCATTTTATTTTCCATTCCTTTAATCTCCTTGTTATCTTCCATCTCATTGACCTTTTTTTCCGTTGCTATGATTTTACCCACCATACATTCAATGGCTTCCGCATTGTGAAGTACAACAACCAGTTCCTTAACATGTTCCACCAGAGGTTTATCACCAACTATAACTCTTGTAATAGCCTTCATATCAGTTTTCAAATTGTTAATATCCTTCATCATGGTTCTGATGGTATCATAGAAAGATTTTATAGTATCATTATCATTGATACCACTTTTATACCCTTTATCCTCCTTTTGTAGACTTATTGTGTTCAAACCCTCAATGTTGTCCATCACTGGGTTTTCCTCCCCCTCTTTATCTTGACCCTCATCCTTCTTGTTCTCCTCAACTTCCTCCTTAGAATCAATCAGAACATGGCTGATGTCTTTATTTTTTCCCTTTTTAGTGTTCTTCCTCTGAATCTTCTTTCCAATTGCTTTCCCTTTCTTTTTTTTAATAAATTTTTTCTCAAAGGATTCAGTTTCAGACTTTGAAATGTCTGAATCCACCACAATCCTTTTCCTCTTAGCCTTATTCCTCCCTTTTTAACTAGTCTCTTCCAAATCTCCCTCAGTCTCCAAATCAAAGTTGAATCCACTGGCTTCACTCTCCTTAGTCTCATCTCTTGCATTTTTGCCTTTAATAGGCTTATCAATGCTTTTCCCCTTAAGCATTTTATAAACCAGAACCATAAGCCCCTGGTGGAGGGCATGGTCACCTTTGGGATCTTTCTAAACTTCCTTGATAGTGTGGTCCATAGAATAGGCTAGGTAATAAGGCAAGCTCACCTTTTCCCCATGTTGAAAATGGTTGAGTAGGACAAAGTGATGACCATAGGCTCTAGTAAACCTACCATCCAAAGTAATGTAGGCAATAGAAGCAAATAAAACAAACCTCCATGGCCTGCAAATCCTCTTTGGGGCATGGTAGGAATTGTCGATTTTCACCATCTTTCTCCTCTCATCATCTGTGACTAGGAACTTGTCTGCTTCTTTATCTGATATGCTGTGATCCCTATAAAATTGCATGCCCCCAGTAATCATCCCCGTAGCCTCAGTAATGACCTCCTCATCAACATTCATCATCTAGGACTCGACCAGGATTTTGCCATTTTTCTAGTTCTTGATGAAATAGTTAGTAATTATGGGATCTTTCCCACTTAGACTTTCCATGAACACATTCAGACCCCCCTGCTGAAGGATATCCCACACTTCATTGTTCTTTCTCTAGTTTAAGCAAGAGGTGGGTTTGAATCTTTTCTTATTACCTCCCATTTTTTCAGCACTTTCCTTAAAACTCCTTCTCTTGGCTTCAAAACCTCTTCTCTAGTTTCTGTGGATGCCCTGTGAAAACGCCCAGAATCTATGCTAGACAATTATGATAAGACACCTATATAAGTGCTCATTACCCCCAAAATAATCCTGCATTGAAAAAAGTGGTAGAGGCATTAGAAACTATGATTAAAAGTACCACGTTTCTTAGCCTAGTTGCGGTCCAGATTAAGCAGGGATTTCATTTCACTTGCAATCTCACTTTCGCCATAATTAGTAATGATGTCTTCCAATTGGCAAGCTAGGTTGGTAGCCCAATCAATGTAGGAATTGGCCTCCCTATACACATGTGTAAAAATACATATTTCAAATTCCTCACTAATTTTCTTAGTCACTTTAATATCATTGCTAATTGACCAAGAAGACAAGAATTTCATATTTAAACAATTGATTATGTTCAATGAATCTCCTTCACACCATACTCTAGTTCATTTGGCTTCCTTAGCAAGGATCATCCCATGGTAATCCACCATAGCTTCAGCTACATGGTTTGTCTGGTTTCCTATGGGGATACTTTTTATGATTTTGCATGTTCCCCATTCATCCCTAAGGACCACTCCACATCCTGCAACACCCAGATTACCCTTTGAAGCACCATCAAAATTAATTTTCATCCACCCATTGGGTAGGCTAACCCATATCACACCCTCTCTAGGATTGATATGAAAGTGCTCTCGACCATTTAATCTCCACTTATTGTAGATAAATTGATCATCCTTGTCTTGAGGATTATCAATGCCTCCTATGATATTCATATTTTCCACTATATTTCTTTTTTCTTTTTCAAACACAATTTTAGCCTTAGAAACATTCTCTTTGAAAAATCTGTCATTTCTCTCTTTCCATATACCCCAACACATATGAGGTAAGGCAAGTTTTTTACAATAAAGTAGTAGACTTATTCCTTGAAGGATGATGCCAAGAGTTGAAAACCTCCTAAATTGACTCTGGGAAGCCCCAACTAATTTTGAAGTGGTCCAAACATCTTCCTGAAACCTCAACAGAGAAAGAGCAATGAAAGAGCATATGATTAATGGTCTCCTCATTCTTCTTACATAGAATACAAAAACTAGGCATGCTCATACCTCTTTTTTTGATATTCTCAATTGTTAGAATTTTATCTTGAAGGGTTGTCCAGAAAAAAATGTTTATCTTAGGGGTGAGGCCTTTCACCCATGCCTTAGCCCAACATGGGCTTTCCATGTTAGAGTACTATTGATAATAAAGAGAAGCCATAGTGAATGTACCACTTTTTGTGAATTTCCAAATTAATTGGTCTTCCTCATCAACCCTTACTGTAGAGTTCATAACTTTGTTCAGACTTCCCAAGGACCGATCCACCTGAGATAAGTCCTTCCAATGTCCATCTTCCCAGTAATCACCCACCATAGATCCAAATATTTCCTTGCATTGGTTCTAAAATCTACTCCACTTAGTATTTTGAGTCAAAGGGGACTCCAACAACCAAGAATCATCCCAGAATTGGATAAGATTCCCTTTCCCCATTTTCCATTTTGCACCTCTAGCAATTAAGTCTCTTGTTCTAGAAACATTTTTCCAAATGTTCAAGCCAATTGGAATATTCTCCATTTTAATGAAGCTTTGAAGTGTTGGACATTGTCTTTTATACTTGTTGTCCCATATCAGTTTCCACTCTCCCTGATTTTTATACCCTCTCCAAATCTTCTTGGCCATAAGGAACTCATTTATGCCTCTTATTCTTCTAAGACCGAGTCCTCCCTTTCTTATTGGCTTGCATACCTTATCCCAGGCAATCAAATTCATTCTCTTCTTCTCCTCAACCCATGTCCATAAAAAAATTCTCTGAATCTTTTCAATAGCCTCTGCATACTTGGCAGGAATTCTAAAGAGACTAATGGCATAAAGAGGGATACTTTGAAGAGTGGATTTCAATAGCTGAACCTTACTAGCTTGGCTTAGAAGAGAACCCTTCTAGCCAGTTAGCTTCTTGTGGAATTTATCCACCAAAGCTCCCCAAAAAGTGTCAAGTGGATCATGGCATAAGGGGAGGCCCAAGTAGGAAGAAGGAAGACTCCCTACTTGACAACCTAGGATATTACTTATTTTAATCCTCCTTCTCTTTGGGGTGTTGATTAAATAAACAAAACTTTTAGACCAATTAATAAGTTGTCCAGTAGTTGAACCATAACTATCCAGAGCATTCTTTAAACTTCTAGAGTCCTGCACCATAACTTTCCCCATTATTATAGAATCATCAACAAACTGCTGATGGGAACAAATTTGATCCACTGAAGATAGATTCAATCCACAAAACTCCCCTTTCTCAACTAGCTTCCCAATATATCTCCCCAGACACTCTGCCATTATAATAAAGATAACCAAGGATAAGGGATCTCCCTGCTTGAGTCTTCTAGATGTTTTAAAGAAAGGGGAAGGAGACCCATTCATTAAAACAAAGAAAGAAGCTGAGGAAACTAATTGTCTGATAAGATTAATACTTCTAGAGCCGAAGCCAAAAGCAAAGAGCACATCCATCATAAAATCCCAATCCACTCTGTCGCAGGCTTTAGATAGGTCAAGCTTCAGAAAAAAAAAAGCCTTCTTTTTTAAAGTTAGACAAAGAATGGATATTTTCATGGACTGAGATGATCAAGTCCAAGATTTATCTACCTGAGACAAAACCACTTTGCTGAGGAGATATGATAGAGGGAAGCAACTTCAGGATTCTAGAATTTAGAACATTGGAAATTATCTTATAAAGAGAGTTGCATAGACTTATAGGTTTGAAGAGATCCATAGAATCAACCCCCATCTTTTTGGGGATAAGAGAAATAAAAGTGCCATTTACCTCTTTCAAAAAATTTCTAGCACCAAAAAACTCTTTCATAGCTTTGGACACATCATCTCCAATAATATGCCAATACATTTGAAAAAAGAACATGGGAAAACCATCTGGGCCAGGGGCCTTGTTGCCTTCAAAGGAGTTGACAGCTTTTAGAATCTCATCATGGGATGGGATCACTGTCAAGTGAGAATTTTGATCATCCCCTAAGATTGTAGGAATGCATTCCAAAAGATTCCTTTGAGCTTGCATGTCCAAATTCTGATCCTTAGCAAGTAGATTGGAGAAAAAATCCATAGCAGCCCTACTCATGGGTTATTCTTCTTCAACACTTATGTCATTCACTTTAATCTAAGATATCTATTAATGGCCTTATGTCTTAGGGTGGACATGTGGAAGTATTTAGTATTCCCGTCCCCTTCCTTCAACCAAATATTTCTTGATCTTTGTTTCTAGTAGGTTTCTTCTTTGGCTATTATGTCATGATATCTCATCCTGAATATCCTTTAGCTCTAAGAGGATTGTGGCTTTCAAGGCAAAGATATTCCCAAAGCACTCCTTATTCCACTTCTTAACATTTTCTTTTACAATCTTCAGCTTTTTAACCACTTTGTACATGGCATTTCCTTCAATACTGACCTGCCACCAATCCTTAATCTTGCTTTCCATATCTGGGTGTTTAGTCCACATTCTTTCAAATTTGTAAGGGAAATGCCTCCTTCTATTCTTTGCCTCCACAATAAAGGTAATTGGGTAATGGTCCAATCCTGCCCTTATGTGAGAAGATAAAGAACAAACATGAAGGTTAAACCAATCTAGGGATAGAAGAGCTCTATCAAGTCTAACCTGAATTAAATCCTCGCCACTCCTTCTATTGGTCCAGGTAAATTTAAATCCTTGTAGCTCCAGGTCATGGATAGCATTATTGTTAATAAAGTCCATCAAGTCCAATCTACTATCCAGATTAGCTTGACTCCCTCCCTTTTTCTCATTTTCCTTCAAAGGGGTGTTGAAATCTCCCATAATAACCTAACTATCCTTAGCAAACCTACTTATTAACAAAGTAAGATTTCTCCACAAATCACTTCTGTCAGTCTTAGTGTTAGGAGCATACAAATTAGTTAAGACCCAAGTAGTGCAATTTTTAAGATGCTTAAATCTCATACAAGCCAAGTTGTTGTCCTAAATCAGCACCTCTCCTTCTACATTGTTTTTGTTCCAGAAAGTAACAATACCTCCCGAGGCACCTTCTGAACTCCCTCCACTAACTCCTCCATTTTTGAACATCTTCAAACTTTCTACTTTATCTTTTGCCATCTTGGTTTCTTAAATCAAAAAAATATCAGGGTTTTTATCTCTAATCATACTTTTAACTAAATCATGTTTGTGAGGATTGTTCAGTCCTCGAATATTCCAAGAGATGATCTTCATGGTTTTTTAGAAATACCTACCTCAAAGATGGTTCTTTGAGTCCCATCTAAAATATTCTTGCTTGTTTCCATTGACCTCTTTTTAGCATTTGAATGTCTTCCTGGAGAAGTATGCTATGCACCCACATCCCCAAGCGTGCTTCTGGTGTTTCTAGTCAGTGTACTATTATTAATGTTATTGTTATTCTTTTTTTTTGCTTGTTCTTTCTTTTGTCCTCTACTACTTCTTCTTCCTCTCACTTTGATTCACTCTTCCCTAGTGTCTTTTTGATGTCTTCCTCATCTCCCCATTTTGGTTCTTTTTCCTCCGAAAAGGTCAACTTTACCTTTACTGGAGAAGCTAATGAGATCTCTGACAACCCTTGATCCCAAAATGTTATCAGGTTGGGCATTCTGAATCCAATCTATTTCTTTATCTATTTCAAGAGAATTAGATACAATGTTAAAATTATCTCCTTCCTCTTTGTTGCCTTTGGAATTTTTATCTCCATTACTCTCATACTTATCTGAGATTAACTCTGTCTTATCCTCTTCTGATTCCTCATTTTGTTTGTTGTCTTTAGATTTTCTTTCTCCATGCCCTGGATCCTTTCCCCTCTGCTTCATTTCTTGATGATCTATTTTTTCACTATCTCCTTTCTTCAATTCATTTCCCATTTTACTAATGAGTTCTAGCTCTATCCTTCCAACTTGAGACTATTTTTCTTGATCTAGATTATTAGAATCCGAAGCTTTCAGAAAGCTATCTACTTTTTTCCAAACCTTAGCTTGGGGATGAGATTTGACCTCATTATTTGGGCATTTTTTAGCCCAGTGTCCTTTTTTACAATGAAAGCAGGTAAAAGGGATTGATTCATAAACAATATTTTGCCTCCACTTCCCAAGTTTAGATTCTATCTCTATCTCCTCTGGCATGTTTGTATCAGGTCCAACTCCTACACAAATCCTGGCATAAATAAACCTTCTTCTGGATGTCATGACCTAATCAATAGCAATAAGCTCCCCAAAGGTATTGGCTATTCCTGCAAGCACATCTTCCTCCCAATATTCCATTGGGAGCCCAGGGAGTTTAATCCAGATTGAAACTTGAACTAGAATTTTTTTTTCTCTTCGCGCATTAGGTTACCACTTCTGGATGTACATGATATATTTTTTGATTGCCCAAGATCCACTACAGAGAATGTTTCTTCTATCCTCCTCATAAGAGAAAGAGAAGGACAAACAACCTTTGTTTATTGCAACCACATCTACCTGGCCTTTCAAGTTCAACTTTCTTTTAACAAATCTGTGGATGATCTCTATATTTGGTCTTGTCCCAAAAAAATTACCAATCAATGTATTTTTCATTCTAGAAATATTATGGTTTATGATTTGGTCTGGAACAGAGATGGAAAACTTACCCTGAGACACATTCGAGGTATTTTTAATCAAGGGCAGTGAAGACTTACCTTTGGGTTTAACCCCAAATAGAGAGGACCACTTACCAATATGTCCATTCAAACTAGGTCCCCCCTTAAGATCCTCTGGGATCATTAGATTCTTGAGATCCCTTCCAGAAGATACTTTACCTTCCACCATGTTCTTTGAATCACTAGCCACTTGCTGTCCTAGAGCTCCTTCCAATTTGCCGCCTTCTAATTTTGAAATTTGAACCTAACCTTTCCCACTGCTTCCTGCTATCCGCTCTTGACGTGGTCTTGGTCCTCCCCCTAGGTCCCCTGAATCTAAGGCATCATCGGGTTCCTTACAACCTGAGCTCCCCCCTTCTGCAAAATTTTCTGAATCTTCTGCAGCAAGTTATCCCTACGCCGAACTATAACTCTCACTCAGAAAATTTGAATTCTGGACCTGACTGCTCTCCATCCCGCTCTCTATCTCAAATATTATGTTACTCTTTACCATGTTGTTGCTATCCACACCTTGTATTGATAACTTAGTTAGATGTCTACAATTTGATTCTTGTTGGTTCTTAGCTTGCCTTCTTTGCAACTCTTCTCTACTAGTTTTGTCACCACTGGTTTACTCCTCTATTCAACTCAATGGCCATCTACCGGTTGCTTCACTATTATCGGTTGAACTTTTCAACCCGTTGCTTACTCACACACTCAATCTCTTTTCTAATTCTCATTGAGAACTTGACTGATTTCTTCTTTTCTACAACAACAACACTCTCTCATTCAGCAACCCAAATAATATATTTGGCTCGCATACTTATAGCCATATTTTCATGCCAAGATGTAAGTTTTAACAATTGCAAGGTTTGGGTTTCTGCCATGTACTGAATCTGCATCTGATATGATCTCTGATCATTGTGATATATCATATCCAATCTGATATCATGTCCTTGATCGATGTTCAGTACTCAATAAATGATCATCGCACATCCATCTACCCTGTGAAACACATCTTCTCTCTTTTGTTGTTTGTAGTATGTTTTTTGGCCTTTTTTCTAAATGATCATGTGAATGATGTGGTTTCCTTTATCCTCTTCGATCTACAAAACTAGTCTATTGGATCTCTATTGTTTCCTTTATCTCAAGCCGCAATCATCTTATTTTCTTCCTTGAGCTTCACAATCATAAAAAATGTTGGACCAGTCACCGAGGATCTCACCAAGACATCACACCGACGTGTGCATGCTTGCCACTTCACATCCACATGGCCCCTTTGTTGACATCCACATTTTCTAGGTTTGTTATGTCAGTTTGGATATGATCTTCGACCAACCACACAACTGAGTTCATCTACTCGTTCACAGACCATTCCGGTTATACCCTAACCGATCTGCTTTCAACCTTGCACTCTACCTCTCTTTCAGTGCAATACCTTCACCAATCATCACTCTTGCCAAAACAACTCATGCACATCTTCATCAAATGAGAGCCTAACACCTCTACACCTTGTCAACTTTACCGGTGGGCATACTTACCGATAACCACCTTGATGACACCATGTCATCAACCTTCAAAGAACTCCATCTTCAATCCAACAATGTCCTCTGTCTGTAGTTGTTCCAACTTTGCCTTCTTCATCATTTGACCAGTTCTGCAATTATCATGTTTGTCAAAGTGACAAACATATCTGTCCTTCTCTGTACTAGCAACTCAATATATCTATTCAGTTGATTCAGTGCATATCTCTGATCTCATGCACCTAAGACAACTTAGTGTTTCACCAGTTCATTGGGTGGGAACCTTCAAACACCTGCCTTTATCTCTTTCATCTTATCTCCAAGACTATGATGCATTCTACGCATGATAGAAGATAAGCTCATCTTATCGGTGAGAGATGATCCTTTTCATCTATATCCTGCAATGCACCAATGTGGCTTCCCTATTTGAGCAACATATCTACAAATAGGCACATGTGATACGGTTTGGGAACACTCACTATCAGTCTTTTCTTCATTTGGTGGGAGTCCTGTAGATTGACATCCAATAGTATACTAGTGACCTATACATACTTCTCCTCTAGTATTGATCTGATTTTTGATAACATTCTGCCTCTTCATCACAATCAACATCCATGCATCTTGCTCACCCTGCTTGTACACTTTCATAAGCTTGTCGGTTGGCAACCACTCATTTGTTGATTTACCTTCTCCATGTTTATACATTCTTACAAGTTAGAAACCATACACTGTCAACACATCACTTAACATTTGACATAGTATCCTTACCGGTAACCTAATAGACTAGTTGACATCAAATGACTACACATCAACTATTTTCCCATCATGGTTGTCCTCTTATACTAGTAACATGCTATACTTGTTGACATCAATGACAACACAATGCCAACAATCTCCCCCTTTGGTATTGATTTCAACACATGAAGTATCTGGCATACTACAAAAATTTTCTCCCCCTTTAACAACAATGGCAAAGGGAACTATTAGGTTTTCTCTCCTCCTTGTGTCTACCGGGCATTGACAATTTCTGCACCCCTTTTTTCTCAATCTAGATGCTTCTCCTCCTTTGACCGTCATATATTTCATCCTCTCAAATCATAACACTTGATATGGAGGGCTCAACCACCAACTAACACCAATTTCTCAACACTCAAGTGTATATGCAAATTGGGATCCTAATGCATATGCAAGACTAAAACTAATTGAAGGCCCATGTGTCAGTGAATACAACATACATCCTGGTCAAACTGCATCATCGCCCTTCTGATACCAATTGATCTTAAGAATAAAATGTGATTGTACTATGAGTGAAACCAATTGGGAAAGTACATACCCTTAATAATGAAATTCTCTTAGGTATTCCTACAACAATTTCCATCTTCTATACTTGATGCAACTAGTACACCCATAAGTTCAAGCATGTCAGTTCTGCATCATGAGCACTTGAACTCCCCCTGAGTCATACATCTTGGGTCCTTATTGCCTGTCAGTTTCAAAACTAGAGCTCCAATTTACATAGAATACAGGTTGATTTGTACATAAGTGATCAAATGATGATCTTTCAGCTCCATTATATCTACCATAGCATATGACATGATCCTAGGTGTACACAATGCCATACAATATCATCATCATGCCATAAGTCAAACCGGTTAGCCCACAAAGGATGCATGCATACATAATCAATAATCAGGCCAACATATGTCATTCAAGTTTTCATCAACACCACCTGAGACATAAAATCCTCATTCCATGCTACCGAGGCTAATGGAATGAGCGTAGACCTTATTGTCTTACATAACCTGGAAGTACCTATTAGCGTTCTTACTAGTAACATCCTGCTCATACCGGTTTCTTGTACCAGTCCATCATCACTACCGGAGCACCTTCCTGTAACTCCTGACATCTTCTGTCAATTTGCATCTAATCCCAAATCCAAATTACCCATCCATTGACACATGTAGTAGTGATCCATCTCTCATCTGTAGATGTGTAGCCAAGGTAGCCAGTACACACACTTAACATCTCATTTTCTTCCTTCATACTTACAACAACTTGTTCTTCCATGTGTCCTTCACTAAGGAGGTGAATGATAAGGTTATTGTACTAATCCCACTAAGGTACTACATCTCCTTTAACCCTTAGGAGATATCATATGTGCATTAAATGCACAGTCTCGGTCCATGGTTGCATCTTCTTGCTTCTTCCTCCATTCTTACTTTATCTCATTCTTCTTCCCAATTTCAGTTTAAGGGGCAGGGGTCTTCTTCTTCTGTTGATAGATTCTTACAATTCCAGATCCTACATCATAATCAGAAGAAGTGATATAGTAGCACACAACGTCCATGCCAATCTCATGATTGGGGAACCTTCTAACATACTGATTAGACCATCTTCTTCTGGTCATGTTGTTGTGACCTGCAACTGAAACCGGTGGACCTCTTGATCTTGCAGGGACATTTCTCCTTCGGTTGCATGTAGGTCTCTGACTTCCATATGCTCTATATTCATGTTTATGTTGAGCATAGCATCTATACTGGCTTCCATATGACTGTAAGTCCTTCTTCCTGTATTCAAACTCTGTATGGCCAAATCCAATCTAGTTATAACAAACACTATTTGCATAACCGAGAGAGTAAATATGCATGTTTCTACTCCTTGATACATTTTTCTCATGTGCATGATATCTATGAGATCCTAGATTATTCCTTCTAGATCACTTTCTACTGCCCTCTGACCATAACCATTACATACAAAGCAATAACCAGAGAAGGAAGGTTTATAATCTACAAACTTATCCTGCCATGTATGGGAAGATCTTATCGCTTTGGCATCTCCATTTCTACTTCTCTGGGGATGGACCCTAGATTGTCCATTCTTTACATTTCTTCCATCCGGTCCCTTCTTCCACACTTTCCTTGACTTGTGGGCAGTAGCATTTCCTTTTCCTCTATTGGTAGGAGATCTTCTTTGTTGTCTTCTCATGTTCTTTCTTTTGGTGAAGCTATCTTCTCCCATCTTCCCTTTTCCTTTGGGATCTACATTGTTTCTCCTTCTTGCAGCATTGGTCTTCATCCTTGTCTGCATGTCTTCACCAGTTGTGGTTAGATCAACCTTCTTCCAGGGAGAATATCTAACTGTGAAGGTCTGGCCCATGTTATCTCCATTTGAGGAGACAAATAGAAATTAATTGTGGGGGACATTCTTGTTGGTGGAGCATTCACTGACACCATTTCCTAATCCACTGGTATCCTTGGCATGACTTTGCTTTTTCAACATTTTTTCCAAGGCATCACTGATTCCATCAAACTGGATTCTTACCTTGAGCTCATCCTGACACTTCTCAAGGTTATTTAGGAGAATCTCCATTTCTCCTACCAGCTATTGATAATTTTTATCCTTGACTCCTAGCTCAGATGTTGGATCATTACACCAGCACACCTTGGTGTCCTATTGTTGAAACTTTAATTTAGAGACACATTTCTCATATTCTTCAAGGCATTTGATCAATCGGTTTTGCTCCACAGTTGCATCATTCTTGAATAACTTGTACTCATTCCTTACTCTACTATGTTCATTGAGTGCACTTACAAGTTATCCTTCAAGATCAACTTCTACTTCTTCTTCTTCTTCACCTTCACTATCACTACCAAACACATCTCATCGATGGGAATGATCTACATGATCATTCTCAGATAGGTCTTTCTCATCTTCTGATTCTTGTGCCATGAAGAGGTGAGTTTCTTCTTCATCATTGTAGCGACTGCTAACAAATCTACCTTCATCATCTACAGATACATGAGATGCATTTCTCATTCTATCTTCACAAGCTGGTTTTGCAGTAGTAGGCTCATTTCCATAGAGTTTCTTCAATCTATCACATAATCCTTTTTTCAATCTGCATCTGTCCACTTGTGAGGAGACATCATTTGATAACCCATAGAGTATAGCCTTCAGTGCTACATCATTGCACTGGTTTCTTCTTTCTGCATCAGAATCGGTGGGAGGACCCACTTTACTAGGGAAGCCATTTACAATCGACATCCACACATCAAACCCTAAAGAGGATAGGTAGAATTCCATCCTACCACTCCAAATAGGAAAATTTGAACCATCAAATATTGGAACTGGGATTGACACTAAACAAACCATTGTGTCCTTAAGCCAGAATTTACCCAAGATGGAGAAAGCTTATCAACCAGGAACCTAGGCTCTGATACTAATTGTTGAACACTAGATGTCATTTAGAGGGGGGTTGAATCAGTGATTTACAAACTTTTCCCTTTTCAATCCTATGAGTGGATATAAGTTAATAGATCTAATAATAAAGTAGACCTACTGGTTAGATAGGAAACTCACACAAATGCAACCACACATAAAAGGGACATCACATAACACCAGATGTACGAGGAAAATCCAAGATGGGAAAAACCTTGGTGAAAAGTACTACTAGAGACTACTGCTCCAATCCAGCCTCACAATGAAAACCTCAGTTACAACATTTAGGGCACCAACCCAAGGAGTACCACTCCTTCTTTAGGGCACCAACCCAAGGAGCACACACCCCTGCATCAAGCTCCAACTCAGTGATTACAAAATCATATTTTGAATACAAAAGTTATCTTCTTATTACAAAAGAACTTTGTAACTCTCATGTATGTCTCTCTATTGGTTCTCCTCTATTCACATCTTTGTTGGTTCTCTCTTTGCCTTTTCTCTATAGGATCCTTATCTCCTACTGCAACCCAGTCTCTATTGCACCTTTCTCTCTGCTCCACCTTTGTTGGTTCAACCTCTTCTTCCTCTATGTCGGTTATGCTCTCTGCTGGTTCTTCTCTTTGCCGGTTCTCTCTTCTCTCTACCACACTACTACTATCCACCACTGGTCTTGATAACTTAGTCAGATGTTTACCATTTGATTCCTACTAGTTCTCAGCTCGCCTTCCCTACAATCTTCTCCAACTCTTCTCTGTCGATTTTGTCACCACCGGTTTACTCCTCCATTCGACTCAATGGCCATCTACCGGTTGCTTCATTGTTGTTGGTTGAATTATTCAACCTGTTTTTCTCTCAAACACTCAATCTCTTTTCTAATTCTCATTGACCACTTGATAGATTTCTTCTTTTCTACAGTAGCAAAACTCTCTCATTCAACATCCCAAACAATATCTTTGGCTCGCATACTTATAGCTAGATTTTCTTGCCAAGACGTGAGTTTGAACATTGGCATGGTTAGAGTTTCCACCATACACTAAATCTACATCTGATATGATCTCTGATCATCGTGACATATCAAATCCAATCTGATATCATGTCCTTGATTGATGGTCAGTACTCAATCAATACGCATCGCCCATCTATCTACCATACGAAACACATCTTCTCTCTTTTGTCATCTATAGCATGTTTTTTGGCCTTTTGTCTGATTGATCACGTGAGTGATGTAGTTTCCTTTATCCTCTTCGATCTGCAAGATCAGCCTTTACTGGATCTTTTTTTTTTCCCTTTATCTCGAGTTGCAATCCTCTGCTTTTCTTCCTCAAGCTTTGGAGTCATCAAAAATGTTGGACCAATCGCCAAAGACCTCACCGACACATCACACTAACCTATGCATGCTTGGCATTTCACCTCCACGTGGCCCCTTTGTCAGTATCTACCTTTTCTAGGTTTCTTATGTCAGTTTGGATAGGATCACTGACTAACCACACAACCGGATTCATCTACTGGTTCACAGACCCTATCGGTTATACCCTAACCGGTATGCTTTCAACCTTGCACTATGCCTCTCTTCTAGTGGAACACCTTCACCAATCATCACTCTTTCTAAAACACTTCATGCACATCTTCATTAGATGAGAGCCTAACACCTCTACACCTTGTCAAATTTACCAATGGACCTACTTACTGGTAATCACCTTGATGACACCATGTCATCAACCTTGAACAAACTCCAACTTCAATCCGACAATGTCATCTATCTGTAGTTGTTCAAACTTTGTCTTCTTCATCATTTGACCTGTTTTAAAATTATAATGTTTTTCAAAGTGACAAACATATCCTTCCTTCTCTATACTAGCAACTCAACATATCTATCTAGTTGATTCAGTGCATATCTTTGATCTCATGCACCTAAGGTAGCTTAGTGTTTCACCAGTTCTTCGGGTGGGAGCCTTGAATCACATGCCTTTAACTCTTTTGTCTTATCTCCAAGATAATGATTCATTCTATGCATGATAGGAGATAATCTCATCTTACCTGCGAGAGTGGATCCTTGTCATTTGCATCCTACAATGCACCAATGTGGCTTCCTTGTATGAGCAACATATCTCCAAATAGGCACATGTGATCTAGTTTGGGCACACTCACTGTCACTCTTTTCTTCATCTGGTGGGTGTCCTACAGATTGACATCCAATAGTATACTGGTGACCTGTACATGCTTCTCCTTTGGTGTTGATGTAATTCTTTATAACATTTTGCCTCTTCATCACAATCAACATCCAAGCATCTTGCTCACCCTTCTTGTACACTCATCATAAGCTTGTCGGTTGGCAACCACTCACTTTGTTGTTTTCTCATCTCTATGTTTATACATGCTCATAGGTTAGTAGCCATAGACTATCAACACATCACTTATCGGTTGACATCCTCTCCTTACCGGTAACCTGCTAGACTAGTTGAAATCAATGACTGCACATCAATTATTTTCCCATCTCAGTTGTCCTTCTATACTAGTAACATGCTATATCAGTTGATATCACTGACAACACAATGCCAACAATCTCCCCCTTTGGCATTGATATCAACACATATAGTATCCAACATACTACAAAATCTTTCTCCCCCTTTGACAACAATGGCAAAGGGCACTATCAAGGTTTCTCTCCTCCTTGTGTCTACTGAGCATTAACAATTTTCTACACCCCATTTTCTCAATCCAGATGCTTCTCCTCCTTTGACCATAATATATTTCATCCTCTCAAATCATAACACTTGAGATGGAGGGCTCAACCACCAACTGACACCAATTGCTTAGCACTCAAGTGTATATGCAAACTAGGATCCTAAAGTATATGCAAGACTGAAACTAATTGAAGGCTCATGTGTTAGTGATTACAACATACATCCTGATCAAACTGCATCATCACCCTTCTGATTCCAATTGATCTTAAGAATAAAATATGATTGTACTATGAGTAAAACCAATTGAGAAAGTACATACCCTTAATAATGAAATTCTCTTATGTATTCCTACAACAATATCCATCTTCAACAATTGATGCAGCTAGTACACCCATAAGTTCAAGCATGTCGGTTCTCCATCATGAGCACTTGAACTCCCCCTGAGTCATACATTTCAGGTCCTTATTGCCTATCAGGTTCAAAACTAGAGCTCCAATTTACATAGAATGCAGGTTGAGATGTGCATAAGTGATCAACTGATGATCTTTCAACTCCATTATATCTACCATAGCATATGACATGATCCTAGATGTACACAATACCATACAATATCATCATCATGCCATAGATCAAGCTAATTAGCCCACAAATGATGCATGCATACATAATCAATAATCGGGCCAACATATATCATTAAAGTTTTCATCAACACCACCTAATACATAAAATCCTCATTCCATGCTACCGAGGCTAATGCAATGAGCCTGGACCCCATTGTCTTACATAACCTACAAGTACCTGTTAGCATTCTTACTGGTTACATCCCACTCATATCGGTTTCTTGTACCGGTCCATCATCACTACTAGAGCACCTTCCTATAACTCCTAACATCTTGTGTCAATTTGCATTTGATCCCAAATGCAAATTACCCATCCATTGACACATGTAGTAGTAATCCATCTCTCATATATAGGTGTGTAGCCAAGGCAACCACTACACACACTTACCATCTCATTAGCTTCTTTTATACTGATAACAACTTGTTCTTTCATGTTTTCTTCTTCACCATGGAGGTGAATGATAAGGTCAGTGTACTACTCCCCCTAAGGTACTACATCTCCTTTAAGCCTTAGGAGATATCACCTGTGCATTTTATGCATAGTGTCGGTCCATGGTTGCATCTTCTTGCTTCTTCCTCCATTCTTTCTTGATCTCATTCTTCTTCCCAATTTCAGTTTTAGGGGAAGGTGTCTTCTCCTTCTATTGATAGATTCTTACATTTCCAAATCCTACATCATAATCAGAAGTGCTATAGTAGCACACAACATCCATGCCAATCTCATGATTGGAGAACCTTCTAACATATCGGTTAGACCATCTTCTTCTAGTCATGTTGTTGTAACCAGCAACCGAAACCAGTGGACCTCTTGATCCTGCAAGGACATTTCTCCTTTGTTTCCATGCAGGTCTTTGACTTCCATATTCTCTATATTCATTTCTATTTGAGCGTAGCATCTATATTAGCTTCCATATGACTGCAATTCCTTCTTCCTACGTTCAAACTCTCTATTGCCAATTCTATTGCAGTTATAAAAAACACTATTTGCATAACCAGGAGTGGAAATAAGCATGTTTCTACTCCTTGATACATTTTTCTCATATGCATGATATCTATGAGATCCTATATTGTTCCTTCTAGATCCCTTTCTACATTCTTTTGTCCTATGGCCATAACCATTACATGTAAAGCAATAAATTGAGAAGGAAGTTTTATAACTTACAAACTTATTCTGTCATGTATGGGGAGATCTTACTGGTTTGGCATCTCCATTTCTACTTCTCTAGGGATAGACCCTAGGTTGTCCATTCTTTGCATTTCTTCCATTTGGTCCCTTCTTCCGCACTTGCCTTGACTTGTGGGTGGTAGCATTTCCTTGTCCTCTATTGGTAGGAGATCTTCTTTGTTTTCTTCTCATGTTCTTGCTTCTAGTGAAGCTATCTTCTCCCATCTTCCCTTTTCCTTTGGGATCTACATTGTTTCTCCTTCTTACATCATTGGTCTTCATCCTTGCAAGCATGTCTTCACCAATTGTGGTTAGATCAACCTTCTTCCGAGGAGCATCTCTAACTATGAAGGTTTGACCCATGTTATCTCCATTTGAGGAGACAAACATAATGTCATTGTGAGGGACTTTCTTACTAGTGGAGCATTCACTAGCACCATTTCCTAATCCACTGGTATCCTTGGCATGCTTTTCCTTTTTCAACATTTTGTTCAAGGCATCACTAATGCCATCAAACCGGATTCTTACCTTGAGCTCATCTTGACACTTCTCAAGGTTATTTCAGAGAATCTCCATTTCTCCTACTAGCTATTGATATTATTTATCCTTGACTCCTAGCTCAAATGTTGGATCATTACATCGACACACCTTGGTGTCTTATTATTGAGTCTTTAATTCAGAGACACATTTCTCATATTCTTCAAGACATTTGATCAACCGATTATGCTCTACAATTGTAGCATTCTTGAATACCTTTTACTCATTCCTTACTCTACTAAGTTCTTCGAGTGCACTTACAAGCTCTCCTTCAAGATCAACCTCTGCTTCTTCTTCTTCTTCACTTTCACTGTCACTACCAAACATATCGCACCAGTGGGAATGATCTACATGATCATTCTCAAATAGGTGTCTCTCATCTTCTGATTCTTGTGCCATGAAGAGTTGAGTTTCTTCTTCATCATTGTTGTGGGTGCTAACAGATCTACCTTCATCATCTATAGATAAATGAGATGCATTTCTTATCCTATCTTCACAAGCCAGTTCTATAGTAGTAGGCTCATTTCCATAGAACTTCTTCAATCTTTTGCATAAGGTTTTTATCGATCTACATCTATCCACTTATGAGGAGACATCATTTGATAACCTACAGAGTATAGCCTTCATTGCTACATCATTGCATGGATTTATTTTTTCTACATCAGAATCGATGGGAGGACTCACTTTACTAGGGCAGCCATTTATAATTGACATCCACACATCAAACCCTAAAGAGGATAGGCAGACTTCCATCCTACAACTCCAAACAAGAAAATTTAAACCATCAAATACCAAAACTGAGATTGACACTAAACAGACCATTGTGTCCTTAAGCCAGAATCCACCCAAGCTAGAGAAATCTTATCAACCGAGAACCTAGGCTCTGATACCAATTGTTGAACACTAGATGTCACTGAGAGGGGGGGTGAATCAGTGATTTACAAAATTTTCCCTTTTTAATCCTATGAGTGTATACCGGTTAACAGATCTAATCATAAATCACACATACTAGATAGATAGGAGACTCACACAAATGAAACCACACATAAAAGGGACATCACATAACACTAGATGCATGACAAAAACCCAAGATGGGAAAAATCTCGGTGAGAAGTGCTGCTGGAGACTACTACTCCAATCCAACCTCACAATGAAAACCTCATTTATAACATTTAGGGCACCAACCCAAGGAGTACCACTCCTATTTTAGGTCACCAACCCAATGAACACCAACCCCTAATTTTAGGGCACCAACCCAAGGATCACAACCCCTGCACCGAGCTCCAACTCAGTGATTACAAAATTATATTTTGAATACAAAAGTTATCTTCTTGTTACAAAACAACTTTGTAACTCTCATTTATGTCTCTCCACCGGTTCTCCTCTCTTTAGATCTTTGTCGGTTCTCTCTTTGCCTTTTCTCTGCAAGTACCTTATCTCCTGTTGCAACCCACTCTCTGTTACACCTTTGCTAGTTCAACCTCTTCGTCCTCTCTGTCGGTTCTTCTCTCTACTAGTTCTTCTCTTTGTCGATTCTCTCTTCTCATTGCCACACTTCTTCTATCCACCATCGGTCTTGATAACTTAGTCATATGTCTACTATCTGATTCCTTCTGGTTCTTAGCTTTCCTTCTCTCCAATCTTCTGCAACTTTTCTCTACCAGTTTTGTCACCACCAATTTACTCCTTCATTCGAATCAATGGCCATCTATTGATTGCTTCACTGTTGCCGGTTGAAATTCTCAACCCATTTCTCACTCACACACTCAGTCTCTTTTTTAATTCTCATTGATAACTTGATTGATTTCTTCTTTTCTTCCACAACAACACTCTCTCATTCAGCAGCCCAAACAATATCTTTGGCTCACATATTTATAGCTAGATTTTCCCACCAAGACATGAGTTTGAACATTGGCATAGTTAGGATTTCCTCCATGCACTCAATCTAAATCTGATATGATCTCTGACAATCATGAAAAATCAAATCCAATATGATATCATGTCCTTGATCAATTTTCATACTCAATCAATGAGCATCGTCCATCTATCTACCCTACGAAACATGTCTTCTCTCTTTTACCATCTGTAGCATGTTTTTCAACCTTTTGTCTAATTGATCACATGAGTGATGTAGTTTCCTTTATCCTCTTTGATTTGAAAGATTAGTATTTATTGGGTATTTTTAGTTTCCTTTATCTCAAGCCTCAATCCTCTACTTTTCTTCCTCAAGTTTCACAGTCATGAGAAATGTTGGACTAGTCGCAAATGACCTCACCGACACATCACACCGACCTATGCATGCTTGCCACTTCACCTCCATGTGGCCCCTTTGTCAACATCCACCTTTTCTAGAATGGTTATGTCAGTTTTGATAGGATCACCGACCAACAACACAACCAGGTTCATGTACTAGTTTACAGACCCTGTTGGTTATACCCTAACCGGTCTGCTTTCAACCTTGCACTCTACCTCTCTTCCAATGGAACACCTTCACTGGTCATCACTCTTGCTAAAGCACCTCATGCACATCTTCGTCAGATGAGAGCCTAACACCTTTTCATCTTGTCAACTTTACTGGTGGATATACTTACTAGTAACCACCTTGATGACACCATGTCATCAACCTTCAACAAACTTCATCTTCAATCTGGCAATGTCCTTTGTCTGCAATTGTTCCAATTTTTCCTTCTTTATCATTTGACCAGTTTTTCAATTAGCATGTTTGTCAAAGTGACAAACATATCCTTCCTTCTTTATACTGGAAACCCAACATATCTATCTGGTTGATCCAGTGCATATCTCTAATCTCATGCACCTAAGGCAACTTATTGTTTCACCAGTTCATCTGATGGGAGCCTTCAATCATCTGCCTTTAACTATTTTGTCTTATCTCCAAGACTATGATTCATTTTATGCATGATAGGAGATAATCTCATCTTACCGGTGAGAGTGGATCCTTATCATCTGCATCCTGCAATGCACCAATTTGGCTTCTTTGTTTGAGCAACATATCTTCAAACAGGCACATGTGATCCAGTTTGGGAGCATTCACTGTTAGTATTTTCTTCATCCAGTGGGATTCCTATAGATTGACATCCAATAGTATACCGGTGACTTGTACATACTTCTCCTCCAATGTTTATGTGATTCTTGATAACATTCCGCCTCTTCATCACAATCAACATCCAAGCATCTTGTTCACCCTTCTTGTACACTCATCATAAGCTTGCTAGTTGGCAACCACTCACTTTGTTGACTTATCTTCTCCATTTTTATACATGCTCATGGGTTAGAAACCACACAATGTCAACACATCACTTACCAGTTGATATCCTCTCCTTATCGGTAACTTGCTAGACTTGTTGACATCAAATGACTGCACATCAACTATTTTCCCATCTCGATTGTCCTTCTACACCAGTAACATGTTATACCAGTTGACATCAATGACAACACAATTCTAACACTGGTGGGATAAAGGAGATTCATGACCAAGTCAAGATGCAATTGTAGAGAAGTATAGAGAAGTACAAGTAGCAGGCTAACAGAAGAAAGAGAGATGTGCAGTTCAAAGTTGGAGACATGGTATGGGAAAATATGAAAAAAGGAGAGATTACCAAAAGGGAAACACACAAGGCTCATGATGAGAAAGGTTGGACCTTGTCCAATACTCAAGAAGTTTTAGAATAATGAATATGAAATCCAATTACCTTTAGGTATAGGTATATCCCCATTCTTTAATGTTGCAGATCTGACACCATTCCTAAGTATAGTGTAGGAAGATGACACATTCCCAGTGGAAGATGTTGCAGACATACTGAAAGACTTTCCAAGTCAAGTTCCACAAAAAATTGAAAGGATATTAGACACAAAGATTGTGAAGAAAACTAGGAATAAGGTTTAGGAACAATACCTTGTCAAGTGGCAAGGACTCCCTGAGGCAAATGCAATATGGATGGATGAAGACCATATGAAGAAACATGGGACTACATTGCATGAACTCATCTCAAGTGTACTTGAGATTAAATCACCCGGGGAGTATGGTGCAGGAGAATCCAAAGACATAGTACAAATGAAGACACAAATGAAGTCTAAAAGAGCCTAATATCACCCATAAGGTGAAAATGATCATTTGTAATAGGTTGATAGTTTTGTGAGTCAATAAGACCCAATTGATGTAAGGCATTGTCATGGTTGCATTTTATGAGACACCATGGATAAATGACCATGTAGATCAGTAGGAGTCTAGGCATGAGTCGGGAAAATAAATATCGATCTTAGAAACATCCGACCAATCCTTGGAATAGGTCAAATACACCTTGGAGTCACCAAATTTGAAAAGTGCAAGTTGACAACTTTTGTTGTTATTGTAAAATATTGTAAAAAGAGATAACTAATACTCCAACAGTTCCAAAGTTTGAAAAGTGGTTGGAAACTATTAGGGAGGCTATATTATTCCCACTTGGAATGATTACAGGGTTGTTCTTAGCATTCTTGTTGAAGTTGTTGAAATTGATGATGTTTTGGAGATTGGAGCAATATAATATACTTGGAGTTTTCCGAAATTCTATGTTTTTGTTGTTCATTTTTAGCAATATGGATTGGTGGATGCCTGAAAAATAATTTGATGAGTTAGGGAAGTCTCTTAACTTTCATTTGAATCAAGTTGGAGGTCTTGTAACAATCGAGTTGTAGAGATCCATCAAAAACTAACCAGACTAGTGACAAACCCTGTTGGCACTTAGGGTTTCACCGTAAGGATGCCCTTAATCTAACATTTTCACTAGAGGAACAAAAAAATTGTGGGAAAATGTTAGAGGGGCCATTGTACCCTAATATTTTGGTGTTTGTTTGCAAGGAGGCTCCAAGCCTGAAGAGATTGAATTGACCCTAGGTGGGCATCTCTATGTGACCACCTGAACTAAAGAAGTGGAAATCACTTGAAGAAGACAAAGAAGATTGGATCAAGTCTTAAAACCTTGGATTTCATTGTTTGAAATCTTACCCCACCTTGCAAAAGTGTTGGTTTAGTCAGGGGAATAATACAAGGGGTACTTGCTTTGTAAATTAGGCCTAATTGGCTTAATTAGGTCTGGAAGGATAGTAAGGGTATAGACTTTTCAACTTGTGGTTAGAGTCTAAGACTTCGGAGAATTGTGTACCTTGATAAAGGGTATCTGAATCTACCCTTATTTTGTCTTATCCTTTAGAATTTTGTTAAGTTGTGTTTGGAGAACTCAACCGGTAGGGCTACTAGGCTACTGGTAGGGCTACTAGACAATAGGACAATTGTGAGACAAGTATCCCCTAACACATCTGATAGCCAGATCTTATGGGTGTTTTTCCTTAGTTGGACCACCAATAGATAAAATCCAATAGGTTTCCATCCCACCAGTACCGAAAGATTGTCTGCCATTCACACAAGGGTAGAGTTTTTTCATCCTACCAATACTAGAAGATACTAAACCGCTATGGATCCGGTCACACAAATTGTTGTGTGAGTTGAGTATTTGGTGGGTGTGTTGTTTACACCTTGAACAAACAAACGAATTTTTTTTGACATAGTAGTTGTGGGTGAGAGAATGTTTTCACCTAGTTTGTTGCTTGGCTCTGCATTATCATGATTGATTTAATTACCTTTGGTTAGGACCTTGGTGATGTAGTCGAGATTAGGGCCCCATGGTTTAGATGACCACTTTTAGGGTATTACAATGGTTTCCTTTCTATGACAAAGGTAAAAAAATCAATGCAGTAAGAATAAGGTGTGTGCTTTGACTTATTTACCCACTAGCTCTAAGTAGGAAATAATTAATTATAGATTAAATTAATGAATTTTGAGAGCTATAATATGAGATTTGACACCAAAGAGAATATGTGTTAGGCATAGAGCATAGATTTAAGTACTCACAATTTAAGGTCGTATGGGCATGCTACTAGTAAATATCTTCTAAGGTTGACCTAGACTTCTTACAGGGTCGATTTCATAATCATTTAAACTATCAAACTATCAAATATCAAATTGAGATGGAAAACATGATGTACTTTCAACTCTAGGGTTTCATTTTTTAATTGCACAATGTTATCATTCACTCTCTTTTTCATGTTTCTCCAACATATGGATTTTGAATAGTTGTCTTGATATGATGTTGAATTCTATATTACTATAATACATTTGGTTAAAATAATTGGTAATTAATAAATCAAATACACAACATATAAACAATCATTCGAGTTCTTAAAAACATGAAAACAATTATTCAAGTTCTTCAAAACATGAAAATAATCATTCAAATTATCAATTTCAATTTCAAAATGTATAATTTTAATCTTCAATGTCAACAAAAAGGGTAATATTTTTTAGGTAATGAATGAATTTTTTTCAAAACTATAAAAAAAAAAATCTATGTTAAAAACAAAATAGTTAATTATGCATTTTTTTTTTATTGTTTTATGTGCAAATTTTTTTTCATACATTATATTTTGAGCACATTAAAATACAATTACATTATGTGTTGCTTTAGCTATTTAAAAGGAGCCAATCAAATGGGAGAAGGTAGATGGCCTAAGGCTATATTTAATAAAAAATATTGTGCAAAAGAAAGAAGACTTGGATGCAATAAAACATCAAATGGATGAGTAAATAGAATAATTATTTGAATATGTTCCCACAAATAACAAAGAGATAAAGGCCTTTGTTATGGATAAATTCTACAAGATAATTTGGGGTATTGGGCTACGAATAAAGAAATAATACTATATCAATGAGTTCAATCCTACGTGCGATCATCTTCAAAAAGTTTACATAAGGGTTAATATCGCATGGAGAGCTAAATTTCTTATTTCTTGGCTTAGAACCAAATCTCATCAACTTTGTTGTGACATTGGGTAGTGGAAAAGGCCAAAAGAGGTTTGGGAAGAAAGGGTTTGCACTTTTTGCACCTTCAAGAAAGCGGAAACTAAAAAACATTTTATCTTAGAGTGTGATTCCCTCAAAGAAAAGGATAAGTTTATTAATATCTTAACAACTAGCTTGTGGTATAATTTATTCAATGAGTATATTGAGAAGTTGGAAGCACTCATCATCAACTTGCATAGGCAAAGAATTGATATGCAAAAGTTAGTTTTGATAGGATAGGTTGTCTCATAGGTTATCCTTAGCCTCATGGACATTAAAATTGTCTTATTCTTATTCTTCTTCTATTAGACCATTCATAGGAAGAATTGTGCATAGTTCTATTGGTTGTAGTGTCTCGAGAGCACCATTTTTCAAGAAAATATCATTGAGGTCAATGAAAGTGGAAAGGTGATGAGAGCTCCATGCACCTACCCTCCTTGTCAATTTGAGGTTTAGTCCCTAATTTGACACAAAATGAGGGCTCTAGGCTCCCTATGACCAGGAGCCCAAAAATTGTACCAAGTTAACCTATAATATTTTAATAAAAAAAACCTTGCTCATGTACTTATGATTACTCCAACATATGTTTAATGGCATAGACACTATGCTAACCCATTTTTTTTTAAATGACTATGAAAAAATATTCTATTGGTACATAGACTAATAAATAGTACATGTAGGTATGTAATATATTGATTAATATAATACAAATTTTGTATAGTTCTACTAACAAAATTTTATACATTTTTTCAAACCATCCTTAAATAGCCAAAAAAATGATGCTAAAATATAGTGTTTTTGATTACGAGAAAATCAGGTTTTGAAGGGACCCCGAAACCCTTTACAAAGGAACCATAAAAGATAAAAGCATTATGAAACTAAATGGGACAGACAGCGAAAAAACCAACAAAGTACTGGACAAAAGCCAGAACAAAAGTCCAACATTACCAACAACAACCAACAAAAACAGAAAAAAGACAAATTACATTATATTTTTAAGGGCATTAGCCAATTTATCGCTAATCCCTTGCATTTCTTTGATATTCTCCCTGAGAATTGGGATTTCCTTTGAAGAAGCCAAGGCAACCTTTTTCAAGCTCACCCTAGTCCTTTTAGTTGCACCTCCAAGAGCACTATCCACATTCCCAGCCTCAATAGAAGCCTCTTCAGCATCAAGGTCCACAATAGAATTGGTAGTGCTAGGACCATCAAGGTATTTGGCAATTTCCTCCATGTTCCTTGTCGCGGAGTTGAGGATCTCCAGAATCAAAATCAAGAAGTTCTTCGTGGCAGCCTTGCCTTCCTCCAGCTTGCTGATCTAAACTTCCAGTTTCTCCACCTTTTCGTCCATTTCCATTTTCCATTGCTCCAGGTTGCTCTCACCTTTTTGTCCCTGCTCTTCCTGATGTTTAGCCAGTTTTTCCATTTTATTAATTCTTTCATAAACCCATCTATCAAAACCTAGACAAGCATCAAACTGGTTCTTAATCTTATCCAGGATAAGCATACTAGTATTCATCTCATCACCAGCTCTATCCATTTCCATGCTCACATCCTCCTTATCCTTGTTTAGCTCTATTTCCATTTCCTCGTCCTCCTATTTTTTTCGTTATTTGGCTCCTCCATGGGATGGTTATGATACAATATAGTGTTTCATCAATGAAAATAGGGGTTTTTGAGCCTTCTAAACTAAATGATGAAATTAATTTTACATCAAAATGCAACCAACAAAATCTCATGCCTATTATCTCACAGACTTGAAAAGAGGTTTGTAGATCTAAAGCTCTAATATCATGTAAGAGTTGGTATTGAATGCTCTATACCATGCAAGGTTTGGTTGAATATGTAACCATCCAAGGTCTAGGAGCTTCAATGAAAGCACAAGAGAGGTCATATAGGAGATAATAATATTTTTCTACCAAACAATATAAATGACTGATTATTTATAATGAATCAGAATGCAAAGAGAACCTCTTAGTTATATAGACCAAGGTGAAACATAGGATTTCATAAGAGTATGACATGCATCTTAATATTATCACTTGAAACATAAAGTGATAATTATATTATGTATCTTAAGTATACTTAAGTAACTAATGTGAATAGAACCTAGGTGATGAACTAGTTAGGTAAAGTACCTTATTCACACCAACAATTTCAAATTGTTTTGAATTAGATTAACACATTAAAATATTAGATCCTAGGTTCGATAGTATGAACTCCTAAAATATTAATCAAAATCTAGAGCTCTCTTTTAATTCTTTGATTTAACAAGCCTCATGCTCACATGCTTATTTCTAATTTTTCATATACAAACTACAAAGCCCTTTATTCTAGGTTATTTTTCTTATCTTCAAATTTTGATGCCTTTCACATCCAATAACTTGTTTTCAACATCCTCAATCCCTAAGTTACACATATCACCACCTTTTTATTATTTCATCCTTAGTTTATCTTATGAACCACACATATCATTCTATAGTGTCATAAAATTATGACCCTCACAATTTTAACCACATTTGAAGTCCTCACCTTGGCGATATCATCTTCCTTCCCATCTGGGACTTCTCTTTGCATTTCCACCTTGACCCTCTCCTTGTTAAATCCCTGAGATGACCTCAAGACCCTATTTGGACCCCAAGATAGGGAAGGACAAGGGCATGGTGCCCCTTTCCCCCCCTCTTAGGGTGGTCCCATGATAGGTCCCTCTGGTCCTATCTGCATTTCAAGATTCTGAACTTCCCTGATGTCGGCCTTTGGTGAATTGATCCTCTGAGGCATGTATAAAAGGGAGTTATTCCTCTCATTTGCATATACTGTATACACCTAAAAATGGTCTGAAGATAATTAATTAAATAAGAAATTATTTAATTAATCTCCCTCCCCAATTTAATTGAATTCACCAACAATTTGATTAAGTATCCCTTTCATCTACTTATTAATAAATCTAAGGATTTATTTAATAGGTTCATTTCAACCCTTTGATTAATTAATTCAAATTAGTTAATTTCCCCCATCAAATTCATTTCTTCTAAATCCCCTAATTAATTAAAACAAATCAACTTATGAGTTGTTGACATTAATTAGCCTTTTCCTATTATTTGAATTTTTAAATTCAAATTCTCCTAACTTCTACCCCTCCTAAACCTAACCCACTCCATCTAACCCCAGGTTTTGCCTAACCCCATCCTAGTTTGCACATCCTAACCACCATGTCCCCTTTCCTTGAACACTTTACCCTCTCATGAGCAAAGCTTTGTGACACTTATCACTAAGTGTTCCCTTTCATCCAACTTCTTCTAGAAGCCTCTTGACACTTGTCACCATGGAGATGACAATGTTCCCTTTCATCCAACCCCTTTTCCTACCTACCACCAATTGTCCCCTTTGCCAACTTCCTCCAATTTCACCATTGATATCTTCAGACTTAATCTTAATTGTTGATTCCTGCCACCTCACCCCTAGCCTTGGGAAATCCTATAAATAGACCTCATTTTGGAGCACAAAGGGTCCCAATTTCATATCATTTTTTCATATCGATTGATTCATCTCATTTGCATTCAAGCATTGTTACTATAGGAATCTAGCTTCTAGTTTATCATTCTTAGCATTGTTATCATGTTCAAATCTTAGCTTAATTGCATCTTCATTCTAGCCTATTTTCTAGAATAATCATGAAATCATGTATCTTAATCATGCTATCATTGCTAGATCATGCATCTTCATCATTTAAATCCTCCATCTAAGTGTAGTCAAGTCACTAGAATTTGCATAACAAGATCTGAGAGCTAAATTCATACTCTCATTTACTAGGAGGCGATAGATTACTTAGTTATGGTTCTATTTTTCTTTGATTTAGATTCATTAACCATGCTTGTAATGATCTATTAAGTGTTTTATGTTTATGGGAATAGGTACACTTCACATACGACATTTTGGCGCCCATCATTGGGCCAGAATCATAATTTTTGGCCTCTCAAGCTTCAACAAATGTCCATCTCTACCGGGACAGAATCAGAATGTCGTACAAGTTGATTTTCCAACTCGTACAAACTACCTTTTAGTCTGGTACGAAACCTTATCTTATGTTGTATGAACTTATTATCCCTGTCATACGAGGTCTAAATGCATATCATACGAATTTCTAATGAGTAAATCATGTGTCGTACGAAATAATTTTCATTGTCGTACGAGAGTTAAATTCATCTCGTACAAATTTCTGGCTACTAAATCCTAAGTCGTACGAGTACATTTTGGTTCCTGTGTGAAATCTAAAGTTGTGTCATGCTAACTAGAAAATTGTGTCGTACGAGTCTTTGTCTCTATAATTTTTAACAGACTACATGTTAGGGTTTTTTTATTTTAATCCGAACTTCACTAATGCTAACCCTGATTTATTTGTGAGCTTTTTGGCAGCCTAACTCTTATCTACAGGATGATTGACAAAGATACGCTTGTCAAAGACATAATTCAAAAACCAATCAATGACTACTAATGGATCTATTTTGCAGGTTGCCTATGAATCCGACTAAACTTTGTGTATTCATTAAAGTTTTCTAGGCACACTTCAATTATGCTAAAGGAATGAACAATAATGTATTCTGTGTCTTTGATGATAGGCAAGTATGCTCTCACCTTTCTTAGGTGATTAGAAAAATAAACTCATCTTGTTCTTTTATTAGTGCATTTCTTTAGCAGGCCTGCCCTCCTGAGGAGTAATAACTCTTAGCCATTAAGGCCGGCGAGAGGGGAATGACCTAAGTGGGAATGTTTAACGCCAAGTAATCCAACCCATTATAAAATAAATGTGTTTTTGATGAAAATCAAAGCAATGGCAGTGTTGGGGAATAGCTCTCCTTCGTACCTTTGGGTATATCAAACCCTGGTTTTCAAGGCTGGGAGACCTCTTAATTGAGTTTATACCCTGACACGCCAAACGGATCCCTTACTAGTGCCGGTTAAAATAGAAGCTACTTGATTCCCCTTTGAAAGGGTGATAATCTTTGTACAAGAGAGATAGTAACTCTCCCAACACACTTTCCATATCGTGCCCCCATTAGCATTTGGAGTCAAATAATACTATTGGCATTTGACATTATAATAGACAAGGAGAGATTGTTGGCATTTCAATAAGGATATTGAGAAGGTTGTTGATGATTATGGATAAAACTGATTAAGGATGTTTACTGTCTTAATATTATTATTTTATCATTGATGTCAAGAAATTGATTTTGTAATTCAGTATGATGTTGCCATATCTTGAGAAGTATGATTTGATGAGTATAAAAATGTTGGTAAAAGACATAGAAAGAATATGATGGATAAGGGGAGAAATAAGTTATTCAATGGGCAACTATTACTGAGTTAGACAATGATGAGATCATGATGATTAGATTGTTTTGATATCCTACATATGTTATTGATTGAAAGGTTAATACTATATAATGTTACCGAGAAAAGAACCTAGTCAGTAAACCCTAAGGAACCTAGTCGTTAAACCCTAAGGTTATCGCTATCGGTTAATGAAGGCAGAATGTCTACCGAGTGAATTTTAGTATTTACCAAGTTGCAACCAAGTAATAACAGAATGCATTGAATGAATAAAAGCATTATTTAATGAAGGAAGTTGATGAGCTGGCTATGATTAAATGATTGGTATGCCGTGAATGAAGTTTGTTAAAGAATCTATGGCAAAGGATATTCAACAAGAAGATCTACAACTCAGATTGAACTGCAATACCCTAGCACAAGTTCCAAGAAATATATGCAAGTTCCAAGGCGGGGTAAAACATTTTCAGATCTAAAGATACATTGAACCTGGTCAAAGTTTGAAGATCTGATTGCTATGATTGATCATGGGAAATGTGATCAAGGAGATTAAGTGGTTGGTGAATTGTTTATAAATAGGGAACTGTTGATAAACAATGGATGCGGGCAAGTGTATGCACAGGGATGCTACATAGTGATTACCGAGCATAGAAGCTTGAAGATCTGTTTTGAATAATAGAGTATAGAACCCAGTAGATGGACAAGATTATTTCTATGTCTATATTGTATTAAGAAAATAAGAATCCGCTTTAGCATTTTAGATGTGAAGTTGCAGATAGATTTTATTATTGTTATTTTGTGAAGTGACAGAAAATATCTTAACCGAGTGGAGTTAACAGTCTTATTTGTAAAACCCTCTAGCAAGGTGACATTCTGATTGAGTGTTTGAAATCCTTTAACAAGGTCACTTCTAACAAGGTGAAGATCCTAACAGATCTGAGGGAAATCCCTTAACTGGGTCACATCTAGCAATGTGTTTGTAATCTTTAATAGGATTTGCTTTTAACCGAGCATACTCTAGAAGAGTATATTTCTTAGTGGGTCCAAAATCCCATAGTGGTTTTTCCCTATTTGGGTTTCCACGTTAAATCTAGTGTTATGATGTTTATATGCTTTTGAGTTTGCATGTTTAGCAGTTTTGGTTATATTACTGAAATATATGTTATTGAGGTTGAATCTGATGTTTTTATGGAAGATTAAGTTTGTATGATTCACCCCCCCTCTCATCTTATTAACTTAGCATCTGTACTTATCTTTAAGTATTAGAACTATCAATTAGTATCAGAGCTTTGGACTCCGGAAGGAAAAGTTTAAAGGTACTTGAGGAAAAGATCTAAAGATGTATAAGAGGGATGCACCAAATCTGAACAAGTCAAGTTTCTCTACATGGTAGAAAAGGATGAAGTTGCACCTATCAGGAGTTGGAGAATATGTTGTATATTATCTGGAGAATGATTTCATCCCACCAAGCACCTATCCATTGACAATGGAAGAGATAAAGGGAAAGAAAGAACATATCCAAGCAGTGATTGAAATAACATCTACATTGATCGATTCAGAGTTTAATGATCTAGAAGGCTACAATGATGCAAAGACAATGTGGAACAAGCTCATATCTGTGTAGGGTGGAGATGAACATGTTCAAAGAGAAAAAGTGGATAGTCTAAGAGGACAACTTGAATCTATGAGGATGAATGAAGGTGAGAACATAACCCAGTACAATACAAGACTAAAGGAGATTGTCAATCAAATCGAAGGAGCAGGTGGAACTATTGAAGAAAAGGATATAACAAGTAAGTTTTTAAGAACCCTTTTATTGGCTTATGCAATCCGAGTCTCTACAATCAATGAATTGAGGTTTGTACCTAATATGCCAGTTTCTTTAGATGCTTCTATTGGTAAGCTACATGCATTTGAGTTAAGTAACTTTGATAATAGTGGGTCATCGGTAAATAAAGTTGAATCTGCATTTAGTTCTTTTCATATTGGTGAATCTAATGATTACAATGATAGAATGAGTAAGTACACTAAAGGGGATCACAGTGGAGCAAGTGAAAGATTTCACAAGAACATGGAGGAAGTACACAAACTGTATGAGGAAATCAGAAAGCAAGAAGAGTTTGAAGCACTATTAGCCAGAAGGTTACCGAGAGGTAAAGGTAAGTATAAAGGAAAACTACCTTTGAAATGTTTCAATTGTGATAAGATAGGACATATGGTTTCTAACAGTCCTGACAAAGATTCTATTGAAAAGAGAGATTATCGAGATGATAGACAGAAAGATAATCATTACAGAGGACACTGAGACTTCAGAAGAAGAGATAGAAAGTCATGCTTAATAGCCGATGAGGAATCTAATGATGATAAATCAGATGAAACTGATATAGAGGAAGTAGTTTATGTGGCTATCAAATATGGATTAGATGAAGAAAGGTATGAAGAAAAATCCCTAATATCTCACATTGTAGACGTCTAAAAATGGTCAACGCTTGCAGAGTCATACTTTAACATTTGCGCATTGCCTTATTTTAGGGTTTTTGCATCGCATTAACATTTCTTCTATGTTGCACACTTGGTCTTTATCATTTGCCAGCATCGAGTCCTTCTTCTGCATTCTTCATTTGTCTCACTTTCAAATTTGGTCTTGTTGATAATAACCTTCAGTCATGATTTTGGTCAATCTTATCCTGTCGTATCAATGTGCATGTTCATTTGTCATCATTCTGGACATCGTCAATCCTAATCGATGATAGAATTAGGGTTTTGTTCTCTTGTCAATCTTGTCATTTTGCGATCAATTTGCCATCGATCCTTGTCAATCTCGTCAATTGTTGTCATTTTCAATCTTGTGATAGATTTGTCATCGATTGTTGTCATTTTCAATCTTGTCGTTTTGCGATCGATTTGTCATCGATCGTTGTTCTCTTTTCAATCTTGTCATTTTGGCGATCGATTTGTCATTGATCATTGTCTTTCTCAATCATGTCAATTTGGATCAATTTGTCATTGTTCCTTTTGAATTGGTGCATTTATCAATCAAATCACTTATCAGCATTGGTCCTTTGTCAGTCAGAATCATGATCAAATCGAATTGATATCAATTATCTTTTGTCAAGACCTAATTGTCATCCTTGCATTTTCTAGGGTTTCATGATTTATTCATTTAGCCTTGTTTGTCATTTCTCCCTCCAGGTTAAATAGTTTATTTATCCTAAGTCTTCTTGTCACAATTAAATATTTATTTAATTGGCTAACTAATTCCTCTCTCTTTGTGAATTAATTAATGAATGAAAAATTATTAATTAATTTACCTAATTTTCCAATTTACTAATTTCTCCTAATTCCTAATTTCTCCTAATTCATAATTTTCTAATTTCTCCTAATTTCTAATTCATCTAATTTTCAATTTTCTCCTATATTTCTCCTAATTTCATGAGAATGACATAGCAAATTTGTCATAATTAGTCATAATTGTCAATCAATCAATTTTGACATAGCAATTTGTCATAATTATCAATTAATCAATTTCACATAGAAAGTGTCAATTTTGTCATAATTTGTCATAATTTATCATATTTGTCATTCTTGATTTGAAATTTCCTTTCAAATTTTTTCATGCTAATCTTGTCTTTTCTCCAATTTATCTATAAATTGGATGAATTTCTTCAATCCCGATTAATCAATTTTTTCAAATCGATCCCTGAATCAATCACGCTTCTAGTATTCTTGCACTACCATCTTGTCAATCTTGCTTTCATATCATGCTTATGCACTTGTAGGTGAGATCCACAAAACAAAGCAATTTAAAGGAGAAAGAAGGACAATGGAGAATCATGGAGGAGACATTCACGTTTGTGATGGTTTGTATTTGATTTGAATGTTTGGTATTCATGTTTCTATTGAATGTTTTTAGGATTTGTCATTGCAATTTAGTTTTTTGTGATTGAGCTAGTTTAAATTCCTATTTGCTTTGATGATTTCCGAATTCCTATCTACACACATAAATACTAATGTTTCTTGGATCATAGATAGTGGATGCTCATATCACATGATAGGTGATAAACACAAGTTTGTTATGTTAGAAGACTATGATGGAGGCTATGTAAGATTTGGTAATGATGCACCATGTCCAATAAGAGGTAAAGGATCCATAACACTTCTTGACAACGCAAGATGCAATGATTTTTATTGGGTTGAAGGTTTGAAATACAATTTGTTGGGTGTAGCACAACTAAACAATACAGGATACCAAATAGAATTTTAGAAAGGAATTGTCAAAGTTCATGACAAGCATGGAAAATTAGCTGCTACTGGGACACAAACAAAAGGTAGCATATTTCACCTTGACTCAACTCGGAATAAATGTCTGTATGCAAAGATAGATGATACCTGGTTATGACATAAAAGGTTTTGTCATGTAAATTTTGATAATTTGATCAAATAAGCAAGAAGCACCAAGTAAGAGGTATACCGAGTCTTGAAAAACCTGAGAATGCTATGTGCCGAGGATGCCAAATGGGTAAAATGACAAGATCAAGGTTTACAAGTAAGTCATACACCTCCAAGGGAATTTTAGATCTTGTGCACACTGATCTTTGTGGTCCTATGAAAGTTCAAAGTTATTATGGTGATAAATATTTCATATTATTTGTGGATGATTACTAAAGGATGATGTCAGTAATGTTTTTAAAAGAAAAATCAGAAGCTTTTCAAATATTTAAATGGTACAAGGCAAGAGTTGAAAATGAAACAGGAAGACAACTAAAATGTCTTAGATTAGATAGAGGAGGAGAGTTCACATCTGATGAGTTCAACTTATTCTGCAATGATCATGGTATAAAAAGACAAGTCTCTGCACTGAGAAGTCCACAACAAAATGGAATTGCTGAGAGAAGAAACAAATCTATATTGGATTGTGCCAGAACCCTGATGATTGAAAAGAAAGTGCCACAAACATTTTGGAGAGAAGCAATAAGTACAACAGTTTACACCCTGAACCGAGTACAACTGTAGAAAGGTATTTTGAAGACACCATATGAAATCTGGTATGACAAGAAACCTAATGTAAGTTATTTTAAAATCTTTGGAAGTAGATGCTATGTACACAAGGATGATAGAAATGGCAAGTTTGATCAGAAAAGTGAAGAAGGAACATTTCTTGGTTATTCTTCTAGAAGTAAAGCATTTAAATGTCTGATCAAATCATCTAACAAAATAGTAGAAAGTGCAAATGTGAAAATCGATGAATTTGTAGAAAGAAATGATGAAGGAAATTCCAAGGAACCAGAAGATTATGATGAATTTGTCTATTCAACTAACAAGTCCTACCGAGAAAACTGCAGAAGGAAATGAAGAGAATATCCAGTTACTGAGTGATGAAGAAGATCATAAAGAGCCTACTGAGCCTATATTAGCCAAATATGTCAAAAGACATCATGCACCAAGTCAGATTATAGGAGATAAGGATGATCCAGTGATGACAAGGAACAAATTGAGACAGAACACATGTCTGATATCTGAATTTGAACCGAGAATAGTGAAAGAGGAATTTAACAGTGAAGATTGGATAAATGCTATGATAGAAGAGATTGATCAAATCAAGAAGAATGACACATGGACATTGGTCCCAAGACCGAAGGACAAAAATATAATCAGTACAAAATGGATTTTCATAAACAAGCTGAATGAAAAAGGAGAGGTCATTCGAAATAAAGCAAGACTAGTTTGCAAAGGTTATGCCCAAGAAGAAGGAATTGATTATGGTGAGACTTTTGCACCTGTAGCAAGGCTTGAAGGAGTAAGAACATTATTGGCATATGCTGCTTACAAGAATTTCAAGGTATATCAAATGGATGTCAAATCTACATTTCTGAATGGTATATTAGAAGAAGAAGTTTTTATTGAACAACCTGAAGGATTTGCTGAAGACAAAAATAAAGATCATATATGTAAATTGAACAAAGCTTTATATGGTCTGAAACAAGCACCTAGAGCATGGTATGAAAGATTGCACTCTTATTTAATCAAGATTGGTTTTATAAGAACAAGTGAAAACAACAATATTTACCTGAAGAATGATGAAAATGGAATATTGATCTCAACAATATTTGCTGATGATATTATATTTTGTGGGAATGACTCTCAATGTTAAAACTTTGGAAATGAAATGAGCAAAGAATTTGAGATGTCATTAATCAGTGAGATAAAGTATTTTATAGGTTTACAGATACTGCAAATGAAAGATGAGATTTTCATTACTCAATCCAAGTACATAAAGGAAATCTTGAAGAAATTTGGAATGGAGGATTCAAAACCAGTAAGTACTCCTATGACTACCAACTGTAAACTATCAAAGAATGATGGATCTGCATCTATTGATGATACACTTTACCGATCCATGATTGGAAAGTTGCAATTTGTTGTTCACAGCAAGCCAGACATAGCACATGCATTAGGTATAGTTGCAAGATTCTCTGCAGATCCTAAGGAAACACACGTAACAACAATCAAGAGAATTTTCAGATACTTAAAAGGCACTGAGGATTATGGCTTAGTATATCAAAAAAGAAATGATTTTGATTTATAAGTTTATACTGATGCTGATTGGGTAGGAAACATTGATGATAGAAAAAGCACAAGTGGAGGAGCTTTCTTTTTAGGAGAAAGACTAGTAAGTTGGCTTAGCAAGAAACAAGGATGTGTTTCACAGTCAACAGTAGAAGTTGAATACGTTGCTGCAACATTGAATTGTACCAACATAGCATGGATCAAACAACTATTGGAAAGTATAAATGAGAAAGTTACCGAGCTAGTAACTATATTTTGTGACAATACTAGTGTCACTAACATTTCAAAGAATCTTGTTATGCACTCTAAGACAAAGCACATCTCTATCAAATATCATTATCTTAGAGAAGAAACTGGTGTTGGAGTATGTTAGCACAAAGGAACAAATATCAGATATCTTCACCAAGCCATTGCCAAGGGACACTTTTGAGTATCTCAGAAGTAAGCTAGGGGTCCTACCCCTATCTTCTACTCATTGACTAAGTTCGGTGAAAGCATCAATTCAATGACTCTACAGAATATCTTTTAGGAGTTGATGTTGATTTACACACTTTAGGATGTTTTCTAAAGGTGTGCAAGAAATAATACAAGAAACAATACAGGGAATAGGAATTGAAGACATAATGTTCTGACCGAGACTAAGTTGACACATAATAGTAGGAAATCACTTCATACAGGAAGAAATTATGTTTTAGTTCTTTACTTTTTGGCATTGTTGTCAAAGGGGGAGAAGAAAGAAGAGAAGAGGAGAAGACTGAAGAAGAGGAGAAGACTAATTAAAAAAAATGTTGGGGGAGAATTCTGATGATAGGGGGAGAGCATTTCAGCATTTCAGAATCTCACAACAATCCAAATCAATTAGGTCAAATCAATTGGTTTTGCCATCAATGCCAAAGGGGGAGATTGTTGGCATTTGGCATTATAACAGACAAGGAGAGATTGTTGGCATTTCAATAAGGATATTGAGAAGGTTGTTCTGATTAATTAAAAAAATAGGTTTTTAGGACCCGAAACCTTTACAACATAGATAGAGAAAAAGCACTGAGAAGAACAATACAATAGAGTCCACAGACAAAAAGATTGGCCAAAAGACTAGTGAACAGAAAGAACAGCTTAACAAAAAAATAGAAAAGAAACAGGGAATGTGCTACACAACAATTTTCTTTAGCAGATCCTCTGCCTTTGTCACCAGCTCATCATAGGTGGCCCCGACAACTTTCAGGTCTTCCAGATCCTTGTTCGGTTTCTTTTCCTTCCTCTTGCCTCTGGTGTGGGTTCTGGGACCTTGAGCTTCCCCTATTCCTTCAGCTTCCAGTTCTAAGTCCTGGATTTCCTTTTCATCATCCATCTTGCTGATGAGGGTTTGGGTGTTGTTGGCCGAGATCTTCAAGATACTTAGGCTCTATTTAGTGATGTTCTTCAAGCACTCCTCAATTTTATCAACTTTGGTGATAGTGTCCGAGAGGGTTTTTTCGCTAGTGTCTACAAGGCTTTTTTTGTCTAGCATCTCCTTTTCAATCTTCTCAAACCTGGGGTTGAAAGCATCTCTGATGTCTTCAGCTTTGGCGATGGTGTTTTTTAGGTCCTCAATATAGTTGGCCATTGTATTTCCCTCCCTAATATTAATGGTTTCTAGAATCAAGACTCTGTTATAGAGTTTCTTGTATTCATCCACAACTTTCTTGTAACCATTAATGATCCACTCCATTGTTTCCATGAAACCATGCAAACCCTCGAGAGGAGGGCTAGATGAGGGAGCAACTTTTCCACGAGTAACCTGTTCTTCTTTGGGGATGTGGAGGGTAGAAATTATGTCGGCAGCCCTGAGAGTCTCTTCCATAGTCTCCTTTTCCAGGCTGTGCTCAGCTTCCAGGGTCCTTGCTTGCTTGTTAGCTTCTGGTTCCTTGCCAGTCTCCTCTTTTTTATTTTGCTTTTTCCGGGTCTGGGTATGGATTTTTGTTTTCTTCTTTAGTAGCCCTTTAGGGTTATCCTCAGAATCATCTAAATCCTCCTCTTCTGAAGAGATGCTAATCAGGGGTTTTCTTTGAGGCTTTTTGCCCTTGGATGAAGAGGGTCTTGTTTTTCTGTATTTCCTCTTCTTCCTGCTTTCATACTTCGAGTCATCAAAACTATCCTCTGTATCAGATGAAGAGTCACCATCAGATTCCTCCTCCTTAGAAAAGGTAGAATCAGAAAACTCTTCCTTAGAATCCATAGAGGATTGCATCAGAGCAATTTGAGTGGCCTTTAAATGGTCATAAATTAGGACCTTTAGGCCTTGGTGCATAGCAGTATCACCCAGAGGATTCTCTTTGTAAGCCTTAAGGGATGCATTCATCGAACAAAGTAGGAAATAAGGGAAATTAACCTTATCATTGTGCCTAAATTGATTTGACAGAACAAAGTGATACCCATAAAATTTTGTAAACCTACCATCTAGAGTGATATATCGCATTAAAACAAAAAGAATCTCTCGCCAGGGTTTGGCAAAATCCCTAGGCGGGTAGTAGGTTTTGCTCAACTTTACCAGTTGTTTTTTCTCTTTCTCAGTTACCAGGTACCTTTCAATAGCTTCCCTTCTGACCTTCCTATCTCTATAGAAGTTGCAACCTTCCCTGGTGAGGCCCATATCTTGAGCAATTAAATCTTCATCAATTTCAACCATTTGATCGCACATTTGTAACATACCCTTCTTCCAGTTCTTGCAGAAAAGACTAGTTACCATACCATCTCAGTCATGGAGTCTCTCCATGAAGTTCAAGAGACCACCTTCTTGCAGAATACCCCAAACCTCTTCCTTCTATTTCCATTCTTTGCAACTACTTGGTTCATATTGCCTCCTATTTCCACCCATGTTGTCGCTACTCACGACCAAATTTTGAAACTTACAGAGCTGATTAAACTAAGAGCTTTTCGGAGCTATAACAATTACCCAGAAAGCATGAGAGTTTATGGCATCAATGTTATAATGAGTGATTTTATCATTATTAAAATAACTCGAAGCACTCACATCAGTACTTTTCATAATTATCCTATCCATCAAGAGTATTTGGAGTGCTTCTATATCACTCATTGCTAATGATTTGTTTGAAATCTTTGGGGAGTCTGCTTTCACCCATCCACGTGGTAATTGCCTCACTTTTAACCATCGCATTGGCAGCCCAGTTAGTAGAGCCATTGGCCTCCCGGTAGATGTGGGAGATATGGCATTTTTTAAAGGTGCTAATAATGTCAATAGCAGAGGTGATTATGTTGTGAATCGACCAAGAAGGTTTTGAAGTCCCATTAAGGCACTTTATTATATTATTTGAATCCCCTTCTATCCATAGATAGGGGCATTTCCATTTTTTGGCTAGGATGATGCCTTGAAGAGCTGCCATTCCTTCAGCTTTATGGTTGGTTTGGGTTCCAATAGGGACAACAACCATTTCCTTGCAAATTCCTCTATGATCTCTACGAATAGCTCCACAACCTAAAGGACCTAGGTTACCTTTGGTAGCACCATCAAAATTAACTTTGAGCCAACCTTAAGGAGGGGTTTGCCACTTAGCTTCAAGCCTTTTATCATGGTTGAGATTAGGACCATCAGTGATCTTCATATTCCATACCCTTAAGATATTTGAATCCAGTGGATTGTTCGAGTAACAAGGACCCTCAATGATCCCTATATTTTTCTAAATAGACCATTGAATTCTTTGGAACACAATATCTTGATTGAGGGAGACATCCCCGAAGATTTGGTTATTTCTTTCTTTCCATAGACCCCACAAGATGTGAGGAAGAGAAAGTTGCCACAAACATTTCAAAAAAGGGTTAGCCCATTGAATATTCCAGGAGGAGAACATATCTCTAATGTTATTAGGAAACACCCAAGCAATAGTGAAGCTCTTGAGGAAGCTTTCCCTAACAAAGGCTGAGAAAGAACAGTGGAGAGCAAGGTGGTCCACAAACTCTTCCTCTTGAAGGCACATCACACATCTATTAGGGAGGGATAAACCTCTGCCTTTAAGGTTGTCAAGGGTCAAGATCTTATTTTGGAGGATAGTCTAGAAGAAAAAGTTGATTTTGGGGTAAGACCCTTAATCCAGGCTTTAGACCAATAAGGGTTAATAGGAGGGGGGGAAGGACACAATACATAGAAGATAGAGATAAAGTTCCTTTGGAATCATGTTTCCAAATAAGGGAGTCCTCTTCATTATTTAGCCATACCGCAAACAGATGGATCTTGAGCTTAGAAAGGCTAGGGTGGATACTTTCAATGTTCTGCTATTCATTACCATCCCAGTACTCAGCAACTAAGGAGCCAAAAGATCTAATACAGGAGGGAGCATGGGGGGCCCATTCATTGAAGTCCATTAAAGGTTTATCAAAAAGCCAGGGATCCTCCTAGAATTTTACTTTCCTACCATTTCCAAGTTTCCATATCACTCCTTTAGCTATACTTTCTTTACATTTAGAGGCATGATTCCAAATGTGGGATCCATTAATACTAAGATCCAAATTGATAAAAGAGGAGAGAGAGGAGGACAAAAGAGAGTACTTACTTCACCAAATTTTGCACCATTCAGAATCGGAATGAAACATTCTCCAGACTTGTTTGGACAAGAGAGCTTCATTTAAAGTACAAATCCTCCTGAGGCCCAGACCTCCTTTTCTTTTTGGCCTACAGACCTGGTCCCAGGCAACCACGGACATTCTTTGCTTATCCTCAACCCCAGACCATAGGAATCTTCTTTGAATTTTCTCAATTGCTTCAGCATACTTAACTAGAATTTTGAAAAGACTAAGAGCATGAATTGGAATACTTTGAAGAGTAGCCTTAAGGAGTTGGAGCTTGCCAGCTTGACTTAAGAGGGCCCCTTTCCAACCAGCAAGTTTTTTATGAAATTTGTCTACTAGAGAACTCCAGAAGAGATCAAGTAGGGTAATTCCCATGGGGAGACCAAGGTAGGTAGCAGGAAGGTCAGCAGTCCTACACTCCAAGATTCTGCTAATCCTCTATTGTCTTCTCTCTAGAGTATTAATGAAAAAGACTTCACTTTTAGCCCAATTGATAAGCTGACCAGAAGCAGAGGCAAATTTACACAAGGTTCTCTTCAAAACTTTAGCTTCTGAAATACTTGATTCCCCCATAATAATAGTGTCATCGACAAACTGTTGGTGGGAGAAGATAAGGTCAACAGAGGATGGTTGGAGGCCCTTAAAGGAGCCTTGCAACACCATTTTTTCCATGGTCCTTCCAAAGCATTCGGCCATAATAATGAAGAGGATGGGGGAGATAGGATCTCCTTGCCTAAGACCTCTAGAAGCTTTGAAAAAAGTAGAAGGAGAACCATTGATAAGAACAACAAAAGTAGTAGAGGTGGTAAGTTGGGAGAAAAGGTTGACAACTCTAGAGGAGAACCCAAAAGAAGTGAGGATTTTGTGAAGTAAAGACCAGTCAACCCTATCATAGGCTTTGGAGAGATCTAGCTTTAGGATGAGACCCTGCTTCTTTGCTCTAACAAGAGAGTGAATGTTCTCATGGACCGTAATAATGGAGTCAAGAATTTGTCTTCGAGGAAAAAACCCATTTTGTTGGTGTTTAATTAAGGCAGGAAGGACAACCATAATTCTAGAGGTAAGGACCTTGGAGATAATCTTGTAAAAAGAATTGCAGAGGCTAATAGGTTTGAATTTGTCCAAAGAATCAGCACCTTGAATCTTGGGGATGAGAGCAATAAAAGTTCCATTGATTTCTTTCAAGAGTTTTCTAGCCCCAAAAAATTCCTTAACCCCATTGGAAACATCAATTCCAACAATCTTCCAAAAATTTTGAAAAAAGAACATTGGGAAGCCATCTAGGCTAGGCGCTTTGTTACCATCAGAGGAGAAAACAACATTTTTAATTTCTAAGTTAGAGGGAATGGAGGAGAGGGAGGCATTCTTTTGAGCATCAATGAGACAAGGAATGTTCTGAAGAAAAGAGGATTGGGCTTCAACGTCCAGATGGTGATCCCTCTTGAGGAGGTCCAAGAAATACCTCTTAGCTTCATTCCTTATTTCATCCTCCTTGACCAGCTCCCCATTCTCCACAACTAGCTTGTTCACCCTATTAACTTCTTTATGCTTGATAGTCGACATATGGAAGAATCTTGTATTCCTATCTCCTTCCTTAAGCCAGATGCATCTCAATCTCTACTTCCAAAACGTTTCCTCTTTGGCAATAATATCATGGTATTTTTTGAGAGTCTCATTTTCATCAGCAATAGACACAGTACTAAAACCATCCTTCTAGATCTGATCTTGTATTTCTTTAAGGTCTTCCTGAATTTTACTCTTAGCCTCAAATATATTTCCAAAACTAGTTTTGTTCCAGAGTCATCTATTGTTCTTCACACTTTTGAGTTTCTTGACAACTTTAAACATAGTCGTTCCCTGAACTTGGATGCTCCGCCATTTCTGAATATTTCTTCTGATTTCGGGATGGAGGGTCCACATTTTTTCAAATCTGAAGGGAAAGTTTCTCTTTCTATTGATTGAGTTAGCAATGAAGGTGATAGGGAAATGATCAGATCCAACCCATATGTGGGCCGACAAAGAATAGAAATACTGACTATACCAGTCATCAGAGATGAGAGTCCTATCAAGTCACACTTGGATAAGGTCATTACCAGTTCTTCTGTTAGTCCAAGTGTAATTACAACCCTATATTTCCAAGTCATTGAGAGCCTGAGAATTAATAAAATCAATAATGGTCATCCTACTTTCCAATTGAGGAGGACTACCTCCAAATTTTTCCTCCTCTCTCAAAGGAGTGTTGAAGTCCCCCATAACCATCCAACTAAGATTTTTGAAGCTATCCCTAGCCTGACTAATTTTTTTCCAAAAAGAGTTTCTAGCCTTTAGGGTATTAGGAGCATAAATGTTGGTAAGAACCCATGAAGTACCATCTTTTAAATGCTCAAATTTGATACAAGAGAAATTAATGTCCTAAATTATGACCTGACCTTTAACAGTATTAAGGTTCCAGATGGTAGCAATGCCTCCTGAAGCACCTTCAAAACTACCACCACTAACATTACCCTTTTTGAAGAACTTCAAAGATTCAACTTTTTCTCTACTCATTTTGGTTTCTTGAATTAGAAAAATATCAGGATTACTATCTCTTATCATATTCCTAATAATATCATGTTTATGGGGATTATTGAGTCCCCTGATATTCCAAGAGATTATCTTCATAGCTACTTACCAATTCCCAGCTCCTTGAGAGTCTTTTGGGTTCCATCTGCAATGTTCTTGCTGGCCTCCTTGTCTCTAACTTTGTGGTTAAAGGGCCATCCTGGGGAAGAGGAAATATACCCCACATCAACTTGAGCTATTCTGCTAGATTTCCTTAGTAGAGAAGTCAAGGGAGTAGATCCTTTCTTATTCCTATATTTTGGTTGCTTCCATTCAGTTTCTATCATAGGAGCCGCTTCCATGTTGTTGAGGATTTTGGAGATTTCTTCTTCATTGCCCCAATTAGGAGTTCTGGAATCAATTGAAACATTGTTCACTTTTTTTGAGCTTTATTCTGAGTCTGAGAGGTTCATACCCAAAATTGCACATTTTTGGGCTTCTTGAATTTCAAAACTTGGCATGGCTAGGGAAGAATCAGTCCTTTCTTCTTGGGGGTCAAGGATCTCTCCTTCCTTAGGTTGGTAATCTTTTGTTTCCAGTTCCTTGCCTTCATAAGTGTGAGCAACCACTTCAACTATCTCAATTGAAAGATCATTCTGATCTTTCATTTCCTTTTTTTGAGTTCTACCCAAGGGGCTAACTTTGGTTGGTTCATTTCTCACTACTTCCTGGGTGAGGGAATAGAGATATAATTTGAGGTGACTTCCTTCTTTTCCCCCAAAGGATTAAAGAGATTGGGATTTTCTTCCTTATTCTCTAGATTTTTAACTTGCCACACCATTTTCTCTGGCAATTTTTGATTTTCAATCTGGGGTTTGGGCTGCTTAGGTTCCACCTTTGGCTTGATTGGACAAGATTTTGCCCAATGACCTGCTTTTTTATAGTGGAAGCATGCAAAAGGGATAGATTCATATTCAATGTGTTATTTCTAAGTTCCCAGCTTTGAAACTAGATCTATCTATTCTGGCATATCTACTTCAGGGGCTACTCCTACACAGAACCTTGCATGAGCTAGTCTTCTTTTTGAAGTAGTAACTGGGTCTATTGAGAGAAACTCGCCAAAGGAGCTTGCTATCCCAGAGAAAATACTTTCTGCCCAATATTCGAGAGGCAATCCTGGTAGCTTTATCCAGACTAGAACTTGCACCAAGAGAGAATCATTCATGTTTAGGTACGGATGCCATTTTCTAAGGACTAGAGCTGTCTTTCCTACTATCTAGGGGCTCCCTCATAGAATCTTAAACTTATCTTCTTCGCATGAAAAAGAAAAAGATAGAAGGCCTTTAGGTAAAGCTTATACTTCAACATTTCCCTTGAGGATCCATTTTCATTTGACAAAAGCCCTTACAACTTCAATATTAGGATGTGAACCCATAAATTTCCCTACCAAGGAGTTTGACATACTATTGATATTATGGTCTAGAGCTTGGTTAGGGATAGAGATAGTGAACTTACTATTAGAAGGGTCAAAAATATTCTTAACAGGAGGTAGAGAGGATTTACCAGTAGGTCTAGTTCCAAAAGGGGATGACCATTTCATTTTTTCCCTTCCGCTATCAACGGAGTGATCACGTGGAATGGGCCCCCCATTGGACCCTTCTCCCAGAAGCCTAGATGAACCCGCTATCTCCTCTGGCAGAGTACCATCAAACTGTAAGTCAACAACAACCTCCGAGATATTCGGAGGCTTATCCTTATCACCTATGGGACCAGTAGCTTTGATCTGGCCACTCCCACCATTGGAACCAGGGTTCCCGCCTTGCTGAGAATTTGAAATTTGAGTTTGCCCATTACTGCCAGCTGCTCCTGCTTCTGCCATTCATAGATAATTGTGGTTCCTATTGAGAAGGTTGTTGATGATTATGGATAAAACTGATTAAGGATGTTTACTATCTTAATATTATTATTTTGTAATTGATGTCAAGAAATTGATTTTCTAATTCAATATGATGTTGCCATATCTTGAGAAGTATAATTTGATGAGTATAAAGATGTCGGTAAAAGACATAGAAAGAATATGATGGATAAGGGAAGAAATAAGTTATTCAATGGGCAACTATTACTGAGTTAGACAATGATGAGATCATGATGATTAGATTATTTTGATATCCTACATATGTTATTGATTGAAAGGTTAATACTATACTATGTTACTGAGCAAAGAACCTAGTCGGTAAACCCTAAGGAACCTAGTTGGTAAACCCTAAGGTTATCGCCATCGGTTAATGAAGGTAGAATATCTACCGAGTGAAGTTTAGTATTTACTGAGTTGCAACCAAGTAATAACAGAATGCATTGAATGAATAAAAGTATATTTAATGAAGGAAGTTGATGAGCTGGCTATGATTAAATGATTGGCATGCCATGAATGAAGTTTGTTAAAGAATCTATGGCAAAGGATAATCACTAGGAAGATCTACAGCTCAGATTGAATCGCAATACCCTACCACAAGTTCCAATAAATATATGCAAGTTCCAAGGCGGGGTAAAACATTTTCAGATCTAAGGATACATTGAACCTGGTCAAAGTTTGAAGGTCTGACGGCTATGATTGATCATGGGAAATGTGATCAAGGAGATTAAGTGGTTGGTGAATTGTTTATAAATAGGGAACTGTTGATAAACAATGGATGCGGGCAAGTGTATGCACAGGGATGCTACATAGTGATTACCGAGCATAGAAGCTTGAAGATCTATTTTGAATAACAGAGTATAGAGCCCAACAGATGGACAAGATTAGTTCTATGTCTATATTGTATTGAGCAAATAAGAATCTACTTTAGTATTTTATATGTGAAGTTGTAGATAGATTTTATTACTGTTATTTTGTGAAGTGATAGAAAATCTCTTAACTGAGTGGACTTAACAGTCTTATTTGTAAAACCCTCTAGTAAGGTGACATTCTAATTGAGTGTTTGAAATCCTTTAACAAGGTCACTTCTAACAAGGTGAAGATCCTAACAGATCTAAGGGAAATCCCTTAACCGGGTCACATCTAGCAATGTGTTTGTAATCTTTAACAAGATTTGCTTTTAACCGAGCATACTCTAGAAGAGTATATTTCCTAGTGGGTCCAAAATCCCACAGTGGTTTTTCCCTATTTGGGTTTCCACGTTAAATCTGGTGTTATGATGTTTATATGCTTTTGAGTTTGCATGTTTAGCAGTTTTGGTTATATTACTGAAGTATATGTTACCGAGGTTGAATCTGATGTTTTTATGGAAGATTAAGTTTGTATGATTCACCCCCCCTCTCTTCTTATTAGCTTGGCATTTGTACTTATCTTTAAGTATTAGAACTATCAAATACAACATTGAGAATCCATTGTGTGAGACTCAGCGGTCGTATTTTGATTAGCTATTGGGTGTGTACCTAAGTCAGCAAGCAAAGGTTTTCATTCTTAGACAACTTCCTTAGGGTTTAGGATGCTTGGAGTCACTTATCATATCATGTTTTTGTTGTGTATTCATCCCTAAATCGACAAATCAGACATCCAAAAAACTGAAAGACATAAGCAAAACATTAAACTTTAGTTATCAAAAATTCAACCAAACAAACTTTTTTTATCTTTGTCCTACTCTCGGTCGTACAAGTTAGGTTCTCTGATGTACAAACCTATTTGCATAAAATCTTATGTCGTACTACATAGAATCATGTGTCGTACTACATAACATCTTGTGTCTTACTACAAAACATTCTGTGTCATACGAAATACTACTTTTTACATGAAATTTATGATTTGTTGTACAGTCAAGTATCTTCTGTCATCTTAAGCTGCATAATCTATTATACGAAACTCTGCATTTGTCAGTCCAGAGCTATGTCTTCCATGCTTGTTTCAGATTTGTCATTTATGCCTGATCAATTTGCAGTAAACATAAACACCTGTTATCTATCAAGCTGTGCCTAAATTGTCTGCTTGGTTTGCTTGGTCAAGTTATCATCCATCAAAATCAGAGTTTAGAAGATAAACACCTCAAGATTTTCAAGTGCTCACCCTCAACAAGTTCAAAATCTAAACATCTCAAAGTGCACTATCACCCTCTTTGGTAAACTGATCACTCAAACATAGTTTCTCATCAGGATCAATCATCCTTTATCATGAAACTGAAATGTTTTGTCAGGATAATCGTATCCCACATCATAGGATATATCATTCCTACTGGACTTGGTTCTTATTAAATCATCATCATTGCACCCCTAAATCGAAGAACGAAAAACTTGCAAACTTTTAAACACTTGAACCATCCTTTTGCGTCATATCACGCTATCACATTTACCTTGACAGTTGATCACTTATCAAAACAACCTTTTGGACAATCGAATACTAGCAAAACCAACACATGTGTATGCTCATTCTAAAAATAGAGCTCAGAGACGAAAAATTGCAGAGATAGAAATTAAAACATTGGAAATAACTGAAGAGCATATAACCATGGAACATGAAGATGAAATACAAGTTGAAGAAGAAATAACAAAACAAAATATCAGAGACATCAAGAAAGATCCTCAATTTGACAAGTTTATGCAGAAATTATTAGAGGGAAGAAAAGAAAAATATTTCCTAATGCTAGCCAAATTTGGTGCTACACTCCCTCAAGACATTGATGTGAACAAATTGAAACAAAAGAAAAGTGACCCTCCCCCTAATAACGAACAATATGAGGATATCTTTGGTCTCAAAATGAATGACACATAAATTCCTAATAACACCAGAACCAATGAAGAAACCTACATACCCAAAAGAGATGAAGTAGAAATTCTGAATAACATTCAACCCAATGAGGATATAAGAAGGGGTAGAGATGAAACAAGAAGAGATCCAGATCCTCCTAGAATAAAAAATCATGTTGATAATCCTATCATAACTCTCACACAACAATTACAAGCAATGCAAACACAAATTCAAGATTTGCAAAGAGGAAATGTTAGAAGATACTCACTTCAAGAAATCTATCCTTATCCATTTGACAAAAATATAAACATGATATCATTTCCTATAGGTTTTGAAACTCCTAGATATGAAAAATAAGATGGAAGCACTGACCCTCAAGATCATATATGAGAATTTTGCACAATGAGTATGGAGTTTGTACATGAGGATACCTACTTAATGAGACTATTTCTAAAAAGCTTAACTGGACTAGCTATGGAATGGTTCTCCAAACTTTCACCTAGAATCAAATCATTTTCAAAGTTGGTGGATAAGTTTGTTTCACAATGCTCTTACAACATACAACATGAAGTAACAATGCTAGAGCTATGTAATGCCAAACAAAAGAGTAGAGAACCTTTCATGATATTTTTACAATGATGGAGACGGTTAGCTTCATGGTATCCTCGTACAATGCCAGAATATGAAAAAATGGACATATTCATCGACAACTTAAATGATCAAATGAGATATCACTTAAAACTACAAGGAAACCAAAGTTTCAGAAAAATGATCGATAACGGAATCAGAATGGAGGAAGCCATGATAAAGAAAGGTGAGTTGAAAATATACAAAGGAGTCCATCCACCTAACAACAATAATAACAACAACCACAAAGACAAGCCAAAGTTTTGGAATAGAAATCAAAATGTCGTAATGATGGAATAGTGGATAACAACAATGTGAAACCAAAACAACCGATTTTTAATTTATCCACTCACTCAGCAGTAGCACAACAAAACAACAATCACCAAAGAGCAACTATTAAAACTTTCTTTTGAAAACAATTTACAGACATTGGTGAACCCCTTGGATCAGCACTAAAAACACTTCTCGCAAACAAATTGATCACTTTACTAGAAGAAAGGAACTACGAACCTCAAATAAAACCACCCTGGTGGAATCATAATCAGTATTGCGATTTCCATCGAAACAAGGGACATCACTCAGATAGTTGTTAGAAGTTGAAACATATCATACAAGATATGATTGATAATGGAGTAATAATTATGGATGGACATACAACAAATGAATCTCATACAAATTTTAAGACTTCTCTCCCAAACTATGAGAAAGGTGAATCATCAACAACAAACAATGGTAAGGGTAAAGCAAAGGTAAACTACGCTCATACATATGACAATGTGGTAAATGTGATTGTAGTTAAAGAAAAACAAAATCAAGAACATGCTCATGCTATTACAAGAACAAAAGCCAAAGTTGTTTTCTAGGTCCTACAACAAACACATCATCCACTTCAACAAAACAATACAATCTAGTGGAGCAATTGCAGAAAACACCCACACAAATATCAATCTTAAAACTTTTAAAGCTTTCACCTGCACATAAAGAAATTCTTGAATGAGCATTAGTAGATACCACAATATCTAAAGATCTTGATATCAATCAATTCCACACCATGGTGGGACACCTCACAACCCCTCATTGCTTATCATTCACTAAAGAAGATGACATGTCCTTGAAACACCCTCACAATGCTCCTTTTCGTATTGAATTCCTCATTCACAAAATGCGAGTTAAGCGTGTTCTAATAGATGGTGGAGCTGGCCTAAATATTTTCTCATTGAGTCTTGTTCGTGCCTTAGGATATTCAAAAGATGCAATTGATTTCTAGAAAATGATCACCATAAAAGCCTATGATGAAGAAGAACGTTCCTCCAAGGGAATTGTGATACTACCCATCAAAGTGGAACCTCTATAAAAACACACAGCATACCAAGTTCTAGACTTGGACTTATCATATAATGTACTCCTAGGGAGACCATGGATACATGACTTACAAGCTATACCATCAACATATCATCAATGTATCAAATTTCCCTACAAGGGACAAGAAATCACAATCTCTGCAAATGCAAGTCCAATCCAATACTACAACAATCTAAAAATGGCTCAAGAAGTAATCGTTCCACATAATAGGGAGGCAACAACATCAAACACACAATCCAAGGAACAATCATTTGCATCAATTTTATCAAGCATGGAAAAAAAAATGTAGCTAAGAGACCGAGGGAACGGAGAATACTCAATATCACAATTACCACTTTCTCCAAAATCCTTGGGAAAACCATCAAATTCTAAACAACAACCAATTGTGAAACATCTTCCAATATTTGATGGAGCATTCATTAGTGTTGGAACCTTATCAAAGGAAATAAAAAACAAAGATGTGCTACAGTGGATATACAAAGATGAAGAGGTTCAACAAAAGGTCAACAATGTCAGAATACCTACAGAAAAATATGGAAAAGGATTCAACATTCTTCGAAGGATGGGATACACTGGAACAAGCCCTATAGGAAAAAGAAAATAAGGTATCTCGGAACCTATTCAGCCTCATACTCAGCAAACTATAGACAAAATAGGTTTAGGATATGGACAAGTCACTCTACCAGAAAACACATCTTTTAGTCAACAACGAGAGGAATATGCAAACAGACAAGAACAATTGACCATCAAAAAGGAAGAAACATCTCTTACACAACAAGCACAAATCAAACAAAGATGGAAAAAGAAGCAAGCTCCAAATCAACAAGTGAAACAAACCAATGATATATCTCAAGTAGCATTAAATTTCAATCAAAACAAACATGAACCTAGTCCTAATCAAGGAGAACTCATAGCAAGATTGACAAAACTCAATATCAGTCTGGAAGAAGTTGAATATAAAAGATGGAAAAGTATAGCTAGAAAAGAAGAAGAAATTCTATATGACCAAATCTTTAGATTACAGGCTGCAAGTGATATAGATTCTAATGAATGGGAATGGGATTCCTATCACTCTGAAGAATCAGCTAAAGAAAATTGCTTTGAAGGAGATGTAGGAGTCAATATAGTTCACACATATGTAGTACAAACGTCATGAACTAGTTCAATTGAATTAGAATCACATTCGGCTAACTTGGACTTAACCGAGGACAATCGGGAATTTCTTACGTGAGATCATTCTAATGAGAGTACCATCCTAGACATCGACGTACGTATTGAAAACTTTGATACATCCATCATAACCCTTGAAACCCTCGAAACATACCAACCTGAAGATCCCCTACCTCTAATCCACCCTTAGCTTATTGATTGGGAAAATGAAGGACATACCACCATTGATACCTTTCCAAATGACCATTGATATCTTAATGCAATTGAACCTATAACAACTTTCACCAGGAATTTTAGCAACGCATCTTCCAGTCAAGTGGGTGCCAAATCTCTTAGTCACAAAAGTGAAAATAAAGAAAACAATATCAAGTCTAATGCTGAAAACCAATTCTTGGCAACATTAGATCAAGAAAAAGTAAAAACAAAGGACACATCTAATGGTGAAAACCTCCTTGAGGCACCGGAAGATGGGAGATTTGACACTTTACCTAAAAACTAACAAGAAAGATCATCCATTTTGATTGAACCAACAAAGATAGTTAACATTGGCACAACAGAACAACCAAAGATTCTTCATCCAGCGACTTCTCTATCAGAGCAAGAAATGCAACAATATGTGGAATTCTTCAAACAGCAACAGATCAATTTTGCCTAGCCATATGCAGACAGGCCAGGGTTAGATCCAGAGCTTATTATGCATCACTTAAATGTTAGTCCAGGAGCTAAAACAGTCAAACAGAAGTTAAGGAAAATGCATCTGCATATCGCTCTCCTAGTCAAAGCAGAACTAAAAAAATTACTGGATGTAGGATTCATCAGACCTGTAGCATATCCTCAATGGATATCCAACATTGTTCTTGTTTCAAAACCAGATAAAAGCATTAGAATATGCACAAATTTCAAAGATCTTAATAACGCATGTCCAAAGGATTACTTTCCTTTGCCTAACATCGACATCATTGTAGATTTAACTGCTGGACACTCCATGTTTTCTCTAATGGATGGTTTCTGCAGATACAATTAGATCAAAATAGCACTTGAAGATCAAGAAAAGACAACTTTCACATGTCCATGGGCTATGTTCTGCTGGAATGTCATGCCTTTTGGATTAAAGAATGCAAGTGCTACATATCAAAGAGCTATGACAACAATATTTCATGACATGATGCATACTTTCATGGAAGACTATGTGGGTGACATATTAGCTAAATCCTACAATAGAGAAGAACATATAGAAATACTGGAAAAGATCTTTGATAGGTTAGAACAATACAAGCTACGACTAAATCCTAAGAAATGTACCTTTGGTGTTACTTCAGGAAAGCTATTGGGATACATTGTTTCAGCTATAGGAATCGAAGTAGATCCAGCTAAGGTAAAAGCAATGATGGAAATGACATCTCCCAAGAATATCAGTTAGCTAAGATCACTGCAAGGAAGACTCCAGTCAATCAGAAGATTTGTTGCCTAACTAGCAAATAAATGTCAACCATTTACACACCTATTGCACAAACATGTTAATTTCAAATGGGACCATCAATGTGAAGAAGCATTCAACAAGATCAAGATATATCTCATGCAACCACCTATTCTAATGTCACCAATTCTAGGAAAGCCATTATTACTTTATGTATCAACTACTGAAGCATCATTGGGAGTTTTGCTCACACAACAAGATACAGAAGGAAAAGAACGAGCCATCTACTACATCAATAGAACACTAGTAGGATATGAGATCAACTATTCACCAATAGAAAAAGCATTCCTGGTAGTAGTTTTTGCTTCTCAAAAACTACAAAACTATCTACTGTCTCACTCCATCAAGTTAATAGCTAAAATTGATCCTTTGAAGTATTTGCTCAGCAAAGCCACATTGACAAGATGACTAGCAAAATGGATCATGATTCTAAGCGAGTTTGATATCGAATATGTTGATAGGAAAGCTATCAAAGGATAGTCATTGCAAATCAACTAGAAAAAACACCACTTCAAGATGATCATCCTTTACAGATTGAATTTCCTGATGCTGATATCCTAACAATCACAACAAAAGCATGGCAACTATACTTTGATGGTTCATATACACAACATGGATTAGAAGCAGGAATTTTATTCATCGCACCACAAGGTCATACAATCCCAAATGCATACAAATTAAACTTTCCATGCACAAACAATATAGCAGAGTATGAAGCATTGGTAACAGGTATCAAAATGGCTATAGAATGGAATATAACACAACTTCAAGTCTTTGGAGACTCTCAGCTCGTCATTAATCAAATCAATAATGACTATTAAACAAAGGACAAAAAGATAATGCCTTATAAAAAGATGGTGGATGATTTCAAGAAATACTTTGTAGAAATAACTTTTGAACAGATCCCAAGAAATGACAACAAAGCAGCAGACGCCATGGCTACACTTGCTTCTCTATTACAGACATAGGAAAATCAACAACGTTATGAATTCCTAGTAGAAGAGTTGTTTCATCCTGCTCATAATTGTCTTGATTCCCAAACCATCTGTCAAATTATTGGACATGATTCCTCCCGCTATGGCCAAACTTACACATACCTAAAAGATAACACCTACCTCCTGAATTATCAAAAAATCAAAAGATAAACTTTATTCGCCAATCCTCCCATTATACTTTTGTCATGGATACCCTGTTTAAACAGGGTCTAGATGGTAATCTCTTACGATGTCTTAAACAAGAAGAATCTGAGAAGGCCTTACATGAAGTACATAATCACATTTGTGGTACTTATTCAAGTGGTCTTACCCTTTCGAAAAAACTCATACGCTTGGGCTATTATTGGCTGACTATGGAACGAGATTCTTTTCAGATAGCTAGAACATGCAAACAATGTCAAATCCATGGGAACTTGATTCATGCACTAGCACAAGAACTTCATGCTTTAGAAACATCTTGGCCTTTTTGTCAATGGGGTCTTGATCTGGTAGGAAAGATAAATACCTCTTCATCTAATGGTCACAAATTCATCCTTGTAGCTACAGAATATTTTACAAAATGGATTGAGGTTTTACCTCTCACAAATATCACAAGAAAACAAATTGTTGCATTTACCTTGAATTATATCATCTGTCACTATGGAATACCAATGACCATTATCACTAATAATGCGTGACCATTCAAGAATCAAGATGTACAAGAGCTATGTGAGAAGTTCAAAATCCAGCACATATTCTCCACACCATATTATCCATGAGGAAATGGGCAGGCAGAAGCATCTAACAAAACTATTCTAAAAAATCCTCAAAAAGACAGTGAATGATGCTGGGAAAGATTGGCATATTCAACTAAACCTTGCTCTATGGGCCTACCATACCAGTATTCCCACACCGATAGGTGCCACACCTCTCTCTCTTGTATATGGATCAGGATCCATATTGCCAATCGAAGTAGAGATACCCTCTCTACGTGTATCACTAAAAGGTCTCATCCCAGATGAAGAACAACGAGTATCTAGACTACAAGAATTAGAACTGATCCATGAACAAAGACAAAATGCCTTTGATAATTTAAATGTATATTAGCAAATAATGTGCTGGAGCTATAATCACAAGGCTAAACCACAAGTTTTTCAAGTTAGGGAACTAGTGCTAAGAGAAAATCCACACAACCAAGCAAATCGAGAAAAGAAAGAAAAATTTGAACCAAACTAGTTAGGTCCATTTGTGGTCACAATAGTATTTGGGTCAAGAGCATATCAGCTATCAACACAGGATGGAGATCAACTTGAAGAACCCATCAATAGCATGCATTTGAAAAAAAATTTGTCTGAAAAATTAGAAAAATCAAAAACAGTGAAAAATCAAAAAAATCAAAAAAAGTGAAAAAGCAGAAAATCCCCAAAAAATAAAATATGAGAAAAAGTGCAATAAAAATAGATGGTGAAAACCTAGTAAACAAAAGCTATCTATCTGCTAGCTCTTCTATCTATTAGTTCATGCATTTTTCCGCTTGCATCCATTCATTTTCCATCAAGACTGTCCACATCCATCATAAGCATTTGTACATACTTAGGCATTGCAGATGCTCTCTCACCATGGTTTGGATCATTGAGTATATCATAATGAATTTGTTTCTAGGCTTGGGGAAAAATCATGCACTTAGCTAGGGGCAAAATTCTTGATCGTTTTGAGCTTAAACAAATAGGTAGAACAAACAATTAGACAACTCTTATCAAGTGAAAACTGAGACACATCCAACACTGAACACGAGATCAAACTATCAACTATCAAGCTATCATAAAATCAATCTAAGCACATCACACACATTTTAGTGGATGATATCCTTTTGGATAATGATTTTAACATGATTGTTCAACTTTTCTATATTCCTTTTCGCTATCATGATTTTGGAGTGACTCCAGGGTGTCATTGACTAGAGGAACAAGGAAGGAACATGATATTTTTCTTGTGTGTTGTCTGAAAATTAATCATTAATATGTGCAAATTTGTCTTGGGACATTATCATCGGAGTATCATTGAAGACATTTCCAATTTGCGTATTGAAATGATTAATACTGCCTGTTTTACACAAGCAACACTTGGGTAATCTCGATTCAATTATACCTTGATGCTTGTGCTAACTTGCTATATCAAAATCCAGGAAAGAAGTGCTCAAGTCATCACGGTTTACTTATACCATCGATGTTTGCACTTAATTCCCACATTTCAAAAGCTCAATGATGACAAAATGCAAAATAATCTAATGACTGGTCCAGTCGTAGCTTTGCATTTCATTGCATTTTAGCTTCGATTTCATTCTTGTATGGGATCCCACATGCTCCTTTTATCTAAGGTTAAATCTATCACATTAATCATCAAAGTACCATCACGAGTGTATACACAATCAGAATGATGACTCATCTCTCTCATGATATTATCGACCTAGCCCAAATCTTATGCTATCTCTCTCAACAGAATCAACATCAGCATATCCAAAAAATTTTGCAACTTGATATCAAGATACTATCAGTTCTTTATCTAATCAACCTTATCAAATCAAATCATTCATTCAAACCTAATCAATTCTGATCATGTCTTATATAGGATGAATCCTTCCTAAAACCAGATGATCTGATTCTAATTCATGTCTTATACAAGATGAATCCTTCCTGAAACCAGATGTTTTGATCATGTCTTATACGGGATGAATCCTTACTAAAACCAGATGCTTTGATCATTGTTGTCTTATATAGGATGAATCCTTCTTGCAACCAGACTAAATCAAGATCTTATCAATCTAATCAATCAAGATTTATCAATCTTACCAATCTAAGCAATCAAGATAATAAAAGAACTCGTATTTTCATCAAAACACAGTTGCAGAGATCAAATCAAATCTAACGAGATCTCAATTTTGCAAAAACTCCAAAGATCAATTATCTCAATTGATCTCCCGAGGGGGCATCATTGTACTAGAATTTAGCAATCAAGAGCTGGGGCATCCTATCAAATCAATATCAACATCAAAATGAGATTATTCTTTGAATCAATGCGTCATCACACCTCGCTTCAAAGAGGGGCAAAATGTATACACCTAAAAATGGTCTAAAGATAATTAATTAAATAAGTAATTATTTAATTAATCTCCCTCCCCACTTTAATTGAATTCATCAACAATTTGATTAAATCTCCCTTTCATCTACTTATTAATAAATCTAAGGATTTATTTAATAGGTTCATTTCAACCCTTTGATTAATTAATTCAAATTAATTAATTTCCCCCATCAAATTCATTTCTTCTAAATCCCCTAATTAATTAAAACAAATCTTATGAGTTGTTGAGATTAATTAGCCTTTTCCTATTATTTGAATTTTTAAATTCAAATTCTCCTAACTTCTACGCCTCCTAAACCTAACCTACTCCATCTAACCCCGGGTTTTGCCTAACCCCATCCTAGTTTGCACATCCTAACCACCATGTCCCCTTTCCTTTAACACTTTACCCTCTCATGAGAAAATATTTGTGACACTTGTCACTAAGTGTTCCCTTTCATCCAAATTCTTCTAGAAGCCTCTTGACACTTGTCACCATGGAGATGACAATGTTCCCTATCATCCAACCCATTTTCCTACCTACCACCAATTGTCCCCTTTAATCCAACCCCTTTGCCAACTTCCTCCAATTTCACCATTGATATCTTTAGACTTAATCTTGACCGTTGATTCCTACCACCTCACCCCTAGCCTTGGGAAATCCTATAAATAGACGTCATTTTGGAGCACAAAGGGTCCCAATTTCATATCATTTTTGCATATCGATTGATTCATCTCATTTGCATTCAAGCATTGTTACTATAGGCATCTAGCTTCTAGTTTATAATTCTTAGCATTGTTATCATGTTCAAATCTTAGCTTAATTGCATCTTCATTCTAGCCGATTTTCTAGAATAATCATGAAATCATGTTATCGCAGATTTTTCAGAGGATCGTGGACACTTTCAACACGTTCCCTTCATAATTTACTCCTTAGATATAGATGTTTTTTTTCCTAAACCTTCACAATAACTACTTCCTATCTCCCAAGAACTTCTTAATTTTTTCCTTTCCTTAAAAAAATCATCTTTATTCTTACTCTCCTACTTTGATGTCACTTGCAATAAAATAACTTGAACAAGAGAAGAATATAATAGGAAATATGCTACAAATACTTGAAAATAATAATTCATTTCAAGTGGGAAAACCTCCAAATATATCCAATAGGAACACAATTTATAATATCATGATAATAAACTAATTAGTAGATCCAATATCTACCCTTCTTATCCCTTAGATTCCACTTAAACCAACTTAGGTACATATATATAATATCTAGGATGACTTAATTGCATAAATAGTGTTATAACAATGATCATATAGCTTAAATAAGTTAATGTAAGCACAAGCCTACTACTCATAATCCTATGCGCACTATATGGCTAAGGGCATAACAATTTTGGATTGTTAAAATTTATTTCTAAATCATGACAAACTCCATTTAATATATGACTTGTTGATTCATGTGTAGTCAAACATTGTAAATGGCCTTACTTTTCTCATTAGTTAAAAAAAATACAAAAAAAAACTTCAAAAACATTATCTTTCACATTGAACCAATGCATTTCAACTCTTATTTGTCCCTTTGGATACAAAGTTCTATTTCTATGGATTGTGTAATTTGTAAAACATGTATCCCTTGAAACACCAATTTCTACACAAACCCTTTTCTTTGGTAAATGAACGATATTACTTATTTTATGCGTCACAAACAATTAAAATTAAAGGGACTATGAAACAGTAGCAAATTCATTTCAAATATAGATATAAAAAATGCCTCCATTTCATATCACAAAATCCCCTTAAGATGGTAAAAACCTAGACTAATGGTTAGTGACATAAATTATAAATAAAACACAAAAATGCATTCAAAAGATACACAAATAACCTTTAAACCTAGATTTCTTGCATCTTCCTCCAATTGAGCTTCAAGTGGAAAGTGCCCTTGATGTCCACCTAAATTTCTCCTTGAGAGGGGATAGATGTGGATTTATCTCCACTACACAACAATGTATGATAAGGAGCATAGGCTAAATATGATGGATGATGGTTAAGCTATGAAAATATTTTGGCATAACAAGGGTGCAATGGATAGATTTGGGGCTCAATTTAGAAACATATTAATACTCAAATGATGCATGATTTGTGAGGAGAGAAGACTCCAATTTTTAGATTGGAGGAGGCTAAAATGTAGGGCCAAGATTGATTTGAAATGAAGGGCTAGGATTGAAAGAAAGTGGAAGAGGATTAAGAGGATAAGGTGTGGGATCCAAGAGATATGTCATAAAGGCATTTCTTGTCTCCACACCCCACAAGTACATGAGGAACAATTCCCCAAGTACATTGGGAAGAGAAATAGGAATATTATATTCCTTGGGGAAAGGAAGGAGGAATTAAAAATTCCAAAATAAAAGATTGTGTGGGAAGAATAAAGAGATAAAGGAATTAAAAATTCCTTAGGAAGAGAAGGAATGGGAATGTACAAGGATTTTACATTCCTTGGAAGAGGAAAAGTTGGTGCATTTAAGGTTTGAAGGGGAAGAGAAGAAATCCATTTATGGCAAAGAGTTGACCCATTCCTAATCAAGGTGATTAGGAATGTGCAAGTGATTAAGGGTACTGATTAGGTGCACTGATGAGGGATTAAAATACAAGTGGGAAGGTTAGGAGGATGTGACATGAGGAGAAATAATGAGTGGAGGAATATAAAACTGATAGAAATGATAAGCATGGTTAGAGAATGATTAAGTAGGCTAGATGATAGGATTAGGAAGGGTGATTTGTAGGAATCACATGACCAGCTTAGATAATTGAAATAATTAACTAATAGAATTTAGAAGAAATAATGATTGGAATGACTTTAAAAAAATGGGGAAATAATTAATTTTTATAAATTAATTATAAGACTATAGTGATAAGATTAATTAAATTTGATTTAATTAATCTTAAGAGGAAGGGGATCAACACAATTAAATTAATTAGTTATGTGGAAAGGCTTAAATTAATTAAATATTAATTTAATTAATTTTAGACATCTATATTTGCCCCTCTTTTACATGGTGGAAAAATTGGTGGTGGGTAAAAGACAAAGAAGGATACCCCAATGTGAAGACGTGGGTGAGGTATGCCCCCTTAAGAATTTAATCAGAAAATTTACAATATTTCAAGAAAATTCTTGAAAAAGAAAAAAACAATGAGAGAAGGATGAGAAAGATGAGGAAAAAAGAAAAGGGCATGAAGAGAATAGGAGAGAAGGAGAGAAGAGGTGAAGAACATTTGATAGAAGGCCAAGAGAAGGGCCCATACAAGCCACACAAGACCCATGGAGGGGTCATTGTCACACACACTATTAATTGAGTTCATAGTGATCAAAGAAAAGGATAACCATGCCTCATATTCCATGACACGACCACCACACCAAGAGGGTTCACTGATACCAAAGACTACCAAAGTACAACCCACCGGTATGTACCCTATCCCTAACCTATTGATTTTGGTAGAATAACATTTATTATATGTAATAAATGAGAGAAAACTTGGTTGAGGCACAGATCTTGATTGCTAAATCAACATCTATGCCCAGGGAACAATGTCTACAAAGACAATCCCTGCAATCCTAGACATGAAAAGGCCTGTGTAGACGTTGATCGCCAGATTAGCATATGTGTTGTTGCAGCTAGGGAGATGAGGAAGGATCTGTAGAATGATATCTTCATTTTGCATAACAATGTGGGAGGCATGGGTTCAATGTCTCCATCTAGGAAACATTATCTCGGCCTGGGAGGGGGGAAAGAGAAAAGAAAGAGAAAGAAATGGATCAAGGGGCTTTGATGAGATTCCCCGAGGCTTAGGATGGGTTAGAATCTTAAAGGAAAAGGCTAACATGAATGGTTGGATGGTTGCAAGAGGATTCCATCATCTTGGGATCTCGAGAGCATTGGCTACCTAATATGAGGCTAAAAAGTCATCTACACAACGATGAGTGGGCACTCATGGCATGGTGTGGATTGGAGTTCATCTCTCAGTAGCCCTGAATTTGATGCCTTGTTGTGATGATGAATGTTTTTTGTTGAGAGTTGGCATAGTGAAACCTGTTCTTTTCACTTACCGATGAGAGAGGCCAGCATCACATTGCTTGATGTTTGGTGGATCTAAAGATATCAATCTACTAAGTGATTTCAGATTACAAGATAGAGGGTGAAGATTGGTACCTATAAAGTGTGTTTTAGATAAATGATTTATCAATGGACAAGACTCGTATGTCCTTGGATTGGGTGATGAAGTGATAGTGACATATCCCAAGGCTTGTGTTATTCATGTGCAGACTCATTAGTGGGAGGATGATCATCGATCTTAGTGGGCATGGTTTCTCTATAGGTTGGTCCCAATGTGTTTACTACATATTAGAGGATGGTATTCATTATGCATGGGGTGTAGTAATTTTGGAGCAGTTGTACCACGTATGCACATGTGTGAGTATTGGGGGTAAAAGAACCTTGGTACGAGTGTGACTCTCTTACACATATGGGCTTGGGAGAACATTGTTGTGACTTGGCCACTGGGAGTGCAGGCATAAATGCACTGAGATTCATATGTAGATAGATACAAAGGGTTGCTTCACTATACTAGGAAAGGAGCTCCGTGGTTTTGGCATTGTCTAATTAATGAGATGATGAATTTCACATGGTGACCATTCAAATGCTATGAGTGGTGGAGTCAAGATATTCTACTAGTTTTTTCTCAGTCACAGTGTTAGTTGTTCGGGTGTACAATGCATATTATTGATCAGTACTTTCCTCATAGGGTGATGCGCTAGTTCAGTGTTCAACATGATATAGTGGGGGAGGAGTGGACACATCCCCATATCACTAGGGAGACAACCACCTAGGTTGATGCTATTAGGTTGTTTGAGTTTTGGCTGAGTTGGATAGGGATATAGAGAGTGGCATAGGATGCGAAATGGGATGTTGTTGATCCCAGGTGTATATGAACATATTCCGCTTGGTGGGAGGTGCACCAACCAATGTAGTTGACCATGTTAGGGGAGTTGGATTTGGATGAGGTTGCACCATTGGTTGATGAGGTAATCGGGGGAGAGGAAGACATAGCTAGAGAAGGAGGGGCAGCTGAGGGACCCAGTTGGATTCAATGAGTGCTTAGGAGAGGAGGTCGGGACAACCATAAGTATAGGTATAGGTGCTAGCACAAGCACAGGGAGGGGATGGATAGGGGCAGACAAGATAGGATATGTAGAGATGGGTCCCACAAGGCCAGGTAAGAGAGGCTCTTAGGGCATAGGATCCACATGTATAAGCACCGACAGAGGTGTGAGCACAGGTTGGGTAGGTAGGGTAGGATATACAAGGATAGGTATTGTAGGTCACACTAGACTAGGTTCTCTTGGAGAAAGATAATGAGAGAGATTGTGCACTCAGTTTGGAGGATGTGTTAGCAGTCAAGAGAGGGAGGGTAGAGAAGAAGTGGGCCTAATTAGATAGCCTACAGGGAGAGGTGGAAAAATTGAGGAGGGAGGTGGATGACTTGTGAGTGGATCTTGAGGTAGCTATAGCTGAGAGAGATAGCTACCAGATAGAGGTACAAACTACCTCTGAGATGTTAGAGGCAGCTTGGGGAGGGGAGATGAGATAGGATCTAGAGAGGATGGGTGGGGAGATTCAAGCACTTAGGACCCAATTGGTTTGAGCAGAGGTATATGTTACCCACCTCCGAGGGGAGAGGGATGTGGCTATCCAGTTGCTGATTTTAGGAGGTCTAGCACCAATTTTCGTAAAGATTACAGGTTGCCACCAACAGATAGAGAGGATGGCCAGATAGACTTAGTACTTTAGAAATCTCTACCATTAGGTAGTTCTAGTAGGCCAAAGAGAGACATCATACACATAGAGCACTTGATCTCATAGAGATCAGAGCTAGAAGTCAAGTAGTTCAGTCAAAATGAGGCCACCTCGAGCACCTCCTGCAAGACCATCTAGTAGGTGGGCTAATCCAGGTGTGGGAGATCAAGAGTTCACAAGCTAGCTCTTATTTTGTGTGACATTTTAACCCTTTGGAGAGATGATATATTATTGTATTATGATCAGACACATTATGTTTTTTGATATATATGAGATGGCTCATCATTTTTGGTGGCGATCTATATGATGTAATTTATTATTGGACTTTATTATGGACTTTAGATCTATGTGATGATGTTTGGTTATGATTGATAATTTATGCTTATGATGATTATAATGATCTAATGTGTTTATGATGTGGGATGTATGCATGTCTATATGATGTATGCATATATTTAAAATTTTGATTAGATTATTATATGATATGTTCCTAACATGTTGTGGATGCGGGATGGATGATGTATAATGTGCATATGTGTGTGTTTTGGTGTTATGATTATGTTGAATATGTGATGATTATGTCTAACTCATGGTTTTTGCAAGGTGTAATGTGTATAATATGCATTATACTTAAGATAATTATATGGTCTATATGCTTATGTATGTAATGAGATGAGATCACTATCATGATATTAGATGGATTTGAAATGAGATAATTGCAATGTGATGCAATAGATGAATGGGTAAATTTTAATTACATTCTTAACATGATAATGAGAAAGAATTTAAATGCAAATGAACTAATATGATATACAAAAATGAATATGATGTGCAAATGAGACTAAAAATGGATGATATGACTATGAATTAAAATGTTTAATAGATGAGTTGTAATGAATCCTATCGAATGGAAATGAATAAATAAAAAAGATATGCAAATCACACCTAAATAAGATGAAAATATATGCTTATGCACAATGATCCTAAGATGTAAAAGGAATTAATGTGAATAAACTATAATGCAAAGAATCTAATTTATCATGCAATATGCAATTATTTGAATATCTAAAACGCATAAAAACTGAATCTAATGATAAAGACAACTACATTCTCAATGACATGAATTTGCAATGCAAAAAAAATTAATATGATATATAGTACAATGAAAATATGAATGAAATTGATGCACGTGAAAATACAATGGAGTGGAGATAGACAAATTTTCGCAATGATCCAATAATAATGCAATGAATAGGACTAGATAGAAGAATGGATGAAAAGAGGAAGGGAGAAGGGGATTGAATAAATTGGATTCTCCAAGATAAATGTATGAAATGAGATGAATGAACGGAATGGATGAGACCTCTTGTTGTTTAGATGTGGAGAACAAACCCAGTTTGATTTTTCCAGGGATTATCCATGCCACTTATTATAGGAACCGAGATGTTACGAATATCCAAGGCATATACTAGACTCTCAAACAATAGGTATCACAATGCACATAAGCTCACAAACACCATAATGGTGTAAATGCAAGACTGGAAGATCATACAAGAGAAACCATCAAACACACAATACCACAAAAGATGCCCCGATATACACCAACCCAAGACATACCAAGATATAGGATGATCCACGTAGCCCTTGACAAGAATAGCCATAGGACACAAAATCTAAATCAAAGAGAAAAGACTAATCATGCAAATGACATACACATGGCCAACTGATATCTCTTGCCAAGAGTAGGATGAAGCTTGGTTTGATGGGAATAGATTAAAATACGAGGGAAGCTTAGTGTGATCGGATAAAAGCTCAGTGTACCTCGGACAATCCTTATTCATAGTTTGGAATACAACTCACCATCTCAAGAGGAGGGAGCAATGATGAATAATTGGATGTGTGGATGTGGGTGAACATATAGGGTGAAGAGTGTTTGCATGGATAGGAAAGGGATACAAATATGCATGAATGAAGTATTGATGCAACATGAAGCAATTCATGTGGATTTGAGGAGTGTTCAAATAGATGATTGATCTGACTTATTTACCTTGACCCCTGTCAAATGGTTTTCACCAAGGTACTTCCCCATTGTGCCACAAAGTGGTTTTCATTGATGGATGAATTGATTTTTCTTTATTTTTTTTTTCTTTTTTCATTTTTTGTATTTTTTATGATTTTTTTTTTTTTTATCTTTTTTTTAATTTTTGAAAACTAGTATTTTCTTAAGACTAGGCATAAAACTTCTTCTGATGCATGATGTTCATGGGCTCATCCAAAGGATCACCTTCAGCTGTAGCCAACTGGTAGGCTCCTAATCCATACTTTGTAGTGATGACATAAGGTCAATTCCAGTTAGGCTCAAACTTACCCTTGTTTTCGTGGTCTTGAAGATTTCTCTAATTTTCTATAAGGACAAGGTTAGCAATGTCAAATTCATGGCTCCTGACTTTCTTATTGTAGCTCATTCAGAGGTGATTTTGATATACCCAAAGGTGATTTAAGGCTTTGAGGCACCTTTCATCAACCAATTCCAACTCTTGTAGCCTAGCTACTCTATATTCTTCATCAAGATGGATGTTTTGCAATGACACACGAAGTGAGGGGATCTCAATCTAAAGGGGTAGAATGACTTCAGAACCATAGAATAAGGAGTATGGTGTAGCTCCTATGGGGATGTGAATGCTTGTGCAATAGGCCCAAAGGGAGGGATGGAATTGCAAGTACCAATCATGGTTGACTTTATTGACACTTTTCTTGAGGATATGATGAGAGTTTTATGTGAAGCATCATCTTGACCATTACCTTGTGGGTAATATGGGGTGGAGAAATGATATTAGATGGTGAACTTCTGGCATAATTCTTTGACATCCTAATTTTTTAAAGGTCTGTCATTTTTTGTAATGATAACTTTAGGAATTATATAGTGGCAGATTAGGTAGTTCAGGATGAACTTAGAAATTTGTTTTCCAGTGGTATGGGTGAGTGGTATTGTTTCCACCCACTTTGTGAAGTATTCGATAGCAATGATTATGAATTGGTGACTATTGGATGAGGTAGGATGGATTTTACCTATGAGACCGATCCCCCATTAAGAGAAGGGTTAGGGTACAATAAATGGCTGCAAATCCTGAGAAGGTGCATGAATCTTCTCATCATGCTTCTAACAGGGGATGCATTTCTTCACATAATGGCAGGCATCTTGTTCCATTCTAGGCCAGTAGTATCATGTGTGTAAGAGCTTCTTATCCAAGGTGAGGCCACTTGAGTGTGCCCGACAGATACCTTAATGTACTTCATGTAGTGATGGTTCAGCCTCGGGTCTAAACACCTTAGGAGGGTTCCATCAAAGTTCCTCCTGAATAGGGTATCACTAAGGACAGTGTATCAGGTAAATCGGTGGATGAATGTCTATTGTTGGGTTTTGGTGAGGTGAGGAGGAATGGTTTCATCTCAAAGTTAGGTGAAGGTTTCTTGATAACATGGGGAATAGGGACCAACAAGGACACATACCATGTCTACTTTGAGGATATCATATGCTGATAGTAAAATATGCTCAACCAAGAATTCACATTTTTTATTGTTTATGGGCATCTATAGGAGAGAACCAATTGTAGCCATTATTTCAGCAACTCTATTGTTTGTCCTAGGAACTTGCTCGAACTAAATGGAAGTGAAGTGTTTCTTGAAGTCTTCAACCATGTGGTGATAAGGAAGCAATTTTCCATCCTTGGTTTGATACCCATCATTAACATGTTTAATGACAAGCTAGGAATCTCTATAGACTTGCAATTCAGTGATCTTCCATTGGATAGCCAAACATAGTCCAGTTATGAGAGCTTCATAATTTTCTATGTTGTTTGTGCAAGCAAAGACTATATTTTAGGACTAAGGGATGCAATCTCCTTGAGGGGTGATAAAAAAGATACCTTTCCCCAAACCATGTTTCATGCAGGAACTATCAAAATATAATTTTCATTGAGTAGATTGTGTGATGAATATGATGGAATCATCTGGAAATTATATAATGAGGGGGTGATCTCCTTGAAGGGGAGTTTTAGCCAATTGATCTGCTATGATTTTTCCTTTAATTGCTTTTATATCTACATACTCAATGTCAAATTGACTGAGTAGCATGACCCATTTAGTTGTGCACTCAGTAAGAGTAGCCTTGGACATCAAGTACTTAAGGGGATGAATATTTGCTATGAGTTTGGTCTTGTTGTTAAGCATGTAGTGGCAAAGAATTTGAGTGTTAAAGACCACTGCTAAGCATTCTCATTCTATGAGAATATAGTTGATCTCATATCTAACAAGAGTGTGGCTGATGTAATATATTGTGTTGGGAGTATTTAAAAATTGAGTCAAGTTTATAGGCCTATTTCAAAAATTTGCTCTGCATACCTAAATAAGTCAGTTTGAATGGCCTAGTTAGCAAGGGGGTAAAATGGAGCCAGTTGATTTTCAGAGGGTAAGGCTCGGGATTCATGTCCCACACCTTTCATTTGGCCTATTCAGTGATGTGAAACTTTCAGAATGCATTTTGGATAAGTTTATGAGGTACCCATTTTGAGGGGTGAGCTGGAAGCACATTTTAGGCACAAATGCAGATTTTATGGAGTAGCCTTCTTTGAGCGATTGCATCTTTTTCCCTATTGATCGTCATGGAGAAATTCAAAATGGATTCAATTGTATGCATAAATGTGAGTCACCCTGCAAAATTTCAGGTCTTTACGAATCCATTTGCTCAGTTTTCAAAACCGAATCCGTTTGCAGTTTGTGTGTTTGCACAAGTGTAAAAATGTTTGTTCCGAGCTAATGTTGGTATAAATGGTGAGATACATTTCAAATTTCAAGCCTTTATCAATCCGTTTGATCGGTTTTCAAAAGGACTCATTTTGCCATCAAATTCAGTTATCCGCACTTCCAGTGTTATATCAGTTAATGTAGCCGTTTTGGTGAGCGCGCCATTTGCATCCTGTCAGTCAGGTGATCAAAATGAGAATTCAAAGATTTAATATGTACTTAAAGGTACCTATGTTCCGAATTTGAGAGCCTACGGAGGTCATTTGGTATTTTTAAGAAAGACATCATGTGTTGCCAGAACATTGACTTCATCAGGTCCGCAGTGTCGACAAAGCCAGTTGGGCATTTTCGGAAATTATTATCTCTTCGCTCGGGACTCGTCTTGATAAACCGTTTGGTAGAAGTCATCCTTGTATATCAGAGTACACACCTGTCAGACGGCGAGCTCCAGAAAGGTGTTTTGACCACATTGAAAATTACGTCTTCGCGATTAAATGCGAAAATTGTGGCGTAATTGCCTGAAGGATGTAAAATGCAATTTTATGATCCAAAAGTGGTGCCGATCGATTCCAGAGGTTTGTTTGAGGTTCCTAAGATATTCCAGAGGCCAGTAGCTTGAAAACGAAATTTTTTTTTAGTCAGACCCACTCTGGGGCCTGACTTGACTTGTTGCTCCAGGCATCTTTTCAGGCAAAGTTTTAATTGTTATTTTAAAATCATATGTTATATGATTCAAGGTTTAAAGTGAAAGCCAGATAGGAGGAGATTATGGACCCTAGCTTCTCACTTGACCATGAGTGGTGGTTCTTAGTCTTATTGTTTGGTAGCATGGTATGGAAAGAAGAATTTCAACTTTCATGGTGGTGTATGATATTAGCATTGCGGATTGGCATGGTTCTTAACTTTTCCAATTAGAGTCATTCAAGCAACTACAAATCAGCAACCTAAGTGAATCATTTATGATTTAAGAGTGAAGCCCAGTCATCTTGCTGAATATTGGGAACAACCTCCAAAGACCTCTCTCACGTGGTGTTTGAAGGAGCCTGCAGAAGCCATTGCTGGACGTGGAGAGTGTGAGAGCAAAAGAAAATTAGCAGCAAATGCCATTTTGTTTTCTCTATTGTGTGCATGGCATTGGAGGTACCAAGTGCATTGAAACTCCCTTTGATAGCAGCTACAACAACAATAAACTTTCAGACAAATGCATTTGGCAGGTGTAAAATTAAATCTCCTTTTGCAGCGTTGAAGATGGAGTTTGGAGGGCTCAAAAACTTCAAACAAAATGAAATTGGCAGTTCATGTGGTGGTGAACATACAAGTTTAAAAGGAAACCATTCAAACAAATGCCAGTAAAGTCCTCCCTGTGTGATCATCAGAAGGCAATGTGTTTTTTTTTTAAGCAAAGTTCAAATGCATGCTTGCCAGCAGCTGGAGTCTTTTAAAACAAATACAATGTGCAGCAGGCAAGACTTCAACAATCAGACCCTCCCTCCACGTGAGCCCTCCAAAAAATGCAATTGGTGTATGCCTGAATCCTCCCATGCTGTGTATGGAAATTGAAAGATTTTAAAAATTCAAACCAATGCAAACAATCTTCAGCTCCCCTCTTCTGCATAACATGGAGATTGGAGTGGAGCAAACAAACCTCACCTCTCACGTAGTGTTTGAAGGCAAAGTTCAAGGTTTTCAAAGCAAATATAAACCAGTCCAATGCTCCTCACGTGGTCTCCTCTGGTAGCAACATCAAATCCCATTCACAAATGAAAGCCCCAGGCAAGGCGCCATTAAAAGTTTCAAAAAATGCACAGTTTCAGGCAAACACATTATCCCACATTGGCTGTGCACTGGGAGTTTTTGGTATTTATATACAAAAACGCACCATACTATAATGTCAAAGCCTTAAAGGCTTTTGACACAAGGTGCCCATGGGCGCCCAAGGCGGGCCCACACGTGAGCACGTTTCCCGAGGCGATGGAAGAGTTGACTGGACGAAGACCAAGTGGACCCCACGCATGCACGCTTCCCGAGGCAAACAAGCAAAATTTTGCAGACGAAGGTCGGGTTAACGAGTGAGCAGGTTCGAGATGGATCGACGGTGCGCGCTATTTCGCAAAGGGAAGATGCACGCGAGTTAAGGCTGCGAAATAGCGAAAGTGAACGAGATCCATCCACGTGGCACGTAGGTGGCGGGTACAGTCGGCAGTCCAGCAAGCGGGTCCCGGTGAGGTGGCGATGACGTGGCATACAAGCAAGCGGCCAAGTGGCAGTGACGAAGCAGATGACGTGGCGATGATGAGGTGTCATCCCAGGTGGCATCCGGTCAACCCCATCAGCCAATCAGAGGCCGCCACGTGGCAAGGCGTCAGAGCACAAATGGAGGCAAAAATCAAATTTTAAATGAATAAATGATATAGTTTAGACTATATTGAAATTCGAAATATTTAAATGATGGATCCATGATGAGAATTAATTCGCCCAGGGTCCAATTTTTGGCCAAAGTATAAAGTATTATATATCGCCGAAAAGCTCTCGGAGCGAGGAATCTGATTATGAAGTTAATTTGGACAAATGTGAAGTATTTTAGAAGCAGTTTTCACGGGAACGAAATTCAGTTAGAGAAGGGACACTTGGCAATTCAGTTACAGATTTGATTTGGTTCCCTCTCTCTTTTTATTCCCCATTCTTCTCAGTTGTAAGGGTTCCATAATTCTGTGAGAATGACTCCAGTTTTCATGGCTTCCAATTTTGAGCATTCTTGAAGATTGTACAGGGCAGGGCTTTTCCTTCAGTAATGGAGTTCAATTCTTGTTATAGGTGTTTTTAGTTGCAGGGTCTTGTGTATGTAAGGCATACATAAATTCACACACGATTGTCTCTAGATTTGTATTTCCATTTTATCAAATTAGATCCTCAAGGAGGATGAAATTTGTTATCTCAAGGAGATAGTTATGATTGTTTGCAGGGATTCTTCAAGGAAGGATTTAAATTCTACAATAAATCATAAAAAATGGAATATAGTTTCAAGATCTGATGATTTTGTGAATGATCTTAGTAATGCATTTATGCAAGGCATTAATGCATGAATATTTAATAATGAAGATGGATTTGCAATCGAAGCTTTCATTTATAGTTTGATGTATGACTCTGTTTCCCTTGGATAAGGCACTGATCTTGCAATTAAAGGGGTTCTCAAACCAATTTAAAACCCAATCAGAATACCTTTAGTTTGTGTTATGTTTTGAAATGTTTCATCTATCTCATGTTCAAGTATACTTGAGTTTTATGTGTAGATCTAGCCCATCTGCAATAAACTACTTGTTTTGGAGCCTTAGTGAGATCTATCTGTTTATGTTGATGCTGTCATAGATGTGTAATAGGTTTAATTCTAAGCATCAAAGGTATACCCGCCTAGGTTTTGCAGAGCCTGAAGAGTAGAAGGATTCATATCCTTGTCATGTTGTCCAAGCCCTGAAGTTCTTCATAGATTGAATTGGCTACTTCATAGATCAATTGCAGGTGTTCTTGGGTTATCACTTTTGGTGAACAACATATTGCATACTCCTTTCCTTTGTCATTAGTTTGTGCAAGTAATTTCCCAGAGCCACTATAGTTGTGGATATGTACAAAAGAAGTGGTTGTCCCAGAATAGGTGGCATTAATATTGGAGGGGAGTCCAAATACTCTTTTAGTTTATCAAAAGCTTTCTAACACAGGAAATCCCACTTAACCTTGGTGTCCTTATATAGGAGATGTGCAAAAGGATGGCACTTATTTGTAAGTTGTGCTATAAACTGGTGGATGGATTGATGTTTTCCCTATAGATTGCAAAGCTACCTAAGTATCTTTGGGAGAGGCATTTCCATGATTCCTTTAACTTTAGCCAAAGCAACTTCTATTCCTCTGCAAGTCACAATGAATCCCAATAGTTTTCTAGATGTGAATTCAAAGACACACTTCTTAGGATTAAGTCATAGCTTGTACAATTGTAGTCTCTCAAAGATTTTTCTCAAGACCGAGATGTGTTCTTCATGTGTCTTATATTTACCAAAGAGGTCATCCATGTTAGCACATATTTTTACAAAATATTTTTGTGCTATATATAGATGCTTTTGCATATAGTTTCATTGTAGGAGCACTTATTGTTGGATTGTATGTGCAGGTGATATGTTGCAGTATCTTCATGAGAAGGCATCACTTAGACAAATTCAAGGGAAGTGTTGAGTATGATGGCATTCTGGCAATCCTCAACTTCAAAATTAGTCTCATTGCAAGAGTACTTTTTAGAAGGTCAGCATAGAGTAGGGTTGTGAGTATGTTCAAAGAGGTAAATGGTGTGGGAGAAACCCTTCAGTATGATTATTAAAAGTTGCATCCATAAAGAGGGCCTTCTTTTGCAAAAACTACAAAATTTTGCTTATTGGCATAAGTCATTCCAATGAGATCGCCTAAGGAGGAAGGAGTATGTTTATCGGAGTAACTCATGCTGATGGTGTTTCCTAAAGTGTGAGCGGTGGGAAAAGGTGTGACTAAGTGGAAATCCATTGGGGTGAGTTACGGTGATGATATGATAGGAATTTGGAGTCATCGGAGTAACATACACTATCAGAAATTAGGAAAAAATGTTATCCCAATACCCGATGGAGTTATCGGTGGAGCTCTTGCCAACAACTGATGGGGTGACATCTTCATAGCAATGACATCAAGTTATTAGGAGGTCATAATTTATGTTACCCCAATACTAAATGTACTAAATGGAGAAGGCAACTTTATCAGAGAGATTCTCTCTAATAAAGTGGTACCAAGCAAGAAAGGGAGCAAGACTCATCAAGATAACATACATTGTTGGGGAGATGTGTTTTGGGTTATCTCGATGCCCGATAAGGAAGATGAGCTCAGCACAAATAAAGTGACTACATCAGGAAAGCCTACGCCGATAGACCAAAGCAACCTGATCAGGAGAGTAAGGTGCAAGAAGACTCATCAGGATCGCTTATGCTATCGGAGGAACATTTTTAGAGTTGTGTTGATGCCCGATGGGAAGAATGCCACAGAGGGTGGATCTATCAGGGAGACTATAACTATCGGAAGCAAGGAAAATACGATACTCCGATGCCCAATGAAGCAATCAGTGAAAGTTATGCCAATCAAGAAGAAAGTTAGATGTCATAGGACCATCAGATGAAGTATTAAGTGACTTCATTCGGAAGGCCAATGGAGTCACTGGAAGAATAAACAAAAGAAGGTTTCATTAGAGAGACATACCCTGATGTGACATAAAGAAAATCTGACTAATAGAAAGGAAAGGTGGATCCATCAAGATAAGTCAAGCCTTGAGGAAAAAAGTGAAACGGTCAGGGTGAGATTAGATGGATTGATTGGAATGACCTATACCAATCAGAAAGACAAAAAGATAATTGAAGGAACGCAAAATATGGATGGCAACAAGTAATTGAATTATCAAGTGGGGTTACGTCAATTGGCCATTAGAATGTCTGATATGACAACTATTATTTAATGCTCACAATCAGGTGGCTTGGATCTGTATGAAGAAAATCTAAGAATTTTTTGATCATTACAGACTCTAGCCGTTGCATATCTAGCATAAAGAAAGAGATTTCGTGCCAGAATTATTCATAGTTTCTTCAGCCGCCAACATTGAAGTTGCAAACAAGAAGCATGGATAATTTAAGATTTCAAGCATTTAATCATGGAGGCTTCTGGTTCACAAGGGAAAAGAAAGGTCATAGATATTTTAGATACACAGTCAACTAAATAAAAAAAGACGAAGTCTGTGGAGGGTGTGCAAAAGTGAAAGTTGAACCAGGACATGATTGACCAGATGCAGTCATCTGGTGCTAAGTCAAGGAGGTCTAAAACCAATTTTACACCAAAGGATAAATTGGAAGATAAGTACAAAGGGTTTGGGGATATCTGGACAACCATAAGGGGCCACAAATTGTTTCTATATCACTACTTGAGGCAGAACAAGGAGATGCCATTGTCGAACCCTTGGATGATAAATTTTGGCAAAATGGTGGTCCCAAATGTTTTTATGAATCTCAAATTGTTGGAATTGCTCACCAAGAAGTAAAACAAAGAAAAAAGATGCATCTAGCTACCAAATGGGGATCCATTCATCTGGATATCTTGACTCATAGAGAAGGATGGTCCTCCTTTTAAGATTACCCTGTTCAGACAATACTTGCAATATACATATTGGGCATGCAGCCAGGTCTGCAGGGAAGAAGTTCCTGATGTTACAAGAATAGGCCCATTGGTGTTGGCTACGGATATTCAAATGCATGAGCCAAGGCAATTTGATTATGTAACTTACTTGGCAGAGAAGCTGCATCAAGGATTTTTGAGTTTGCAAACAGAGCCTAACCCTTCTTTCAAGTTTTACTCATTGCTAATGCATATGGTTTTGTTTTATGGTCAGATGCAAGGTTTGTGGCCAAGAGAATTAAAGGTGACTTCCAGGAACAAAGAGGGACAAAACCAACCAATTCATTATGGGTATCCCTATGGGACTCACAGTTCGGCAAATCACACTATGTGTTGTTTGAAGAATATTTTGTCAAGCCCTTGTATAGATTGTTTGGAGTAGAATGTGATGGGTCTATCTCATAGGAGATTAAAATATTCTTGAGACCCCATGCTTTTGGAGACACTAGAGTCAACCACAATTAGGGTGACTAGTTTGTATGCCATAATTTTACTTTTTTTAGGGTTTATGGTTTTGAGGGTATACCATATATGTTGCCTACATTAGTTCCTAATAGGATTGCTTATTTAGAGATTGTTAGGAAACTTAGTATGTCAAATGCAAAGTATTTGGGTGGTGCACACAAGAAAGTATTTATGCCAAGCACTTTGCATTTTGGAGACTTCACCATTGTATCTACCAAAGCTTATGAGATGATAGAAAGAAGTTGGTAGAGGAGTACAATTTGTATGGACACCAAGCTCGGAAAAATTATGATCCAAAGGGATAAATCCACCATTACAGGAAGAGCCAGACGCTGGGAGAATATTTGCATATACCCATGGAGGCTAAATATTTATTTAGAAACAAGGAATGGGATGAGGCTGATGTAGTCCTAGAGGAATTGAACCAAAAACTAGAAGAGTGGAAGTAGGGGCTTCAAGAACTAAAAGAAGAAGGAGACTATAAGAGTGGGTCTGATGAGAATATAGTTGTATCAACCCTTCATGCACCTGAATTAGAAGAAGTGGCAGAGAGCCAAGAGCAATCCATGGTGAGAATAAACACAACACAGATGTAAGAATGGAAGAGCGTGCATCTTTCATTATAGATGAAGTTTTTATACAATCCAAATAGTTTAAGTAATTCTTGTACCATTACAAAGGGAAAAAGTTGAGGGAAAGCATCCCAAATGTTACCCCAGAAAATGAAGCAGAGATGCTTAAAAATTGAAAGGAGACATTGATGTAGAAGTGGTAACAATGACACCATAGAGAGGGAGATGACTAATCAATGAGGCAAGTATCATTTTGTTCCCAGGATGGGACTTGAGTGCTTCTTTCATTTTTCACAGCTTGTTGCATTATGATAGAAAGGATATGAAGTTAGACATATAGGGTGTTAATGATATTTTTATTGGATCAAGATATGATACAAATGAAGAGGAAATGTTGCTTTGGGCCCTATACCCTCCAAATAAAAGACACAAGATTATAGATGTAGATAAGGCATTTGGGCACATGATGAAGCTGAAAGTGGGAGAAGTTAATCCAATTGTCACTACAGATTTGGGGATTGACATTGCAAAATTGAATAAGGCCCAAATGTAGTGGGTGTTAAAAGAGGGTCAGAAATATAAGAATTTATATGAAGACCTGTTGAGAAGTCATGGTCATGAAGTACCATAGATAACTGATACTGGTGTGCGGTGGAAAAAGAAATATGAGGACCAAATGAAAGAAAACATTAAGCTAAGAAGGAAAATCAGGACTACCAAGGTAGATGTTGCTTGTGTTTTGTTGACAAACAGGTTTGAGCATTTGTTGGAGGTCCTTAAAGAATTCTGGACAAATTGTCAGAAGACCCAAGATAATATGGCTTCTCATGAAAGAACTTTGAAGAGGTTGAAGGCATTGTTGAAAGAGAAGAGTGCCAATGAAAAAATTGTTGAGAAGATCTACAGAAGGTTGAACAAGCATAAGGCATTTGGTGTAGACATTAAGTAGGAATTTACCAATTGTAAAGATATTTTTAGGTATGGTGTGCCAGATATTGTGGATGATACAGAGTAGTAAAAGGACAAAGGGATTTGGATTACAGAATGCCAGAATTTACTCAACACATACCTTAATGTTGCTTGGGAAGATGTTTTGGATATGAAGGAGACAGGTGAGAAGATGGAGAGAATGGTTACCATGGAGATCACTATCAGGGATATTGTATTCAACACCAACACTCACCAGGACAAGTATCTAGAGCACATACAAAAGTGTGATACAATACTAGATGACCAGAACTAATTTTTATATTTTTTATCTAGTAGTTAAGCAATTAGGTGTTAGGTTTTAGTCAAGTTTAGTTTAACAAGATGAAAGGGTGTGTCCTTTCATTTGAATCCTTTGGCTCATATATATGCAGTGAGTCATTTTTGTATCATAAGAGAGAGATAATATTCTGTCATTGGCTGGGCTACAAGTGTTATGTTTTAGAAAAGTCTAATAGGAATGAGGAGTTCATTTTGTGCAAACTAAATGTATGGGAGTATTTGTAAGTGCATTTTTTGTGTACATTCTTATTTCAGAAGTTAATATACAAGATTTCATGCTTTCATCTTCAGACTGTTATGTGTAATTTTGTGTTTGATGGAATCATGTATCCTCTTGATAAATCTTTTAGATTTGTTGTGATGTGCCATCACATGATGTTGTATTGAATGTAATATTGGGTTTTTATTATTCATGCAACACATAATGAAAATTTCATAGTGATGGTCTTATAATTGTCTCTTGAGTTGATAGTGATTCTTGTCCACAAAGTTATTCATTAATGGTCAAATAAGGCACTAGTATGTTATTAATCTTTGCTGAATAATTTTGTATGCATTAGGTCCTTATCAAAGAAATAAATCTTTTGATTTCTATCAGTACTGCTCTTTTTCATAATGGCTTAAAGTCCTAACAGTAATCTTTCACATAACACAACTATATCCACACTTATTTTACCACTTTTAAAGGTATTTGTAGATAGGAAATGTGGAAATCATCAAAGCAATGTAAACATTAGCCTAGTTCAATCACAAAAACTCAATTGCAGTGACCAATCCTAATTACATTCAATGAAAACATGAAAACAAGACATTCAAGATTGAAAGCTAAGCAAACCAAATGCAGATGTCTTCTTCATGTGGCTCCATTGTCAAGGCACTGACAAATCGATCGCAAGATGACAAGATTGAAAATGACAACAATCGATGACAAATCGATCGCAAGATGACAAGATTGATAAGAGGACAAAACCCTAATTAGGATTGATGATGTCCAAAATGATGACAAATGAATACGCACATTGATGCGACAGGATAAGATCGACCAAAATCATGACTGAAGATTGTTATTGACAAGACCAAATTTGACAGCGAGACAAATGAAGAATGCAGAAGAAGGACTTGATGCTCGCAAATGATAAAAAACCAAGTGTGTGACATAGGAGAAATGTTAATGCGACACAAAAACCCTAAAATAAGGCAATGCGCAAATGTTAAAGTATGATTCTGCAAGAATTGACCATTTTTAGATGTCTACAGTATTCAATAAAAAGCACTTTTGTTAGCATAATTGCAGGAAAACCTTTTGTCATCCCTGCAATTGCTAACTCCCACAGTTTAAATTCACTTAAAATAAACCTCTTTTGTGCTTGAGAGTGTAAGGTACACCCACCTGGGTTTAGTGGAGCCTAAAGTGCAGAGGGATTTGGTCTTCGACCATCCCTATTTGTTGGCCAAGGCTGATTGGATCAACTAAGGATTAGGCAAGTCTTTGGTTTCCCAATCTGTGGTTTTGGGCACCAACAATCCACATAATCTAACATGATGTTGTGTAGGAGGTCATGGAAAATAGTTGTCATTGCTCATTAATATGTTGCACCTATGTTCTTTAACCCAAACGGCATGACCTGATAATAGAATGCTCTCCAAGGGGTGGTGAATTTTGTCTTGTGTTAGTCTTCTTCAATGATCTTGATTTAATTGTATCCAGAGAAACCATCCATTAAGGAAAGCATCTCGTGGCTAGTTGTTAGATCAACAATCATGTCTATGTTTGGTAAGGAGAAATTATCTTTAGAACATGCTTTGTTGAGGTCCTTGAAGTCTGTACAAATCCTTATGCCCTAGTGGGCTTGCTGATGGGTACAATGTTTGAGGCTCACTCAGGATAGTTGATGGGCCTAATGAATCTAACATCTACCATCTTTTGGAGTTTTTCTTTGACAAGTAGTGCAATATGTGGATGCATCTTGTGGAACTTTTATTTTACCAGTTTAGCATTTGGTCAAAAAACAAGGTTGTGTACTACCAGCTCTGGGTCAAGTCTTGGCATATCAACATAGGACTAAGAGAAGTTGATTTGTGTCTCATTAAGGAAGATTATGAAGTTTTGTTTCTCCTGATCTGTAAGGGACTTGGCAAGAAGGACATCCTTTGGATTGTCATATGTACCCATGTTGACAACATCAGTTTCTTTGATCATCAATGATGATTTCTCTTGATATGGAGAAACCATGGTAGGAAGGTCAATTCCCTCATCTTCTAGCACAAAATATAGGTTTTCACTAGAAGATACATCCTTTGTTTTTAGTTTTTTGAGTCTGAAGGTGCCTCAGAGAGGTTTTCACAAGGGAACTTCTGATTTTTCTATTTGTTCTCATTTTTGCGACTAAGGGAGTTGACCTGACTATAAAAGTATGTCTCCCTATTGAGTTGGATTCCTTTCATGCATGTGTGATTCTCAAGGTCTCACATGTTCAGTAATGCCAAGATTGCATTGTCATCAACACATATGTCAAGAGTGGGGGGGCCTTGTTGGTCCTAGTCAATAAGTGCTAGGTGGATGAGTTGTAGTTCTGAATGGGTTGCGAGGAGTGATGGGGGTGATGGTGTTAATGTAGGCATCATTGAAGAGGTTATCAAGGTATTAGAAGGGAACTCCTTCGAATTCCTCTTCATCAGAGTCTTCAATTTTAGGAGGTTTTGTTGGAGCACCAGTGATAGTAACTTTAGGCACTAGTGAGTAACCCAAGCCCCTATTGTATTTGTATGAGATTGGTGAGATGAGAGCTTTCCTTAATTGTTCTTGTGATCCAATACCATATCCTTTATATCCCATCTTGTCTACAATAGCATATGCCTTAGGATACATTTGCTTTGGGATATTTGTTGGTGCTTCATCCTCTTGTCAGCAAAGCCAAGAAGTGACATTAGTGTTTAGATTCTCTTCATAAAGTGGACCCCACTACTCAAAGGTGATCATTTTGCATTTCATAGTGGGCTTCTTTTGGACCTTAATTTATTTAGATTTTATATATGACTTAGGAGAGGGTGGGAGTTGTCCCACATAGAGTGCATTTTGAAGTGTGTACTCTCTATAGCCATTGTCAATTATCTTTACCTTGATCTCAAGTTGGGAGGAGGTGGGTGTGACATTATAAGAATAAAATGGAGGTGGTAGAATGGGTGTATTGAGTGGACAATGGTAAGTGTGTTTTCCCTCAAGGAGTTTGTGATACTGGAACGGTTGCAGACTAGGTGAGATAGTAATTTCTCTACCATTGTAAGGAATTTAAAGCATTGATGGCAAGTGGATAGAATGACATGAATAGATTGGATCCATGGGTGGCCAAGGAGAATGTTATAGGGAAGATCAAGTTCTAAGACTTTATATGTAGTTTCCACTATTGCAGGAACCACTTGAAGAGGTAGTGCAATTGTGGCTTTCGAGACCCTTTCTACATCATCATAGGCTTTTATTGTGATTTTGGCAAATGTTTCAACTAGGTCTTTAGAAATACCTAATTGTTTGATCAATTTATATGTAAAAAGATTTAGTCCAGATCCATCGTCTATAAGGACTCTCTTGATTTTATGCTTATCTATGATGGCCTCAATGTGAAGGGGTTTCTTGTGGGATGGGTCCATAGACAGAGCATATTTATATATAAAGTTGAAATGGTGGTACACAGTGAGGTTTTCCATTAAGGCTTGGAATTGGGCAGCGTTGATTTTATCTAAAACATGGGATTGTGGTAGGGCCTTTTCAAGGATCTCTTTGTGAATGAGTGAGGTCTTGAAGAGTTCAAGAATGGATATCTATGCAAGAATCATACCAATGTGATCAAGGATATCATTGAGGCATATAGATGATATGGAATCTTGTGGAGGAGAAAGAGCTCCCTGAATGGTTAGTCTCCCTTTACGTGTAGTGACATTGCAGTCATTTTGGGAATATCATGTGGAAGGTGAAGCACCTTGAATGACTATTTTATCTGGTCTTCTCAATAGTTGTAGGGGATGGGCACCTTGAATAGTTACCCTAGATTTGTGAGGAGTGGATGTGGGGTTAGCTTCTTAGATGGTAATGGTACTGAAGTGGGTGTCAATGGACTCGATATGTCCTACCAAGGATTTAAAGCTGGTAATGTGGTTTGTGTAATCATAATAGACTTCATGATATGATGATATTTTATCCTTACCATGTTTAGGGAAGGGATCTTGATACATTTTAAGTTTGTCATTCAAATTATCAAGCTTAGTGACCACAACCTCAACATCACCTTTGTTAATCAAGTCTTGGATATAATTCTTAAGTTTCATATACTTATGTGCATCATGACCTTGGACATGATGGTAGTCACAACATTCATTCTCACTATCTAGGTTTTGGTTAATTTGCATCAAAAGGATGATTCATGAAAAATACAACAGCGCTAGCCTTGACAAGCTTTTGGAAGATGACCTCTATGGGTTTGGAAAGTGATGTGTACTCATTCTTAGATTTATTGTTGGAATGGGGAGGGTGACCTTGGATGGAGATGTTATTGCAAGGTTGAGATTTCTTGCGAGAATTAGATTGGTTGTTGAATTAAGTATTGGTGGTGGTCGGTTTGGTGGAGATGGTCATAGTTTGGACATGCTTGGCATCGATGACTCCATCATTGACGATATTTTTATTTTTGGACCAAAACCTAGATTTGTCACTAGATGAGGAGGGATCCTGTGAGTTTTTCTGATAACATTTGAGAGTACCTTCTTCTAGGAGAACTTTCTCTAATGCTAGAACTTTCTTAGTGACCCACTCAAAGGAGTCAAGGCACTGACAAGTCAAAGGACTATACATTTTTGGCACTAGGTTGCATTATAAGAACTTTATTTGGTAAGACTCTGGTATGTCCCAAGGTAATTTATTGATGAGGCATTGCCATCTTTGCAAGATGTTAGTGAAAATATCTCCAATCCTCTGCTTTGTGTTGCATAGGTCCATCATAGAGGTATCATTTTCAATGTTATATTCATAATGGGACACAAACTTTTCTACAAGGTCTAGGAATGATTTGGTGGAACCATGAGGCAAGGCCGAGAACCAAGCAAGGGTGGGTCCACTAAGAATTTTGGGAAAATTTTGACATAAGTAGACATAACTATAGGAAACCTCTTGATAGGCTATGTAGAATTCTCAGACATCATCTCTAGGGTCCTCTTTGTCTTTTTATATCTTGAACTTAGGCATTTCAAAACTAGGGGGTATGGAGCCACTAAAAGAGAAGGATCATAGGGACTAGGAGAAATTTACTCAAATGTGTATGGTTTCTTACAAGTCCCATCCTTAAGGTTTTCTATAAGATCCTTCATGTCTTGGATTTCTTGCATGAGGTAGGATTGTTGATTTTGGATGTTAGGAATGTAGTGACCTAAGTTGGAGTTTGGAATATATGTAGACACAGTCGGTATACCACCACCAATATATTTATAGGATGAAGTGGGAGGTTGTGAAGTTATTAATGGACGCAATGCGGTAATGGTGCTAATAGGAGGTAAGCTAGTGTTGATGTAGTTAGCCAAATTTTGAAGAGGTGCGAATGACCTAGGAGGTTGGGAGATGGCAGGATTAGAAGTTCTAGAAAGTATAGAAGTTTTGGGTGTGGAAGTTGCAAGTGGTGGATGAATAATGGTATGAAGAAGAGGTCGGTTTGTAAGGTTTCTCTCTACAGGAGTGTCAAGGATTGATCAGTCGAAGTCAAGGGGCAATCATGCCCCTTGTTGGATAAGTTGAGCGACAAGACCATTGGGATCGACTTTGAAGAATTTTTCTATCATTTGTTGATTATAAGCATCATCCATAAAGGTTTTTAGGTGTAGGAAGTGCTCAGGTTGGTCAACTAATTTTTCTTCTTGTTGGAGATCATGATTGACAAGGAGACTAGATTCAAGCATCTCACTGCCCTAGATGGCCATCTTCTCTTTTTGGGAGAGAGTCAAGACCATACATGGGAAACCTCAAGAATGACAAGGATGGAAATGACAAGTTGAATTGAATGGATTATGACCTAGTGAGAAAAGTGATGAGAAGCACTCAACAAATTTGGATTTGGTTTGATTTGAGCTTGATTCAATTAGATTGGATGGTCCTTGGATTAGGAGGAGTTTGATTTGGATGACACCTTGGTCCTTTGATTAGGACATAGATGGGGTGTAGGGATAAATGACATGGGCCACAAAGTAAGGTAACAACCAAGCTAGGCTAAACTCAGAAATTGGATTAATATTGGATCAAGCCTTCTTCTACTTAGGATAGACTTCATTCCTAAGAAAAATAAGACAAGGGATTAGGGTTTTGATCACTCAATAGCCAAATTCACTCAACACACTAGTCACCTAGCCAAAATATTTATATAGTGGCTCAAAAAACACCGCTCAAGATCCCATTGGGAGAGATGATATCCCCGATGTACCTTAATTTTAAAACACTCCCTTGGGCTGATTAGGTCCCCAAGAGGTGATTCTCTACTCAAAATAAAAGAATTGAGTGTCGTTAATTTCTTTTCTCTTACACCCAAGGTCCATGAAGGTGAGGGGAGAGGATACTCAAGGTAACAGTGGGTCCACCCTACAATAGTGCAAACACACCAAACAGGGAAGAATGATTCATTTTAACTCCCAAAAAGATGTTGTCTAAGCTAAAACATGAAAAAGAAAAGATTATTTTAGTGAAAAATCAAATTCTTCAACAAATATCCTACAAAAAGTGATTAGTTGTGATTTTTAATCTTAGACACATGAGGGACTGCAAAACAAAGAAAAGTTAGAAAAAAATTCAAATAAAAAATACTTACAGCATAGACTTCGAAGTGCAAGCATAGACACCGACATCTGTGTAGATGCTCATTGAGGTCCTACACAGAAGAGTGTTAGCATACAAATTCAAAATTTGAAATTTAAAAAGAAGCAGGAAAGAGACCCATGCAGAGACATCTATCTAGGCGTGTGGAGACACCAATTCACGATCTATAGAAAAATGATTCGTTCAAAAATCAAAATTTTAAATATAGAGACTGGGCAAGAAAACATAAAGGTAGAGACATTGATCTGTAGGAAAAGAAGCTAATGTTTATGCAGGCACTAAAGTGCAGCTCGCCAAAAATATTAATATAAAATATCTAAAAATACTATGATCAAGACAAAAATCTAAAATGTAGGCTGCTTAAAATGAACACCAAACAACTAGATGTTATCTTCTTTGGTTTTTAAAGCTTAATGTGTGTATTTATTTATTTATTTATTTATTTATTTTGAGTGTTTTGCACTTAAAAATAGAGAAAACAAAAGAATAAAAGAGGAAACAAAGGCACCAATCGGTCTCTGCGGAGATGCCGAAATAGAGGTAGAAACACCCATCTATAGGTGGAGACACCAATCCTCAGATTCTTGCATAAAAAAAGGTTAGGCAATTTTTTTTTGAATGGAGACGTCGATGTTCGTCTATGGAGATGTTGATGTGCATCTATGGAGATGTCAAAGCATAGTCAGAGACGTAGATGTGCAACTTGCAAAAAACTTGCTACAAAAATACAAAAGATGTTAAATTCCAAGGGACTATGGGTCCTACTGCGTGGGCCAAAATGAAGATGGTTAAAACATAGACTAATGATTAGTTGCATAAATTATAAATAAAACACCAAAATACATTCAAAAGATACACAAATAACCTTTATACCTAGATCTCTTGCATCTCCCTCTGATTGAGCTTGAAGTGGAAAGTGCCCTTGATTTCCACCAGATATTCTCCATGAGAAGGGATAGATGTGGGTTGCTCTCCACTACACAACAATTTATGATAAGGAGTATAGGCTAAATATGATGGATGATGGTTAAGCTATGGAAATATTTTGGCATAACAATGGTGCAATGGATGGATTTGGGGATCAATGTAGAAGCATAATAATACTTAAATGATGGATGATTCGTAAGGAGTGGAGACTCCAATTTATATATTGGAGGCTAAAATGTAGGGCCAAGATTTATTGGAAATGGAGGGCTAGGATTTAAAGAAAGTGGAAGAGGATTAAGAGGACAATGTGTGGGAGCCAAGAGATATGCCGTAAAATAATTTCTTGTCTCCACACCCCACAAGTAAATGGGGAAGAGTTCCCCAAGTACATTGGGAAGAGAAATATGAATTTAAAATTCATTGAGGAAAGGGAGGAGGAATTAAAAATTCCAAAATAAAAGATCGTGTGGGAAGAAGAAAGGGGTAAAGGAATTAAAAATTCATTGCGAAGAGGAGGCATGAGAATGTGCAAGGATTTGAAATTCCATGGAAAAGACAAAGTTGGTGCATTTAAGGTTTGGAGGGTGAGAGAAGAAAGCCATTTATGGCAAATACTTGACCCATTCCTAATCAAGGTTATTAGGAATATGCTAGTGATTAAGGGTACTGATTAGGTGGGTTGACAAGGGATTAGAATGCAAGTGGGAAGGTTAGGAGGATGTGTAATGAGGAGAGATAATGAGTAGAGGAATATAAAATTGAGAGAAATGATAATCATGGTTAGGGAATGATTATTTAGGCTAGATGATAGGATAACAATGGGTGATTTGTAGGAATTGCACGATCTGCTTAGTTAATTGAAATTAATTAACTAATAGAAGTATAGAAGAAATAATGATTGGAATGACTTTAGAAGAATGGGGAAATAATTGATTTTGATAAATTAATTATAGGACTATAGTGATAAGATTAATTAAATTTGATTTAAATAATCTTAAGAGGAAGGAGATCAACACAATTAAATTAATTAATTATGTGGAAAGGCAAAAATTAAATAAATTATTAATTTTTTTTATTTTAGACGTCGACAAACCCAATCCAATTGGAAAATACCCAATGAGAAATATATGCAGAGAGAGAGAGAGAATCAATGTGCAATATGAATTCTAAATAGCATGTAAAGCACTAGAATTATTAAATAGTTAGATTTTAGAATTAGATAGTTATGATAATATAATACAAAATTTAATAATAGTTATATAGAGAGAGTATTGCAATGCATAGTCCACTAAATATACAACTAAATGAATTATAAATATCATGCAAAAATAATATTTTTTTAATAATTAAAATTTAGAGGTTTATAAGATAATAATGTGTGTGTAAGATAGAATGAAATGGATTACAAATATCATGTGAAGTATTATTTTTTAATTAATTTTTAGAATTAAATAGTTTATAATGATATAATATCATTTTATATTATAAATTAAGAAAAAAAATGTTAGAACTATCTTTTGTAAAGTTTCATAATAATAGAATGTTTTTATAAATTAATTTTATTATAAAATAAATATATCGTTTACAAATATATATTTTTATTTGACAAGATATAAAATTAAATAGTTTTAAATAAAATAGAGATGATGATGTTTTCTTTATTTCTTAAGATAAATTTAGAAAAAAATTATATATGTGGTGTACAATTAAATGTAATATAATGTAGTAGTTTTTAACAATTGAAGTATTAGATTTAAATAGTTTGTAATCATGTAATATATCATCTTAATATCTAATTGTGCATCCAAATTAAATTATTGATTGCATGGTTATTAAGATATTACATGTAACAATTAATGTGTTATTTGTCTATCCAAGAATCCTATGTATGATACTCATACTACACATACCTTTAAGTAATTTAATTATCATTTCAATATAAAGGTATCTTAAAAGATATGGGAACCTCATCAATACATGATAAAGAAAAACACAACAATGACATGGTAGGTGATATCAATGAGGTTTTATTATCTTGTGGATCATCTCAATGGTGGAGTAAGGGATTCTAGCTAATTTTTGACATTCTCAACCTATGTAGAACTATTGTAACATAAATGCTCTTTTTAAAATCCATTATTATATTCTTCCACAAGTGTATGTTCTTACTTCTTGACCATACTCTCAAAATGTATTATTTTCCTTTTTTTTCTTTTGATTTTCTTATATTACAAAATTCTATAAATTCTCCATGAACCATATTGTTATAATAAGTTTGTTTGAAGATAAAAGAATTAAAATTTCTAGAATCCTTTATATTCTCACCATATCCAATTAATAAGCATTTATAAGCTTTGATAACTAAGTGAGCCCATTTTTTCTTACGCATGAACAAAACTACCATAGCTAAATACATCCTTAATTGTGAAATATAAGTTTTCTTTCTTTCCCTGAATTCTGAGGAATTTTGTTAAAAAGATTCAAATATTAAGATATATTACTCAAACAATTGAAAGTGCTTGATATCTTAACCATAAAGCAATAATATTTTAACTTAGATAAAAACTTTAAATTTAGATCTAAACAAATAAACCCTAACATATCTTCAATAATAATTAATAAAATGAAGCATAATACATTGATCTAGGCATATACGGCATGTCCACTATATCAAATATGTATCTATGTGAATGAATTCAATAGCACATTTTATTCTACTCCATCCAACATGAAAAGTAACCCTATTATTATTTCCAAACATAGAGTTCTAATAAAAATCAAAAGATTTTTTGTCAACAATAATAAATTTATTTTTTGAAATTATAGTTATATCAATATAACATAAAATTTGGAGGCATTGATCTAAAAACTTGTACTGCACACTACAACACAATCTAGAGCATTGATCTAAAAATTAGAAGATTATAGTTTATCAAAGGTCGTGAGATGGAGGAATTAAAGACCTCGGCAAACAACATGAAATAAATGGTTGTCCATGTCGAGGATAGCATGAAAAGTATTTAGATCTCTATCTCTATCTCTGCAGGGGTTCTTGGTTTTGTCTTTTTGTTGTCGTTGTGTTGTCCTTTCACTATCTGTTTCTATTTTTTTTTGTTATGTAAGTTGATCCCTTTTTGTTAGGGTGGGATCTTTCTATTTTTTGAAGTGATTAGACACATTTCTTTCATGTTCTTCTGATCTCCTGGCTTGTATAAGCTTCGAATACCTTTCAAATACCTGCTTTTACTTAATCAAAATAAAAGAGTTCAATAATTATTTAATTAATCAAACTAGGGGAAATAATCTGAATAATTTAATATACCAACCCGATTGTTGAATTAGGCCTTAATGTGATGATTGATTGGTTAATAATTAATAAAAATGAAAGACAATTGACTGAGGTTGACAACAAAATAGGACAAAGATAAAAAAAAAAGACCCAATATTGATAATGATTTTGATAAAAGACTGATAAGATTGATAAGATGAACTAACAATGACTTGATAAAGAATTGATAAGATCGATTAATAAAGTGTCATGAAAGGCTGATAGAGAGTCACAAAGGACTAGTTGAAATTGATTGATAAAGAGGTTGATAATTAATGACTGATTGATTATCAACAAAGAGGGAATTAAGTCTAATTATCAAGATGAAACCGATCTAAATGATTTGAAAATGATAAAATGCCAATCATGATAATTTAAGACCAAATGCAAATGAGCAAGACTGGTTAGGGTTGGATTTGAAATGAACTGAAACCAGAGGAATGACACAATGTCAACATATGATGAATATCAAACGCGACATAGAAGACATGTTAAAAATTAGGTCAGAGACGTAGGAGTGATGACCAATTTTAAGTGTCTACATTTTGGCCCTCTTTGAGATAATGCGATTATGAGCATTGTTTCAAAGAATAATTAAAAAGATCATGCCCCAATAGATTGAGAGACAGAGGTGGGATGCCCCCTTGAGATATTGTTTATGTATGGAAGAAATGAATGATCTCTCATTAAGAAGAGAATAAATGTTAGAAAGAGAAAATATGAGGGAACAACATAATAGTTAAGAGATAAAGAGTTGAATGATTGATAGAATAAATGTTAGTAAGTGAAAATTGGACAAATAAAAAGGGTGAAGAAACCTTGTGTTCACAAGTGCATATTACTAAATGAGAGCCTTTATTTAGTATGGCAAAACAGATGTGGTGCATCATGGCATTGAAGGCCAAAGTGATAATGCAACCCCTTTGCGTAAAATAGACACAATATAGACAAGGAATGAGTAAAAAATAGCCTAAGACATTACATGTGTCAAGGGTTGAGGTATGTGCGGCGTTCACAAAGTGAACACGCTTATCACAAACACCCAAGACATACCTACCCCATAAATTTATGAAACATTTTGCAAATAGAAAACGAAAAACAAGAAAGACCATGAGACATCTCGACCACTCTAAATCACTTTGTGACATCATCAAGTAGCATAGGAACATGATCAAAGATAAACCATTGAAAGATAAGACTCACAAATTCAAATTAACAAGTGAAACAAACATCCTGATCTTCATTGCCAAAAGTGAGAATGTTGTGTTTAAAGGACAATCAGGCTATCTAGTTTTAGGGAATGTAGTATGTCATCTAAGACAGGACACAGTTTGGTTTCAAGTATACCACACCCTGTATAAGACCCATGATAATTTTGATAAGGACCAATGATAATGTTGATGTTGATCGATTAATATGACAAGTTCAAACAGTTTGAATGCTTGGTTGGTTGAACAGTTCATCTATTAATGCATGATTTTGTGAAGCGCAATGTTGTAACAAGTTATATGTTTGTTGTCTACATAAATTTTTATCTATGTACAAAAGGGAAAGTTTATTAGCGAAATGAAACAAAAGCATTTGTTTTGGGATTTTTTATGTTTTTCATTTTTTAGAGTTTTTCAAGATTTTTTGTTTTTTTGTGCTTTTTTCAAGACATTTATGATGTTTCTAGATTATTTCAGGACCTTTTTCAATTTGTTTTTGTTTTTTCATGACATTTTGCAATTTTTATGTAATTATTTCATGACACTTTTTTTTAGTGATTTTTTTAGTATTTTGTTTATTTTTTTAGAGATATTTTAGCTTTTAAAAATTATGTACATGTTGTAGCTTCTGCGCTATTCACAATGATAACTCTATCAATTGATCATGCCAAGGGATTTCCCCCCAATTAAGGTCCAAAATATGTACAAAACTAGGACAAAAAATGTATGCACAAGGATTAGCACTCGATCGAGAAAGACATTGATGCTGACCAATCGCAAGCCTAGAGAAGGACACTGGGTCAAATCAAAATAGATAAGCATGATAAAATTGTGTTATGTATAGAGGGAATCATGATAGATGGAGGAGCGATGACCTTGCTACACATGGTTTCTGTTTCCCAGGTTTTCACCACGGTACTTTCCCAAAGCGCTTGTTTGCTAGGTTTTCACTAGAGGGTGAATGATTTTTCTTTACTATTTTTGTCATTTTTATTTTTTATCCATTTTCAATTTTTAAAAAAAATTTTGGTATCTTTTCTAGGACCATATGAAAGAATTGCTGAAAAAAACCTATGTATAATACTTTCAGAGGTACATGGTGCTCACAGGATCTGATAGTGGTTCTCCCTTTAGGGTTGCAAGCTGATAAGAACTTGAACCATATGTTGTAGTGATGATGAAAGGGCCAACCCAATTAGGTTCAAATTTGCCTTTGATGATCTCAGTAGATTGTGAATTCTTAGGGTTGTCTTTCAAGACCAAGTCTCCCACTTCGAAGTGTCATCCTTTGACTTTTTTGTTATAGGTGTGATGGAGATGATTTTGATATACTTGCAAATGTGTCAAAGTTGTTTGATGCATTTCATCTAGCATTTCAAGCTGGTGTAGCCTAGAAACTCTATACTGTTTATCATGAATCAAGTTTTGTAAGGAGACTCACAGGGATGGAATCTCGACCTAGAAAGGTAAAATAACTTCTACACCATACACTAGAGAGTGAGGTGTTGTGCCAGTAGGGGTGTGGATAGAAGTATGATAAGCCCATAAAGTTGGATTCAACTATACATGCCTATCTTGGTCAGTGTCATTGACAACATTTTTTATTATTTTGATGATTATTTTATTTGATTCCTCAGCTTGGCCATTACTTTGTGGATAATATGGGGTTTAAAAGCGATGATGAATGTGGAACTTCTCACGGAGTTCTCAAACATCTTTGTTTTTGAATGGACACCCATTGTTAGTTACTATAGCAAGAGGGACTCCATATCGGCATATGATATAATTTAGAATGAATTTAAAAATTTGTATGCCAGTGATATAAGTCATGGGTATAGTCTCAATCCATTTTGTAAAGTATTATTTGGCTGTTATGATAAACTTATGTTTGTTTTCTGATGTCGGGTGTATCTTTCCAATGAGATCCAATCCCCATTGAGAAAAGGGACATGGAGATATGATAGGTTGAAGCTCTTGTGTTGGCACATGAATGTAATCTCCATGCATCTAACATTTTTAACACTTCTTAGCAAAGTCATGGGCCTCTTTTTCCATTGTCAGTCAATAATATCCAGCTCGGACCAACTTTTTAGCAAAGTTAAGACCATGGAAATTGCCCCCACTTACACCATCATGAAATTCATGTCAACACATTTGTGCTTCATTATAATCCAAACACTTGAGGAGGGTGTGGTCAAAAGAGAAGCAGTAAAGGGAATCTCTAATAATGACATGTTTGGCACCTTGTCTAATAAAGGCTCGATGTTGGTTGGTAGAAAGGTTTAGAGGTATCATTTGGGATTTTAGGTATTCATATATTTCTTTGTACAATGGGGAGTTAGGACCAACGAGTACACACACCAGATCTGATGTCAAAATTTCAAAAGATGGGACCAACAACTTCCCTACCAAAATTTCACAAATGTCCATATTCTGAGTCATATCCAACATAAAGGCAATAGTCACCATAGCATCTATTGATTTTTTTAGAAGGCGGGGGACTTGATTAAATTTTATAATAGTGAATTTTGTCTTGAAATTTTCTACCATGTGTTTATAAGGGAGAATCTTTTCATCTTTTGTTTCATAGTCATCATTTACTCAGTGAATGACTAACTGAGAATCTCCATAGACCTGTAGATGTGTAATATGCCACTGAATTGCTATTCTAAGTCTAGTAACCAAAGCCTTATATTCTACAATATTATTGGTGCAATCAAAATTTATCTTGTAGGATTTTGGAATAGCATCATCTTGAGAGGTTACAAATAAGATACCTGCCCCTGAGATGAATCTGGTGTGGGATCCATCAAAATATAATTGCCATTCATTAGAAGATGTGACAACAAAGACTGATTCATCTAGAAAATCAGTCAATGTTGGATGATCATCTTGGATAGGTGCATTTGCAAGTTGATCAACTATGACTTGTCCTTTTATTGCTTTTCTTTCAATGTATTCAATATCAAACTCACTTAATCATGGCCCATTTTTCTAGGTGACCTATGAGAGTTGTTTTTCTAAGCAAATATTTCAATGGATCAATTTTGACTACCAACAAGGTCTTATTATTTATCATATAATGTTGGAGCTTTTGGACTGCAAATACAACTACCAAGCATGCTCGCTCAATGGTAGAATAGTTTAATTCATAGCCTACTAATGTCCGACTAATATAATAAATATCCCACTCTTTGCCTTGTTCATCTTGTTGGGCCAAAAGAGCTCCTAATGATGTATTTGTTGCAGAGATACAAAATGAAGGGTTTTCCATCTACGGGAGGCATTAAGATAGGTGGTGATAGAAGATAATCTTTTAAAGCTTGGAATGTATGTTGACACCGATGAGTCCATTTAAAAACTACCCCTTTGTGTAGTAGATGTTGGAAGGGGTGACACTTGTCTTCCAATTGAGCTATGAACTATCGGATTGATTATAACTTGCCCTAAAGACTTCTTAGTTGATGAAGATTTGTAGGAGGAGGCATATCCATACTTGCTCTTACCTTTGCGGGATCCACTTCTATTCCTCTTTGAGAAACAATATATCCTAATAGTTTTTCGATTGTTACCGCAAAGGCACACTTCTTCTGGTTTATTCTAAGCTTCTATTCCTCCATCCGATCAAAGATTGGGCCTAAATTAGCCAAATGACTATCTCTTCTTATTGATTTACATAGGAGGTCATCAACATAATCTTCCATCAAAGTGTGCATGTAGTCGTGAAAAATTGTTGTCATTTCTCTCTAATATGTTGCTCCAACATTTTTGAGGCCAAAATCAATCACATTCCAGTAGTAGGCGCCCCAAGCACATGTGAACGCAATCTTATGCTAGTCTTTGGGAGCTATTCAGATCTGATTATAACTAAAAAAAACGTCCTTCAATGACAACATCTCATATCCAGTGGTCATGTCCACTATAATGTCTATATTTGGTAGAGGAAAATCATCTTTAGGGCATGCTTTGTTTAAGTCTCTACAATTAGTGTAAATTCTGATGCCCCCATTTGCTTTGCTGACTGGCACTAAGTTGGAGATCCACTCTGCATAATCAATTGGTCTAATAAAGCCCACATTCAATAATTTCTTGAGTTTGGCTTTGACTAGTGGGGCCACTTGCGGATGTATTTTCCTCAGTTTTTATTTGACAGGCTTTGAACTTGGTTTCAGTGGCAAATGATGAAGAACTAATTCTAGATCGAGGTCTGCCATGTCTACATAAGACCATGCAAAATTGATCTTCTTCTCAAGGAAGAAGTTGACAAAATCTATTCTTTCTTGTTTTGACAACAAAGCAGCAAAATGAATGACCTTAGGGTTGTTAGGTCTACCTAAATTTTTCTCTTTTGTCCTCTGCACCAACAATGTTGATTTTTCCTGACCTAGTGAGGCTATGTCCAATCTTCTACCTTTGGGCAACTCAAAGAGGTTTTCACCTATAGGTGCATCCTTTGTTTTTACTTTTTCATGGTCAGAGGGCGTCTTGCGGTTTTCACCCAGAGACCTATTCTTTTGATTTTTTTCTTTTTTATTTTCTTTTTTAATTTTACAACTAGAAGATGGAGTTGACTCCCCAAAATATGTTGTGGAACCTAAATCAATAGTAAATCCAGCCATATGATCACCTTGCAGTAAGCCTTCTCTGAGCTCAAAAAATTCTACTATTGCCTCATTGTTTTTAAAGTAGTCTAATTGAGGTAGTCCTTGTTGGTCCCATTGGATAAGTTGTCGGTATAAAGGGGCATGTCATCATCGGTTTCAGTAAAGGTTTGGATCGAGATAGTGAAGACATGAATGTCAATGGTATCACTATTTGAGCTTCTCCTATCAGATTCAATGCTAGGTTTCCAAAAGGATTGTATCCAAGCTTTAGGACAAGTTTTGATGGGAGGAGGAATTTCACATTTGTATTCCATAGGAAAATAATTAGGGTCAATGAAGATATTATCTAGGGCATAAGAGCTAGAGGAATAAGAGTCCCACTCCCATTCATTAAATTTGGTTTGAGGATGGGTGTCCTTAGGTATCATTTCATCATTAGAATCATGCTCTTTTTCACATACAGACACTTTGGTAGATGAGGTTTTGATTCGCAATGGTAAAAAACCTAAACCCAAAGTTTTACATCGCATCTTGGGGATGATAGGCTCTAATATTCCTTTTTTGTCATGTCCCAAACAACTGCATCCATCCACTAATACATTTGGACTAGATTTCCAACTAATGTTTCTGACAGAGAAGGTATATTGTGGCCAAATTTGATTTTTTTTGAAAAAATGCCCATGTTCATCGTAATTCGGACGAAAATTTCCCATTTGCTTTCGACGAAGAAGGCATTAGCAATGAGAATTTTCTTTTTTTCAAAAAAGTGCTTGAGTTCATCGTAATGCCGATGACAAGGGCCGATGACAAGGGCCATTACTTAAAAAAAAAGAAGAGGGAAATTCATTTGTGAACATTGCAATCTCGCGTAGGTGTCCGTGGTGACCTCAACCCCCAAGAAAATCAAACCCGCGTCGAAGGCATTTGTGGCATTGCTTGCAATCCTATGCAGGAGGTAGATTCAAATTGCCCTAGATTTTAATTTCATGTTGCAAAAAATATACATCTCTTTGCGGCATCATATCAAACAATTCACGAGCCTTGTCCATGTTTCCACATTTTGCATTCATTTCAAGCAGCGCATTTGCAAGTACAACACCTAACAAAATTCCTCTATCTATTATGCTTTGATGGATGTCCATACCCTATTCCAAAGCTCCCATTTTTGCAGAGGTAGGGAGGATGCTACCAAAGGTTGTGGAATTTGGCTTTATGCCTTCCAATTTCATTTGCTTGAAAGTGTCTAAAGCCATTTTGACAAATCCATTTTGTGCATATCCAGCAATCGTTGCAGTCTACGAGACAACATTTCTTTCAGGAATTCTATCAAATAGTTAATGTACCTTATCTATGCTTCCAAATTTTGCATACATGTCTACCAGGGTAGTTGCAACTACAACATCTGACAAAATTCCTCTATCCTTTATGCTTCGATGAATGTCCATACCTTGTTCAAATCTCCCATTTTGGCACAGGCAGGGAGGATAGTAGCAATGGTCATGGAATTTGACTTTACACCTGCCGATAACATTTTCTTGAAAGTTTCTAAAGCCTTCTCAACAAATCCATTTTGTGCATATCCGACAATCATTGCAGTCTAGGAAACCACATTTCTTTGAGGCAATCCATCAAACAGTTCCTGTTCCTTGTCTATACTTCCACATTTTGCATACATGCTAACAAAGAAGTTGCAACTACATCTAACAAAATTCCTCTATCTTTTATGCTTTGATGGATGTCCATACCCTATTCCAAAGCTCCTATTTTGGCACAGGCTGGGAGTACGCTAGCAAATGTAACTAAAGAAATGTAATGATCAATTCCAAGGACATCAAACCACTACTAACAAAATCGAGAGTCTAAATTATGATAGGGAATAGTGTGAGTTGTCCTGAAATAAAATATTTTATTTTCAATTTCAACTAAAACATAATTACTCAGCCATTTAATGTTATTAATAAGTGTTTAGTTTATGAAAGAGATAAATGGTTGGCCACAAGTACATGAGTTACTAAATGCACAAAAATAAGTGAATTTGATATTCAAAACTATCTACAATGAATTAAATTCTTGTCCATTAGTCATTTATGTTTGCAATAAGCATCTTTCTTTGTTTTTCTTAATCTTTATTCATAGTTATGTGCATATTTCACATTGTATAATTAGGATATCAATTGCTATGGCTGAACACTAGCATGATGTTTGTGTTGTGGTATAGATGCAGGGAAACATAATTATGGGATTGTTATATTATAGAGATCATAAATATAGATATCACATATTAGTTCTAGCTCTTCTTGGATTGAGTCTAAAGTTGACATATAGTCATAAAGCCATTATTAGCAGATCTATCCATTTCTAGTAAAGATAATTGAGAAAGTCATTTTGATATTGAGATTTTGTTATCTGTTTACCTATTGATCATTATTAAGCCATAATATTTAGGTCTATTTATCTCTCTTGCAAAACCTATGTAAGTGTCCTAGATTGTCCCTACTACTCACTCTTCAATGAAATAGTGGAGTTCTAAAGATTTGTTGCACAATATGGTGTTGAACATATCAACAAGGCTAGCATGGAAGGCATGTTCAAGGTTCCACTTGTACAACTTACAACAAATGATTTGTTGATAGAAGAAATTCTTGAAATAGGGATACAATCGAAAGACAAGTAAGTACATACAAACCTCCTTAGTTGAAAGTAAAATCTGTGTATAAAAAGAGTACATTGAATCCCAATCCATAAACACAATAGAGATACCCATTGAGACTTAATTAGATGTAGCATGGTGCACCAAAGTTGTTAGAGTATGATAAGCTAGTACATAATGTTTCCTAAAGCCACATTAGTATTTTACCCAGATCATTATCTACCAAAACTAACTATAGTAATCTTTTTGAGGATTCATTTCATGGTGCTAGATCTTCATTTAGTTCCACTTCTTGTTGGAGAAAAGAACAGTTATTTCTTGAGGTAGATGAATATCCCATCAACAAAGGACAAGACCCTTTCTAGAATATAACAAATTCTACTCCAACAAAAGATCATGAGGGTTTCACTAAAGATATTGAATAAGAGATAGACTTCTACTGCTACATTAAAAGCATTGGCATGTTCTTCATTTATTGATGTAAACTTTCTATGACTCCACCACAACCAACAAAGGTGTAAGAAGTTGTTTGCAATGCATGGATTTTTAGGATCGTCCTTTGAGAAAATAGAATTAAAGTATGGAAGCAGGATCTGCCAGCTCCTAAGGGAGTCTTGATGAAAAATAACTGTAAAATATTTGGGCAAGCTTATATGCAAAAACTCATGCTTCTTGATGGGTTTATGTACAGAAATAAGAACAATTTAAGTGGTAAAGGGGCTTCTAGAAACAAGAGGGGCAGAGAGGCAGTGGAAGTGAAAACTTCTAGTGTTGTGTCTGCTCCATCTCAGAATGGGAATGACAAAGGTGTTGTAAGAGGAGCTGAGAAGGGTGTTGGAAGAAGTGGGGCTGTTTACATTCCCCCATTTAAGTTGGCTCAAATGATGAAAGATGTGGAAGACAAGAGCAGTGTGGAATACCAGCACATGACATGGGATTTCCTTCGGAAGAGTATCAATGGGTTAGTAAACAAGGTAAATGCATCTAACATCAAGAACATCATTCCAGAGTTGTTTGTAGAGAATCTCATTGGTGGGAGGGGTCTATTTTGTAGGTCTTGTATGAAATCCCAAATGGCATCCCCTGGATTTACAGATGTTTTTGCTGCGTTGGTTGCTGTGGTAAATACAAAATTTCCTAAAGTTGACAATCTACTTTTGCGAAGAATTATTTTGTAGCTTAAGAGGGCATACAAATACAATGACAAGCACATGTTGATAGCAAGAACCAAATTCATAGCTCATTTAGCGAATCAACAAGTTGCACATGAGATCATTGCCTTGGAAATTCTCACCCTTTTACTAGAGAACCCCACAGATGATAGTGTAGAGGTTGCTGTTGGGTTTTTGAAAGAATGTGGTTCTTTGTTGCAAGACCTTTCACCCAAAGGTCTCTATGGGATTTTTGAAAGATTTAGAGGTATTCTCCATGAGGGGGAAATTGACAAATGAGTACAGTTTTTAATCGAAGGCCTTTTTGCATTTCGCAAAGCTAAGTTTGAGGGTCATCTAGCTATGCATCCAGATCAGTTAACACATGAAGTTTTCCTAGAAGATGAACTTGATCAAGAAGCTAGTTTGGATGTTTTCAAGCTAGATCTTGATTTCTTAGAGCATGAGGCAACCTATGAAAAATTGAAGAAAGATATCCTTGGAGATGCTTCTTCAGATGAAGTAGAAGGAGAGAATGATTCAGGTGATGATTCAGATGATGATGATGATGATGATGAAGAGGAAGGTGAGGAAGCACTAAGAATACAGGATGAGACAAAGACAAACTTGGTCAATTTAAGACGTACAATTTATTTGACAATCATTTCAAGTGTTGATTTTGAGGAAGCTGGTCATAAGCTACTAAAGATCAAGCTTGAACATAGTCAAGAGAGAACATACCTTCGTTATTATGGTCTTCTTGGGGAAAGATTATGTATGATCCATAAAATTTATGAGGAATTTTTTTGATAAGTGTTTTGTACAACAGTATTCTATGATACATAGACTAGAAACAAATAAACTACGTAATGTTGCAAAAAAAATTCCCACTTACTTGGCACAGATGCTCTTCCATGGCATTGTCTTGCTTATATATGTGAGACAGAGGAAGATACTACTTCCTCTTCCTATATTTTTATAAAGATTCTCTTGCAGGAGCTGGCAAAGCAACTTGGTATATTGTTGCTTAATGAAAGGTTGAATGATCCAACAATGTAGGAGTCTTTTGATTCAATTTCTCCAAAGGACAATCCCAAAAATTCACGGTTTGCTATCAATTTCTTTACTTCTATTGGTCTTGGTGGTATCACTGAGAGTTTATGTGAGTATTTGAAGAATATGCCAAGGCTTGTAATGCAGTAGCAAAAGTATATTCCTGAGTCAAATGAATCTACCTCTAATGATGATTCTTCTATTTCATCAGGTTCGTTAGATTCTGATACATCAGACTCAGATTCTGAGAGTGAAACTGACAGTGAGAGCAGTAAGGAGTCACCAAGAAAGAAAAATAATTCAAAGAATGACAATGAGTATGAAAAAACAAGAAGAAAGAAAAGGGCGAGGGCATCTAACTCGAAGGATGGAAGTGATAGTGAAAAAATCAAAAGGAAAAAGAAAAAGAATTAAAAATCTTTCTAGTCAGTTATTCAAGGCTCCAGTAGACACCATTTTCCTAGATTATGACAAACAAAAGAATCACTCCCAAGTGCTTTGGTTTTATAACAGATGATTATAAGATGCTACAATGTTGTCTTATGTATTTTATTAGCCATGGGTTTTAGAGTTCTGTACTTGACAAGTAATGGATAAACAATGTTAGGAGGAGAAAATATTGAAGGCCAAGTGCAGATTGTGATAATACTAGATCAATGAATCCTATTATTTATTGAGTATTTCTTGTTTTCCATGTTGTGTGATGTACCATAAGCAAAATAGAAATCTAAATTCAATAAGATGCTTTGTTCAATGATGATAATTTCTATTTTCTTGCCTGTGAAAAAAGACCATGTCAGACAATATCAACGAACAACAAAATAAGGAGACAATTGCTAGATTGTGGTCTAACTTGAAAAGAAAAGGTGATGGAAAATGTTATTGTCCATGCAAAATTTGTAAGGGGTTAAAGACTAGAAGACTTCTAATCAAAACAATGAAGAAACATTGTAGGTTGCATGGTCACATTGAAGGTGGACATGATTATCATCCATTGGTAAGTTTTTCATTATATCATTTTGACAATTTATATACATAATAAATCATGTGATGATGAGATCATGAACATGGTTTATTTATGTTTATCAATTTTATATAGCTTAAGTACCCCGGAGCACATGGTATGGATCAACACAACCCTGAGAATATGGTTTTTGAAGTGGACGAACATGGAGGTGTGAATATCGAAGCTGAAGTTAATGATCCCATGGAAGATGATGATCATGAGCCAGAAAACACAATTAAAGATGATGGTACAAATGCATTGATCCATGACTCATTTAGTACTCGCGCAGCTGATCATGATGATGAAGATGACCTTGATGTTGTTCATGATGTCCCTCTACTTGAGAAGGCATTTGAGGCCCTTTACGAAGGCTCGCAGGCAACTCTTCTCTCCGATGTATTGTTGTTGGTGAACTTGAAGGTTATGAATGGTTTATCCAACATAACAATGTCAAGTATGTTAAGGTATGCCATATATGTCATAATAAACTGTGAATCATGTTGTACCATTAATATTCTTTATTATAACAAATTATATTTTTTCGTTGTAGATTGATAGGTGAGTTTTTGTTACCACCATCAAATATTCTACCTCGCTCATACAGAGAATTATCTACCATTATGAAAGATATTGGAATGGAGTATCAAGAAATAGATGCTTGTCCCAATGATCATATTATATATCACAAACAAAATGAATTTTGAATTGAATGCCCTAAATGTCATATTAGTAGATATCAAACAGATCAAATAACAAAAAGGGTTCCTTGCAAGGTTCTTCGCTATATTCCCATTATTCCACGTATGCAACGATTATTCAAGTGCACTAGCTTGGCACAATTTATGGATTACCATACATGCAACAGAAGTCGAGATGACATTATTCGAATGCCTGTGGATGGTTCAGCATTTATGGACCTAGAGGAAAAGTGGCCACACTTTAAAGAGGAACATCATAATCTCAGGCTTTCATTGGCAGCGGACGGTGTCAATCCATTTGGAGAGATGAGATCTATTTACTCAGTGTGGAATATTTTTGTTTCAATCCATTTGGAGAGATGAGATCTATTTACTCAGTGTGGAATATTTTTGTTATCAACAATAACATTCCTCCATGGATGTCAATAAAGAGGAAGCACATAATGTTGGCAATGATTGTTCCAGGTATTTTATCATTTAAATATAGTCGTCTAAATTTAATTATAAATATTGCAGTTAAATGGTCATAATAATTATGTAATGTTTTTGTTCATTTGATTAGGTAAGTACCAAGTTAAAGATATGAATGTATATATCGAGCCTCTTATCGACGAGTTGCTGGAGTTATGGAATGGTGTCACTATGTATGACATCTCTAGACCAATAGGACAAAGACAATTTCAATTCCATGTGATGCTTCTATGGACAATACATGATGCCCCAGGGCTAACACATTTTTGTGGTATGTTATAGTGTTTAAGTTGTGCATGAAAATTATAATTCAAAAAAATATCATATTTAATCCAATTATACATTATCTTGTAGGTCTTCAAACAAAGGGAAAATTTGCATGTCCTGTTTGTGGTCCAAAGATGAAATCTCGTCATTCAAAAAGTTTAGGAAAGTAGGTGTTTGATGAGTATAGGCACTTTCTCCACAAAAATCATAAGTATCAAAATATTGAAAAACATGTTTTCAATGGGAAAGAAGAGAATACATCAAAGCCATGAAGAATGACACCTCACCTGTGGAAGTTGGAATATAATAGAATTAATCGTCAAGGTAATGCCATTCCATCTATTGGTTTGTCATAAAACATCTTTTTTATTTTGTTTTGTTTACGAATGATGTGATTGATGATCATGGAGGTCATGAAGGCATAAATGACCACCTTCCTAAGGGAATAAAAAGTTATCCCCGACAATTTAGTAGGTTGCCCTACTACGAGCAATTAGAAATTGTTTATTTGTTTGATAGTATGCATATTGGAAAGAATATAACAGAGACAGTATGGAAAATATTGGATGGAAGGCATGACAAAGAAAAAATTGTCAAAATATGTAGTGACATTTAGGATTCCAATCATGAAATGATAAATGTCATTCAATCAAATAGCCATGGAGACCAGATTAATATAAGTGAGCTTCCTTGGTTATTAACGAACCAGCAAAGCAATGCTATAAAAGAAGTCATATGAAAAATTCGATTTCCCACAGGATTTGCTGTGAACATAAACAATCTCATATCAAAGAAAAGTGAACTTGGGCCAGGGATGAAAACACATGATTGGCATACCTTCATTAAGGTAATTCATGTTCTTGTGTTTTTAGTATGTATTTAAGTACTACACGTATGTGTACTTTTCATTATGTTACAAAAAAATGAAAAGATAATTTTATAATTATTGTAGTATGTTCTACCTCTATCTCTCCTAGACGACTTCAACAATAATGTCAAGCAAGTCATATATGATCTTGGAAAATACATGAGGTAAGTAGTGATATCTGTTTAGTTCATTGTATATATATTATATTTGCGATTTGTTTTACTTCTTATGTAATATATTTTTTTGCGTCTTGAATACCTTGTAGGTGGTTTTCATGTAAAGAAATCCATAAAGACGATATAAAATATTGGAAGAGAAAAATTCCTCATTTAATGTGTGAAATGCAAAAGTGTCTACCTCCAGCTTTTTTCAATGCACAAGAACACTACCTCATACGCCAAGTTGAGGAGATTGAATTGTGTGGCCTGTACACACTAGGTCAATATGGATGGTTGAGAGGCACTTGAAATTTTTGAAGGCTTTGGTTCGACAAAGAGCATATCCTGAGGGTTCTATGGTGGAGGGATATATGGTATACCAGACTATGGTGTACATTTCTGAATATCTTCCTAAGTTTGCAGCAAAGATCCATGTGGATCGCATTTGGGATCCCAACACCATTAACAAATTCAAAGGGGAGTATTTAACAAGGAAAGGTAGATTGAGGAAAGTGAGAGGTAATTATAAGATGTTATTGTAGTTAATTAATTCTTAATCTTCAAAATAAATCAATTGTAAGACGTCTTTTTATTTTTTGTACAATTGGTCGAGAGTGGGATGCACTACATTTGTATATTGCAAACAATCTTGATTGGATGATGGTATGGATTGAACATTGTCAACATTCTAGACGCACGTTAACATGGGAAGGTGTGGCTTCATTGGTTAAAGAAGCACATCGTAATGGAGATTCCAATGTTATGCAAAGGGAAATTGATTTAGCATATGGTTTAAGAGATAAACAGGTACGTATAAATTTATTAATCACCCATATATTTATCAACTCACAATGCAATAAATTTTACATGTTTGACATATCGCAGGTCAAACACCACAACGCTATGTGCTACAATGGTCATAAATTTCGCATTAAAAAGCTGGATGACATGAAGAAAACTTGTGATTTTAGCATCACTGCAGTCTTTAAGGTGACAAATATTTCATCGAGAAATGACATTCATCCTCAACAGCCTCAAAATCAATACTATGGCATTTTGGATGATATACTCGAGTGTGACTTTAATTCCTTCAAATTAGTTTTGTTCGTCGTCAAATGGTACAGGCTATGATTGAATAAAAATGATCCCGATATAACTGTTATTGAACATGATAATGGTTTTATAATGCTAAATACAAGGTCATTTGAACCAGTTGGGGATGAGCCCTATGTTCTTCCAAGCCAATGTGAGCAAGTATTTTACTCAGAGGTTCCACATAAACTGGGTTGGTCATTTGTTGTTAGAAATGATCCAAGAGGAAGGCTGATAAAGTGTAATGTGATGGAAGATGAAGATACCGAAGAAGTAGAAGATGAAATGGATGATGATCACGATCGACAATTTCTCAATGACAATGAAGAAGAACAAGAAGAAGATGATGATGGTGGTGATGGTGATGATGGTGGTGATGGTGATGATGGTGGTGATGGTGATGATGGTGGTGATGGTGATGGTGATGGCGATGATGGTGATGATGATGGCGATGATGGTGATGATTGTGGTGATGGTGATGGCGATGATGGTGATGATGATGGCAAAGACGTTGATGATGATGATGATGATGATGATGACGACGACGATGACGATGATGATGATGATGATGATGATGATGATGATGATGATGATGATGATGATGATGATGATGATGATGATGATGATGATGATGATGATGATGACCTTGATGTTCATGATGATGAAGAATGAAATGTATGAGGTATGCGATTAGTATATTATCTATTTAATATTGACTTCTTGATAGAATTTTTTTTACATAATTAATTCATTATGTTTTGAATTCTAATGCCATTACATAATTAATTCATGATGTACCTTTTAATATGGAGATGGAGATAGGGAGAGTGACTATTTATGTGACAATTTTTAAACTGTGTTTATTTATGGAAATTGGATTGTTTATTAGCTATGTGATGTATGTTGATTTAAAATACATATGTGATGGATCACATGTTTATGATGATGCATGTGAAATTTTTTGAACTTTGTGTTTATTTATAGAACGTGGATTGTTTATTACCTATGTGATGGATGGTGATTTATAATACATATGTGATGGATTACATGTTTATGATGACACAGGATATGTGATGCTAATTGTGATGCTCAATTACATATATGATGATACATCATTTGATGCTTCTAATGCTTACGATACATATGTATTTATTGTTTATCAACTTAGAAACGTAGTAATGCTTATGATGCTCAATTGATGGTGTTGATTGCAGGTATAGTCCCTGTGTGATGCTGTCACCCTTGGTGGTAACAGGTCATTGACTACAGACATCGTCAACCATTTAATTGAGGATCTTGCATAGTCTACATAAAGTAAAGGTAAGGAATTAAAAAATTTACAATGATTTTGATGACAACATCTTTCTATTATTTAATACTCTTTTTGTTTACAAAGTTCATGTTGTTCATGTTGTGTACTATGTAATTTCGCTAACGTTTTTTATATTTTTTTTTGGTCACAGGCCGACATGGATCCATCACATATCGTAGACAAAGATGTAGCTTGTGACAATTCTACCAAGCAGGTAAACCTCATTGTAATTGTACAAATTAGATAGAAGCAAACTGTTACATTATTATGTTCTTTTTTTTATTGATTTATACTAACTTTGTAATTGTTAATGATATTCTTGACATAGACGAATGTTCGAGGAAAGGGAAAGGGAGTTGCAGTACCTGAGCACATTTCTAGGGATGTGGAATCATTAGGGTTAAGCAATGATGACCCTGAAGATCCCACAGACTGTAAGGCCTTCCCCAAACCAACCTTTGATTAACTTAGTTGACCATGTTTGACCCTATTAATAAATACTTTATAATTCAATAGAATGGACTGTGTTAGATAGATAGATTGGTGAGAAAAGTAATTGAACCAAGTTGTAGAGTTATTGCACCTTGTGGTGTACATTTTGAGGTGTTATGAATTTGAAATCCTAAAAGATCCATTGATTGGATAATCTTGATTTAATGTATGTCAGCTATGTTTGGATGTGGAACTTATATGATTCCATGATTGGATAACATTGATAAATGTTGATGCTTCATTTATATGCTTTATGATATAGAACTCTATATGATTCTAGAATAGGATAAATTGCAGATGATGTATGTAATTATTGGATTTGCAGGACTTTATTATGAGGATAGAATTAAGATGTATGTTTTATGTGTGGACCAAAATTAGGAGAATTATGATAATTGCTTATGTGGAATTATTTGGATATGCGATATATTGAATTGTTCAAATGTAAATTGTATGTGAAGTGTTTGATGTGTATTCTAATTCATGTGTTTAATATTATATGAGGTTATTGGAAATTACTAATGTGTATTGGAGTGGTGCAAGAAAAGATATCCATGTGACCATGGAAATATTATGGAGAACCAAAGCTAGACCTATGTATGTTCGTAAAACCAGGGTTTGTCTATTTGGAGAGACAACACCCCGTTTGTGTCGTATTTTATTCATAATAGTAAATGATGCATGTGTGTTAAATGTTATTTATTTGATTTATTTAAATCCAACAAGAGACAAGATTTCATGTGCAATTTTGTAAAAGTATTGTCTTTGTGTCACTTGACACATTTGTTGATTTATGTTTGAGTTTTTAAATTTGTCTCTTGGAGGGAATTGTTTAACTATAGCTTTTCAATTAATGTGATGTGATTTCATAAATGCCTTAGGTAAAGAATCTTTGGGATGGTCAACATAGGTTTGACCCGAAAATAAACTTCAGAGGGGTTTAAAAAGGGTTAAATGGACACCTAGGGGTAGTTTAATAGGGTTTCCTAAAGCCCATAAGATATACCTAAGGGTTAGGGGTAATTTTAGTCAAGTTTCTACTCCCATGTGACCTTTTAGACACCCTAAAAAGTGACTTTTCTAAGTTGTGCAAAAATTGAAGTTTGAAGACTTGAACTAAGTTGTGAACCTCCCTTTTCGAATGAGAGTTCCCTTTCCCATTTTACCTTACTTTCCTTTTCAGTTTTAGAAACTTGAGAGAACTCACACTAGTGTCTTCTTAAGCAAGGAAGAGAGATTTTGGGGGTAATCACCCACTCTCCATTTTTGGAGACAAAAGAATTTTGTAAAGAAAAAGATAGATTTTGGATTGAGAATTTTGGCTAAGGGTAGAAAGAGAAGAACTGTGGAATTAGGTTGCTCATCCTCAACAAAACTAGCATACCTTTGCACAGTTTAAGGTTGGTTGTACTTTTCTTATAATGATCTCTTATTGCATGTGTTTTGAAAGTAATGTTTGTGTAAAAGACTAGTTTTTCATGCACGTATTTATTGGAAATTTATTTGGTGTTTTATGCTTATGCCATGTATGTGTTTTGGGAGTAATCAAGACCTCCTACTCTTGGGAGAGAGGAGGGTCTTGTGGGTGGTAGAAGTGATAGCCCTCGAGTGAGAGGCTCTCGTTATGAGAGTGATCACAAGGGATTCTATGTGACCCTTTCTACATGGCTTGTTTATGCATTGGGGGTAATAAGGAGGGAAATAAGGCATGAATGCCTTGGGGGGCATAAGGAATGTGGGGTTGTTACACTTGATGTATTTGGTTTTCCATGAGGTGGCTATATGTTTTACCATACTTGCAGTCTCCTTAGGGTACTTGGTCCACTACCACCCTTGAAAAGACATCACATTGTGTGGTGCAGTGTAGCCTGGGTCAGGAATGTGATTGTGGTTATTTTCCCTTGTTTATTTGAGTTTGCATGTGTGTTACCTGTCTAGGGCTTGGTTCTCCAAGCTTGGGGGTGGCTACTAGTTAGACTAGGTTGGGAGGTGAGCACTCCATGGTCATCTCTTTGATTTTAATTGCAGGTTGTCAAAAGAAAATATCAGGACAAGTAGATGTGGTTGGAATTAGTTGTTGCAGAAAAGTGTTTGGATATGTATTTATCATTATCCTCATGTAATAGAAGTGGGAGACCTATTTGTAAAGTGACAAAGTATCTTGAAGATAAGATTTAAATATTTGTAATAGTCATTTAGGTTATATTGTAGAAAAGAAAAGAATTATTTTTGGTTTGGTTCCTAAGTTTTAAAATAAAAGGAATTGTGTGTAAAGGATAATTTGAAAAGAAAAAAAAAACTATTATTTCCCTTACGCATTTAAAATGATTTATTAGAAAAGAAATGGACTAGATATGCTTGCATGTGATAGGCTGGAAATAATACATTTTAGATCTTTGCATGGAAATGCAACACTTAGTATTTAAACACTTGTTAATCTAATTATCTATAGAAAATAAAATCAGAGATTTTATAGCCATCTCTAAGGTTTGAAATTAATAAATTGTAGTTTATTTAGTTGCTCTTAATTTTCAGTAAAACCTGTCATTTGGATAGTTGCTATAGAATTATCAAACTTTGTTATTTATTTATTGCAGTAATAAATCCTATAGTTAATCAGGGTTAATGGAAATGAATAAACTCTAAAGATGTTGTTCTAAGTACATCTAATGCTGTTAATTTCTTATTTTTATAGAAAGAAAAATCTATATTTAGTTAGCCTAATTATTTCCTTTAGCAACTAAGAAATTAATGAAAGGAACTAAATTTAAAGAAAATAGTGTTTCACTGATTTATGATAATTTATATATAAAAAAAAAAATAGACCTAGATTTATTATGCTTCAAAAATAAATTTTAAGTATACAAATAAATTTATATACATATAAATAACTGTTTATTGTTTTCATCCTAAAAATATACCTATTATATAACATAGGTATGTGTGTGTGTGTGTGTATAATTTTATTTAAAAAAATAAAAAACTACAAAAAAATTATTTATTAAACAAACTTTTACACCAAAAAAAAGGGGGGGGTGAGGGTTCGGGTGAGCCACTGTGCTAAGCATAGTAGTCGGCGGAAGGGCCGAACCACTGTGCTTAGCACAGAGGACGGTACGGTTGGGAGCCACCACTGTGGGCAACCACAGTGGGCGGCCCAAGGGCCACCACTATGGGCATCCAAAGTGGTCGCCGCCACTGTGGAAGTCCACAATGAGCGGCGCCCCCGGGGTCACTGCAGCTTGCCTTCCCTGCGCCCTCCATAAAATCCTACCTGAATGCCAAGGCCATCACTCGTAGCCCCTGCACAAATCAAGTGGCAATAAAAATATAAAACCCTAGCCGGTTAAGGCTAGGGTATTATGGACAATGAAGAATGAATGAATTAAAAAGGGGCTCTATGTTTCTATTAATAAAGTTAGAGTTTTCATGGTTGTTTTATACAATGGAAAATATATAAGAGTGAGTTAAAATGATATGAGTGAATTGGGTATATTGTACCAATTTTTGGTTAAGAAAAAAAAATATATAATTTAATTATATATATTAAAGAATTATTACAACTTATTATATATTAATGTTTATTTTACTTTAGACATTTAATAATAATTTTGTTTAAGGACAAATGGTAGATCTAATATTTTATTAGGGGTTCATTGTTAAACATAAGGGTATGAAATAAAAGGATGTTTTCTAGATCTTATTTCTACTTGGAAATTTATACTAAATATAGGTTGTGAGATTAAACCTTATAGGACAAAAATCATTATGAATTTAAATCAAACCCTTTAGTTGGATAAAATTAATCACATTTTATTTAATGACAGACATTTAAAATCTAAGAGCTAGGACTAAATTTAATTAGTTCCTTAAAGCAATAAATAATTATTGGACACAAATCTTACCTCATCAATTAGTTTAGGGAGTGGATTATAATTAAGTTATGGGTTAAAATTGAGGAAATAAAATAACAATAATAATTCTTTTAATATTCCACATTTAAATTAAAATATTAAGAAAGGATGTATTAACATGATGGAGGAAATTTGATATGTAATAAATAATTAATGATGAACCAAGTAATTATGTTAATGTCTAATTAGAAGAGATGGATTTAATTATGTACTAATAATCGCAACCAAAATAAAAGGGGACTTTTGAGTGAATTTATTATTACTCTTATAAATTTTATTCGAACCACTTGATAATAGGAGTTATCGTAATTGTTATAATAGTATTTAATATCATTTAAAAATTTATTTGGAACATCTTGTTAAGTTGTAGCAACTATTTAAGTGATGGTTGCATGTAATTAAGTGTTTCAAAAAAAAATTGTTGGTTGTGTTTTGCCCAAAAGTTTGGGCATGACATTTTGGTATCAGAGCCCTAGGTTCATACATTGGTGAACATGGGATACATTCATAACTTAGTTGAAAACAAACTATGGCTTGAAGTATAACACCTAGGTGAAAACTTGCGAAATAACAAAGTGAAACATAAGTGAAAATTCTTGTGGATGAATAGATCAACATATATAAATTCAAGGGGTTCCAAGGGTCACTAAAAACCCTAAAATTTGAATGTATTAGTCATAATATTTATGGCTTAAATAAAACCCCAAAGGTTGCAAAATATTCAACTATTTATTCATATGAAGTAATTTTGGTGTGTATTAATGAAATTTAGTTCTTTAGTACTTATGGGGTTACCATTCAATTGGAACCTAAAACGTAATAACTGCCCTAATCAAATCAAGTATGAGGAGTTAATCTTTTAATAAAATACCTCTGATGGTAACTAAAGGAATGCCATCCATCGAGATATGTTCTTGACATGGCAAAATAAGCGAGATAAATTTGACCTTAGATGAAGGCACCATAAACAAGATAAATACGACTGAGATAGTTCAAGTTAAGTTTTAAGCTATGTGAAATTTTGATGGTTAAAAAGATCAAGGCCGCCATTGGAGACATAAATGAGGAAGAGCAAAAAGGGATTCTTGCAAATATTAGATAGAAGCATTAACCTATCCTAATGACTAGGTACCTTAAGAATGTAGTTATGGTAGATTCCATATAAAGAGCATTTGTTAGACAATTTTTGTAGTAATGCAGTGAAGCTAGAGTTGGGATAACCCTGAAGATTAGAACTAAAGTGATGGCTGACAAACTCCCTGATCAGAAAACCCTAGTAATACTATAGCTGAGTTATATAAGGAGAAAGGAGGCATGAACTTCTAGGGTTAAAACACGTAATTACAATAAACCCTAAGTTCATCCGTGGTTATATAATTTGGGAAACAAGCAAGTAAAACCTCAACTAGTTCCTTTATGGGAAGATAATCTTGAAAAAAAAAAAGTAAATAATGGAAGAGAGAGTAGAGTTGATTTAGGAATCATACAAAAATCCCCATTGAAGTACAAGGGGTGTAAAAGAATTAAGATCTTATAATCTAGGAATAAGTAACTAATATTCATTTAGAAAACTAAGAAGAAAAGTGTAACCCAATCATGGTTAGCCGCTAGGTACAAGACAATATGTAACACAATGTAACTACTAGGCACAATCAAAGAAGATTTGCAAATTTTGGCACTCAAGTGTGAAAGTATGCGAAAACATTAAGTATGGATGAAACAACATGCAGATGGAAATGGCTTAGGAAATGATAGTATAATAGTAATATAATACCAAAGCTTAAATGAGGATTAGTTGGAAGTATAAAATATTTTATGAGAACATTGATAAGGAGCCGAAATTATGTGGTTAGCTAAGAATTTGGAAATTATGGGAGTCTTAAGACATTGGTAATTGTTGGACATCCTTATGTTATATCGTAATTGGGTAACTGGATATTAGGATGGTAAGATGGTTTATTTAGAGTGGAGAGATCGAAGGTTGTGATATGTCGGAATTTGGCTAGTAGGTAAATATAAATAAGTAATATGGAACGAGATAACTACTCTTTTAACTAAATTTTAATTAAAAAGGATGGGTGTTGGTCACTTTTTGAGTGCACACCCCCTTGATTTCATAGTTGCATAAGTAAAGTAGGAGAGGATAAGTCCACTCTCCAAGTAGTTTGAAATATGTCATGAATTTTGTGGGTAGAAATTGTTGTCAACCGTTATCGATCTTACTTGACAATAATTCCACCCCAAATGGCTCTTGACCATAAGTGTTAGTAATTTGGCAACAAACTCCTACCTAATGAAGGCAAGTGAATGTTAAAGGTGAAAAATACAAGGAGTTAACATAAGGTGCTAAGAAAACAAATGATGTCCCTAGTAAAAATTATATATTTTATACAATCCTAAGTGGTTCTAAGTAAACAAGTGTCAATTTTGTACCAAAATATCAACCGAGTGTGTAAGACATGAAAGTGTCGATACTTGAGCTACCACGTAACATTGAATCAAGGTTTAGCATATTAAGATAAGTAATGGAAGTCCAAGAAGAATGGACGGAGAATGGTAGAGTTAGTGCAATCACCTATTAGATATTATTATGGATGTTAATAACCCTAAAAAGATAGCGGTTTATATCGAAAAGTGCTGCTAGTAATAGTAAGCACGTGAAGGTTAAAATGGAACATGATCTATTAAACGATTGCAATCTCTTGTGTATAATAATTTATTTCATAAATCAATAAAGGATTATAAATAATCTAAGAACCTTAAGAACCTAATAATCACTTCCTAATACTCTCAGGACATGTGATCTTGAGTGACGTGTTGCGGTTACTCCCTATAGCATGGCTAGAATGGTCATCTTGTTTCGAGTTGGATTCGACATCATTTCTTTTGATTTTCTTTGAATAGCATTTCGTGACCTGAGGGCTAGTAATTCCTGATTATTATTATTTTATTTTTTTGATAAAAGGACCACTAAATTTATGTTTCTTTTTATTTGAGCTATGGCACTTGCTACGTTTCTAGTTTTAATATCTTTCAATTGCCGGCATTTTTCTTCTTTTTATTGGACTTGGCAAAAGTAACTTGTATTTTTGTAAAGTGTCAAGTGGTCATTTTGATGGTTGATATAACTAGCCCTAGCGATGGAATTTGTGTAAATGTCTATCATGTTCATTGAACCACTGATAGTGTGTCACGGGAGAATACCGCAAAGAGTGAAATTAGGCACAAAGAATTAACAAATATATATATATATATATATTTTATCAAATTAAGATAAAGGAAGGAATATCCTCCTAAGTTAAATTAATTGCGGCAATCTGAAAAAGAAAAATTTATAACAATAGTGTGTTCTAGACCTAATGAATTACGAAACTAATGATTGTCGACTGGTAAATTTAGTATGTATATGGAGATGATTGCGTGGATGATATCTAAAATAAGTATTAATAATTCCCATCACTCCCTTAGAATGGGATTGTTATGTACCTTAATGTTTGGAAATTGTGAATAATGTACCCTATGAAACTTAAACCTTGGTGCCTAGAAATAAAAACATTTTAATTCCTAGTGGTAGAAAACTACCCTATATAAGGGTGGAATTGAAGAACCTAAATTTGATTTTGCCTTGTCACCTAAGAAACTTGGAAGAAATTATTCACCTAGGACAATTTTGCGAATATTATATTAACACCCTAATGAGGTTCCTTGATGTAGAATAAGTAGATTCGTTTGGGCTGAGTGTGATGACCATTTCTTAAGTAACATGCTTGGATGAGAATACAGTAGGATAAGCATGCTTTTAAACAAATCCTAAACAAGTAGGACCTCTAGAAATTCAATATGTGTAACCTTGATTATGGAAGATAGAACTTTGTAAACAACTACTTGAGATTTAAGGGAAATGTAATAAAAATACTAATAATTTAAACTTGCGCAGATAGTAAGCTAATTACAAAAAAAAATAAGTTGATTTTGGTATTTCAACCTTCTAGTATGCAAGATAAAATTTTGAGTAACCTATTGAAATTGTGGGAAATGTTATGTCCCTAATTCGTAATTCTACTCATGCGACTTCCAAGAGTAAGTCGAACTCTAGGGGAGGAGGATGTAAGGACTTCCCCAGACCAAGATTTGATTAACTTAGTTGACCATGTTTGACTCTATTAATAAATGCTTTATAATTCAATAGAATGGACTATGTTAGACAGATAGATTGGTGAGAAAAGTAATTGAACCAAGTTATAGAGTTATTGCACCTTGTGGTGTACATTTTGAGGTGTTATGAATTTGAAATCCTAGAAGATCCATTGATTGGATAATCTTGATTTAACGTATGTCAGCTATGTCTGGATGTACAACTTATATGATTCCATGATTGGATAACATTGATGAATGTTGATGCTTCATTTATATGCTTTATGATACAGAACTCTATATGATTCTAGAATAGGATAAATTGGAGATGATGTATGTCATTATTGGATTTGCAGGATTTTATTATCAGGATAGAATTAAGATGTATGTTTTATGTGTGGACCAAAATTAGGAGAATTATGATAATTGCTTATGTGGAATTATTTGGATATGCGATATATTGAATTGTTCAAATGTAAATTGTATGCAAAGTGTTTGATGTGTATTCTAATTCATGTGTTTAATATTATACGAGGTTATTGGAAATTACTAATGTGTATTGGAGTGGCATAGGAAAATATATCCATGTGACCATGGAAATATTATGCAGAACCAAAGCTAGACCTATGTATGTTCGTAAAACCAGGGTTTGTCTATTTGGAGAGACAACACCCCATCTGTGTCATATTTTATTCGTAATAGTAAATGATGCATGTGTGTTAAATTTTATTTATTTGATTTATTTAAATCCAACAAGAGACAAGATTTCATGTGCAATTTTGTAAAAGTATTTTCTTTGTGTCACTTGACACGTGTTGATTTATGTTTGAGTTTTTAAATTTGTCCCTTGGAGGGAATTGTTTAACTATAGCTTTTTCAATTAATGTGATGTGATTTCATAAATGCCTTGGGTAAAGAATTTTTGGGATGGTCAACATAGGTTTGACTCGAAAATAAACTTCAGAGGGGTTTAAAAAGGGTTAAATGGACACCTAGGGGTAGTTTAATAGGGTTTCCTAAAGCCCATAAGGTATACCTAAGGGTTAGGGGTAATTTTAGGCACCTAAGGGTTAGGGGTAATTTTAGGCAAGTTTCTACTCCCATGTGACCTTTTAGACACCCTAAAAAGTGACTTTTCTAAGTTGTGCGAAAATTGAAGTTTGAAGACTTGAACTAAGTTGTGAACCTCCCTTTTCGAATGAGAGTTCCCTTTCCCATTTTACCTTACTTTCCTTTTCAGTTTTAGAAACTTGAGAGAACTCACACTAGTGTCTTCTTAAGCAAGCAAGAGAGGTTTTGGGGGTAATCACCCACTCTCCATTTTTGGAGACAAAAGAATTTTGTAAAGAAAAAGATAGATTTTGGATTGAGAATTTTGGCTAAGGGTAGAAAGAGAAGAACTGTGGAATTGGGTTGCTCATTCTCAACAAAACTAGCATACCTTTGGCCAGTTTAAGGTTGGTTGTATTTTTCTTATAATGATCTCTTATTGCATGTGTTTTGGAAGTAATGTTTGTGTAAAAGACTAGTTTTTCGTGCATGTATTTCTTGGAAATTTATTTGGTGTTTTATGCTTATGCCATGTATGTGTTTTGGGAGTAATCAAGACCTCCTACTCTTGGGAGAGAGGAGGGTCTTGTGGGTGGTAGAAGTGACAGCCCTCGAGTGAGAGGCTCTCGTTATGAGAGTGATCACAAGGGATTCTATGTGACCCTTGCTGCATGGCTTGTTTTTGCATTGGGGGTCATAAGGAGGGAAATAAGGCATGAATGCCTTGGGGGGCATAAGGAATGTGGTGTTGTTACACTTGATGTATTTGGTTTGCCATGAGGTGGCTATATGTTTTACCATACTTGCAGTCTCCTTAGGGTACTTGGTCCACTACCACCCTTGAAAAGACATCACATTGTGTGGTGCAGTGTAGCCTAGGTTGGGAATGTGATTGTGGTTGTTTTCCCTTGTTTATTTGAGTTTGCATGTGTGTTACCTATCTAGGGCTTGGTTCTCCAAGCTTGGGGGTGGCTACTAGTTAGCCTAGGCTGGGAGGTGAGCACTCCATGGTCATCTCTTTGATATTAATTGCAGGTTGTCAGAAGAAAATATCAAGACAAGTAGATGTGGCTGGAATTAGTTGTTGCAGAAAAGTGTTTGGATATGTATTTATCATTATCCTCATGTAATAGAAGTGGGAGACCTATTTGTAAAGTGACAGAGTATCTTGAAGATAAGATTTAAATATTTGTAATAGTCATTTAGGTTATATTGCATAAAAGAAGAGAATTATTTTTGGTTTGGTTCCTAAGTTTTGAAATAAAAGGAATTGTGTGTAAAGGATAATTTGAAAAGAAAAAAAGAAAAAAAAATTGTTATTTCCCTTACACATTTAAAATGATTTATTAGAAAAGAAATGGACTAGATATGCTTGCATGTGATAGGCTGGAAATAATACATTTTAGATCTTTGCATGGAAATGCAACACTTAGTATTTAAACACCTGTTAATCTAATTATCTATAGAAAATAAAATCAGAGATTTTATAGCCATCTCTAAGGTTTGAAATTAATAAATTGTAGTTTATTTAGTTGCTTTTAATTTTTAGTAAAACCTACCATTTGTATAGTTGTTGTAGAATTATCAAACTCTGTTATTTATTTATTGCAGTAATAAATCCTATAGTTAATCAGGTTTAATGGAAATGAATAAACTCTAAAGATGTTGTTCTAAGTACATCTAATGCTGTTAATTTCTTATTTTTATAGAAAGAAAAATATGTATTTGGTTAGCCAAATTATTTCCTTTAGCAACTAGGAAATTAATGAAAGGAACTAAATTTAAAGAAAATAGTGTTTCACTGATTTATGATAATTTATATATAAAAAAAAAAGTCTCAGATTTATTATGCTTCAAAAATAAATTTTAAGTATACAAATAAATTTATATACATATAAATAACCGTTTATTATTTTCATCCTAAAAATATACCTATTATATAATATAGGTATATGTGTATATACATATATATCTATATAAATATATATATATATATATATAGATATATATATTAAAAATATATATATATATATATATATATTTTTTTTTTTATTTTTTATTTTTAAAATACAAAAAAAATATTTATTAAACAAACTTTTACACCAAAAAAAAAAAAAAAATGAGGGGGTGAGGGTTCGGCCGAGCCACTATGCTAAGCATAGTGGTCGGTGGAAGGGCCGAACCACTGTGGTTAGCACAGTGGACGGCGCGGTCAGGAACTGCCACTGTGGGTGACCACAATAGGCGGCCCAAGGGCCGCCACTTGGTCGTCACCACTGTGGAAGTCCACAGTGAGGGGTGCCCCTGGGGTCGCTGCCGCTTGCCTTCCGCACGCCCTCCATAAAATCCCACCTGAATGCCAAGGCCGCCACTTGTAGCCCCTGCACAAATCAAGTGGCAATAAAAATATAAAACCCTAGCCGGTTAAGGCTAGGGTATTATGGACAATGAGGAATGAATGAATTAAAAAGGGGCTCTATGTTTCTATTAATAAAGTTAGGGTTTTCATGGTTGTTTTATACAATGGAAAATATATATTTACAGTGTATATATATATATATATATATATATATATATATAAAAGAGTGAGTTATAAGGATATGAGTGAATTGGGTATATTGTACCAATTTTTGGTTAAGAAAAAATATATATATAATTTAATTATATATATTAAAGAATTATTACAACTTATTATATATTAATGTTTATTTTACTTTAGACATTTAATAATAATTTTGTTTAAGGACAAATGGTAGATCTAATATTTTATTAGGGGTTTATTGTTAAACATAAGGGTATGAAATAAAAGGATGTTTTCTAGATCTTATTTCTACTTGGAAATTTATACTAAATATAGGTTGTGAGATTAAACCTTATAGGATGAAAATCATTATGAATTTAAATCAAACCCTTTAGTCGGATAACATTAATCACATTTTATTTAATGACAGACATTTAAAATCTAAGAGCTAGGACTAAATTTAATTAGTTCCTTAAAGCAATAAATAATTATTGGAGACAAATCTTACCTCATCAATTAGTTTAGGGAGTGGATTAGAATTAAGTTATGGGTTAAAATTGAGGAAATAAAATAATAATAATAATTCTTTTAATATTCCACATTTAAATTAAAATATTAAGAAAGGATGTATTAACATGATGGAGGAAATTTGATATGTAATAAATAATTAATGATGAACCAAGTAATTATTTTAATGTCTAATTAGAAGAGATGGATTTGATTATGTACTAATAATTGCAACCGAAATAAAAGGGGACTTTTGAGTGAATTTATTATTACTCTTATAAATTTTATTCGAACTGCTTGATAATAGGAGTTATCGTAATTGTTATAATAGTATTTAATATCATTTAAAAATTTGCTTGGAACATCTTGTTAAGTTGTCGCAACTATTTAAGTGATGGTTGCATGTAATTAAGTGTTTCAAAAAAAAATTGTTGGTTGTGTTTTGCCCAAAAGTTTGGGCATGACACAGACCTTGTGAAATTCTTTAAAATGCCTCTTATAAAAATTAGAAAAGAGATTGTTGCTTTGGCAGCCATGCATCCTACCACTAATGAGATACAGCAGAGGGTGGAATTATTGTTTAAGATAGTAGAAAACTTGCAAGTAAGCAGTACTGAAAGCTTTAATTATAACAAAAGTTCAATAATGGTTTATATTTTATTCTCTTTTATGTCATTAACTAAAATATGCACGTATTGTTTTTACAGCAATTTATCTGCCCTCATGAAAGTTGTTCCCACGATCAGGGTGTTGCAGGATCTTCAGGTGATGACAATTTTCTTGTATTATCACGTGCTTGGCTTATCACTCTGAGTACCCAAAACACATCATACTTGATACTGTCAATTTTCAAAATAAAGGTTCATCCTTGTTTACAATTCTTGCACTTTTCATTTATTTAATGTTTGATATATTTAATGTATTATTCTTTAGGTGTTGTCAATGTTACTATGCAAATGTCATCACCGCCTCATTAGAGGTCACCCTCACCTGTATTGTCGACTGTAATATCAGCAACACGTAGCATGCAGACATCCTCTAGTGCACGTCATATTAGCCCACCCATTGTTGGTAGATCCCTATTTTTCTCTATCTTCTATCATGTGTTTATTTCCCTTCAAGCGTTCTTTCTTGAATTCTAATGCCATTTCATAGTGGATTCATTTTTTGCAGGAGGAGATGCACATGAGGATGTGCCAGAGGTGACTACTGCTGATAACATACCATCATTTCTTGGATCTTCTCATATTGCTAGTACGGGAATGTTGCAGGCCACATTGGTGGTGAGCGACGAAGAAATGCTTCCCTTAAAGATACAAAAGGTTCCAGGTACTTTAAAATTATTATTATATATAATCTAATTGTAATCTACTTTATGATCACTCATTTTGGACTAATGATCCCATGAATTTTTTGTAGGCAATGATATTTTCTATATACATCTCAGTGACATTGCATTGCAGATATTTGGGCCCACCATACATAAAAGGTGGTACATCGTATGTGAACTAACCCTAATCCACTTTTGATTTCATATCATTGCTAGAATAGTTTTCCTTTGATCCATTTCTTGAAGTGTAATAAATGTAGCTTTAGTTCATTTATGAATCTAATAGGTTTGTTTTTGCTTTAAAAGGTGGAATGACCAAGAAAAAAGGTTAAAAGATGAATTGACAAACCAAATGGTTGAGTGGTTTGGAAATGGCACCTTTGAAAAAACCAAGCTCCTTGAAAAAGCTGGCACATATCTAAAGTATGTGAGGGACCAATACAAGACCCATTTGGAGAGGAACCTAAAGTATGAGCGTCCCCCCATGATTCCAGAGAGGGAGTGGAAGGACCTAATTTTGGATGCTAAGGAGAGAATTGAAAGGAAAAAAGGAAATACACCACTAGACACTAGAAGAAGGTACGAGATACTATTAAGAATGTAATTATGTCCAAATTAATTACTCTTTATATTTATATAATCTAACATATTTCAAACTTTTTATAGACTGAGTGACACGTCAAAGGAAACCAAGGCAAGGCAAGAAAAGCATGGGAACACAAACTCGGCTCTGGTGGTTACATGAAACTTGTTGCACGAATTGTATGTATCTCATGTAAACGAAATATTGCATCAAAATATTAATAAATTGCAAACATTTTTTTTTTATCAAACAATGCAAGCAAAATTCATGGTACCAAGAAAAAATGTAGGTCTCTGAATTCAATAGAGTGCCCACAAAAGATGATAAGAGAATTGCCTACCAGTAAGGCTATTTAGCCGTGGCTGATAAGCTACAAGAATTGAGTGGGCATACACAAAATTTGAGTGCATCCATCACACAGGTAAATAAGCTAAATGGAAGTTGTTTCAAATTGAATACTTTACCAATAATCTAATTGATGTTGAGTTCCAACATAAAGTGACTATATTTGTTTTAAATAAGCAAGCAATGATAACAATGTGCATGTCATTGGAATGCAGCCGGCTAATTGTGAAACACCACCTGCACATGAAGGTCCGGATGTGCATCCTAGTAGTGGAGGTATTCATTTGCTATTCAAATTTATTTATTTAGCTATTAATACAATTAAACATCTTAATTTGTAATTAGAGTAGTAATTAATGTAACCTTTTTTGTTAATATTTAAGAGCATGTAGTCGGTGGTGAGCAAGTGGAGCATGATCTGGGTACACAACCTCAAGAACGTGATGTTCCCCACTCAGGTAAAGAGGACCACTGTTATTTCTTTAAACAAATATAATTGCAATTGGTGTTCAACATTAATGTAACCTTTAGTATTTCAACTCCAGATGATCTAGAGGTTGTTCAGCATGTTGAGGTTGAGGATACACAAAATGATGTGGCCCCATCAGGTAAAGAGCACAATAATTATGTTCTCTAAATTAATGAAATACTTGTAACAATAATTTTTATTTTTTTTAATTTAACCCATTTTTTTGTTATTGCAAAGGACCCCCCTTTGCTTCAGTGTCCTCGTCCTCAGTATAGGACTAGGCATACATTGAGATCATGAGCAGTTGGCGGAACATCTGCAGAGGGAGGAAATGATGAAGAAACGGATGTTCCACTTAGTCTTTTCATAGCGTCAAAGAAAAAACAAAGAAAGAAATGATTGTAATCTAACTTATTTGATAATGACTAATTTTTATGTGTTAGTGAATGTAATTATGTGCTAATTAATGGCTATGGATGATATGTGTTAATTAATATTGATGAATGTTGTGTGTTAATTAATGTTAATCAATGTTATGTGTTAATGAACGTTATGTGATATTAATGAATGAATGCTATATTTTATTAATGGTAGAAAGAATGAATGAATGAATGTTATAAGATGTTAATGGGGAATTTAGAGTGATGTTGGGGGGGGGGGGCGCAAATGAGCTTCCACCTTCACATGGTTGGCCCTGTTAAGTAGAGAATATTAATCTATTCTTGAAATCAAGCGAAGCCAACAAGGTAACACACTTTTCAATATTTCATTATGTTGCACAGTTAATCTTATTGAATAATGTATATTGAATCTTAATTGCAGGGTCCAATAGAGCCAACACGAACAACAACACCACAAGTTGTTGGGTATAATGAACTCCCATATTGTCTTTTCTGTACATGAACAATATGAGTTGCTTCTAGTGTTGATATCCAAGGTAGGACTACAAAAGTTATGAATATGCCTCATCCTTGTAAGTTTTTTTATTACTTCTAAGTAATGAATATGCCGCATCCTTGTAAGTTTTTCTATTACTTGTAAGTCATGAATATTGATCTTTAGTTAATTAAAATTAAATGAAAATCTTTAATGAATACACAAAATTATATACATATGCAGGCGCACCATGGTTGAGATGGTCCAACTCCCTAGTCTCACTCTACGACTAATCTCATGCCATATCTAAATCAAAGACATCTCAAATACATCGTCAATGGAAAGCTACAAAATGCCATTTTCATACATAAGCAAGACATACACAATTGGGCACAATCACCAAGAGAATGGTAAAAAGTGTGTTTGAGATTGTATCATGGATGCTTTTAAGGATTGTATCATGGATGTAAAAAGTCTCTTCATTAATCCTTGACTCATGATTTCTATAATACTTCTTTAGACTTCTCATGTCATTTGTTGCACTTCTTCACTATTTTGGACTGAGTTTCAACTATGTATTTGCCTTGACTTATGATTGTACCTAGCTTTGTCCTATCTTTGTAAGCTTCCTCTTTGAATTGTGGTTGTAGCTTTGATAATACCTTTTTAATGTTGAACTATTTGTAAGGAGGACAACTCCTAATTCATGTTGCAAATTGTGTTCTAGTGACTGAGACTAACCTTTTTGTACTTGATGTTTTTGACTAGTTGTCATAACCTCTGACTTTGATGTTTGTGCCTTAAGAGAACTAGATGTTTCTTGTATGCATACTTGGTCAAGGACTGCATTATGATGCTATAGGGCTACAAACTAATATTATTTATTGTATTGAGTTGCACATTTGACATGAGTTTCCCTATGACTGCTATGCATCTTGAGGTTATAAGGTGTTGTTCTTGTCAAGTTTTTACAATGCTGCAACAATAACATGTTATTTGTTGTTAAGGTTTGAAAAGACCTTTTAGAAACTTATACCCTGCTCTTTTTCACTCAGTAGACTTGATTACTGTCATTTTATTTGGTACTAGGTATGACTGCCTACTGGCTTTACTGTAGATAGCAATCTCTCTAGACTGTATTTTCTGAGTGTTGTTGTTCTATACTTGACCATCTATTAGGAAAACATTGCTTGAAATGTCCAAAACAATTAATGAATGACTTCACTATCACCAATCTATCTTGAAGATTTGACTACTCTTTAGATTATGATTATGATTGTCATGATATTTCATGAGACTGCTCTATACCCATATGAAACCCTTTGTTCCCACAAATCAATGCTTTGAACTTGACTGCAACTTTACAGTGATCACTGTCTTTGTACAGTAAGCTTGCTACTTTCTCAACTGTTGATATATTGGAGGCTCCTAGGATGGTTTCTATCTTATATGATGGTTTTAATTAGATTATAACCAGTCTCCATGGCTGCAAGACCTGAAGAAGGATTCTTATCATCAATTAGATGCATACTTTTGGGAATATAAAAAGACAAAAAAATATATTAGAACCGTATTTTTTGTTGAGTCATAATATGATGTGTTAATTTAGCTAAATAAGGGAACCAATGTTGTATTAGGTTTAATTCCATGATGATAGTTGAAGCTTGTTAGAGAAAGGGGATTTGTAGCAATTGGCTTGTTAGGTTATGTCACAATCCCATGAAGGTCCTTGTAAACCGTTAATGTCAGTAGACATGAGACTGTTATGTAACGAATTGGATCAGCTAAACCTAGAAGTTATGTAACCAATGAATCAACTGACTCAAGTGTATGTTAATTATCTTATGATGGTCATTTATGCCCATTATTCTTAGTAGACATTAAGCAGTTCGCTAGATAGTTGGTTAGTAAACCAATGAGTTAGTTGGCTCAAGTGTATGCTATTTATCATATGATGGTCATTAATAACCATTATTGTTAGTACACATTAAGAAGATGGCTTGTTTAGATGGTTGGTAACTAGTGAGTTTGTTGAGCTCAAGAATTGGATGTACAAGTTGAGCAAGGGAGGTGAACACTAACAACACATTGGTGCTTGCAATGTTAAAACCTTGGCCAAGATGGTGATGCTTTATCTAAGTGATGAAACTGGCCATTTGAATTCCTTTCTCATATTGATTAGCTTAATAATATTTATTCAATGTTTTTTATCGTTAAAATATTACCTTCCTTTTAGATAAATTAGTTAGATTCTTATTATGTTGAAGAACATTTAGTTAGTTTTCTCCTTCGACTGAAGAAGTTATGTTTTATTTTGAAATGCTCAATTTTTTATCTTAATATAGATCACAATTTATTTTCTTTAAGTATAGAATTAATGGAATATTACATATGGTATTAGAGAAACCAGGTTCGACATTGAACCTCGGGCTTTCCACCTATAAACAAAACTATATACATATATAGGCACACCATGGTTGAGATAATATGCAGGCACACTATATAAAAAACTATATTCGCAAGTAAATCTTTTATTCAAATCCATAATATGAAACATAGAGTTTTACTAGAAGAACACAAGTAACCTTATCTCCTTTAGATAATATCATAAGCAACTGCCTATAGAAAGATGTAGTAATCCATAGCATATACACAAAGGAAAGATGACTTATTATATTATGTATGTTCGGAAAATGGTACAATAGTAATCTTGAGGCTATATTCCACTTCTTCTCTAATGATCCTTATTGTTACAAAAGTTACCTCATTTATATGAGGGTATACATTGTCACCAAGCATCGTGGCTTTTCAACACATAACTATTAATTAGCACTTTTGTTAACAAACTAGAAGATAAACAAGTTCAACATTCCTATGTGTTGAATGTACTTATCATCTTTATACATTACAACGTCATTGTTTAGTGTCCTCATGTCGCTTTTTGTCTGGAAATGATTGTATAGAATATGGTTAACACAAAGTGACAATTCTTTGTCTCGATCCAACTCTGCTACTGCTTGATTCTTCTCATCATTGAACTCTTGTTTCCACTGTTCCAATGATACTAACTCACCATTACTGTAAAAAGAGGGCACCCTAGGGGTATTCCCATCATCCAACCTCTGAAGCTCTTTCCTTAATTGATTTTCCAATTCATCATGGGACTTCAAGTAAGCCTCGGCTTCAATTTTCTCACCTGGATTCATCAGATTGTTTTCATTCATCATGTCTTCCAACCGAGACCTAATTCTTTCATGCTCTTTCAAAGCTTTGACTATTCCAGTGTATGTCTTCCAATAGATTTTTGCAACTTGCACCATACTTTTGAATCTATGCTCAACGACCTCGAGAACTAACTTATCCATCTTTTCTTGTTCCTTTTTTACTTACTGAGATGTCTTTTCATCCCTCTTCCTTCAATACATAGCATCTGTCAAGGCATCCATGGCATCTCTGTCAACACTGTATGTCATCCCTGTTTGACTAGTACCTGTATCAATCTGAAGCAATCTTGCTTGCAGCCTCTATTTTTCTTCATCGATTTTCTCATATAGGCTTTTGTATGTAGAATTTTCTCAGACCAGAAACTCTATCTGATCTTGGTTCAGTTTAGCGACATCCAAATTTAGTTTGGTAGTTGTTCTTGGGTCAATCTTTCCAACCTGCTGCACCATCAAATGTCCAAAAGCTTCTTCTATATCAACCAACATAGGTCTTTTATCTTTGGGATAGATAGCCCACTGTAGAAGAGCCTTCTTATCTGGATCATATCCTGATCCTCTAAAGAGTTTATCAATCTCTTTTGGCATCATTTGCTTACTTGGGTCCTATTTCTTGAGGAATCCATCAAACAACAAGGCAGAGTTCATGTCCCATCCAGAGTATAATAGTACACCAGCTTCCTTGAGCAACTGTCTTCCCTTCTCAGGTGTCATTTCTCTCATCACAAGATCCATCTCCTCTTGTAACTTTTGAAGTTGCTTCTCTTCTTCACTATTTCTCATGTTTATTCCTAATTTGAGATCCTTTATGTTGATATATGAATGCGGTGAACTCCTTGGAAGAAATGAAGTCACTATCAGCAATGAAATCGTCATGCTCTAGGAATCTGATGTCAACCACTTCTCGGACATTCAGTTGTCCTATTGCCAAGTCTAACAATGTATCCTCTACATAATCAGGGGGGTAATCCTCTCGAGGAGTGAATGGAATGATGCCAGATGTGGAAGCAGGAGACATATGAGCCAAAGGCTCTGTATTCCTAATAGTATCAATGTAATCCCTAAAAACATGAGGTGGGACTCCCTCAAGTATTTCCAATTCATGCTCCATAAGTTTGTTGGCCAACTCCAAGGGGTCTTCAATATTTTGTAGCATGTTCTCATCCATTTTCCTTCTAAAAAGCTTCCATTTATAAGCCTGCATTGCTTTCTCAAACTTTATTCGCTTCACTTTGGCCTCTTCTCTACCAATGTTCTTAATGAGGTCATCCGGTAGGTAAGATTTATGATTTCTAGCCTTCAGCTTTTGTGATGACTGGGCTATCCTTATGTATCCTCCAAGATTGAAATTGGGCCTTGGATCCCCCATACCATGCCATAATAATCCAATTTTCTCTACAGTAGGCCATAACTCTTTGAACTTTTCACAATAAAATCTGAAAATACTAACAACCCAGGTACAATTGATTGTTTCCCATGGCTTGTCAGATGTTCTGTACTCACTATTGACAGTTTCCTCAAAATTTCCAGACAAGCCACTCTATTAGGGACTATAAGTGGTAGTAAGTATGGTCTCCCTTTGAACCCGTATACCCTGACTTGCGTGTAGTCTGAAAAACAATACCAATCTCCCCGATTGTGTTCAATTGAGGGATCTTCAATGAAATCTTTTGGTCTTAGGAATCTTTGAACCTCTGGTGCAAGGGCATGATCACATGGGCATCCCAATAGTCTATATAATGGCTTGACAAAGAACTCCTCAAAATTCCAATATTGATTATTCACATACCTCTGGTCCTATGAAGAAACCCATAGTTGCACTAGTTTTCTCATCCCAGCATTGTCATATGTCCTGACACATAACTCTTCTGGCCATAACCCTTCATCTTGGCCCACATACAATAGCATATGAATAAGTAAGGAATAATGCTTGAAATGAACATTGATGACATCCCCCTTTAACTTTTCTAACCCATGATTCAAAACCTCAGCCAAATAAGCAGAAAAATCAAAGAAGCGGGGGTCCTTAGACTGCAAATCAGCACAAATGACCATGGCTGCAATATGCATCAAAGGATGGGTTTTTATCCCTAGCACTTGGGCAACACAGTAATAGGTATACTTGAAATATGGATGGAAAGAGTTGACATCATAGGGAGCTTTGTCATCCTAACCTAGTGGCACTAAGGACCCTGCATTCCTAGGTCTATGCATAGGGAGTCTCCATGTTTTGTAAATGTGCTCTAGGTTAAAATATTCACTTGTTAACTTCTTGAGGTCAATCAATTCTTCAAATCCCCAATCCAACTCGAACACGGTGTCAATAACCTCCTTTCTGATTGCAAGAATTGGCTCACCCATATAGTTATATATGGTCCTAGTTTTAGGGTTATAATTGTTTGTCAATGCCTTCATCAGCTCCACATTCATGAATACATTAGCCACAACTAACCTTCCTAAGTTCAATTGCCATAAATTGTTCATAGGTTGAGGGGCAACTCTTCTATTGTACTCATATATGAATAATGCATACCCTCTCAATTATGTCCATATGTCTCCAAGATCCTCAAACCAGTCCTCCAGGCCTTCCTCATCAACTCTAATCTTCTTGGACCTCAAACTAGATGATGGCCACTGGTCAATCAGGTCTTGGGCCAAAGAACACCCTTCCCTTTTCTGTCTTTTAGGTTTTTCTTCTACAGCGATTGGTTCTTTTCCCTTTCTGGTCTTATTAGTTTTAGATGATGATTCCATTTGAATTTTAAAAAAGAGGTATGTGTGCAAACAACTTACTTGGAATTAGTGAGCTTTATCTGTGAATTCGCCCAATTCCTACTTTCAGTTCGTCACCTATGAATTCCTTAATGTTGTGTCCTTTGATGTTGATCCACTACTTATGGCATATTTAATCAGTTAGTAATAGCAGTTTGGACAACAGTCACTCAGGCACATGTTCAAATTTAATGGTGATGTGACCTTCCGTGGGATTTGTTTCTGATTTTTCGCGGCAATCAATAATCATTTCGATGAGGATATGTCTTTCAATCATTTGTTTTTTTAGTGCATCGATCTCTTTGTTCCTATTGATAATACTTTTTTTTCGAATATTACTTCGATCAAGTTTTTTTTCCCTTCACCAAAATACTATATTTGGTCAGTATGGCTGTCTCCTCATCGAAACATATCTGATATCCATCGAGTCTTATGTCGAAGAAACCTTGGGCTTTGGTGTCCTCCTTTATTTTTCCATTGAAATACTTCTTTCATCGATATCGTTAAGCCCCGTCGATGAATGAGTCTATTATTTCACCAAAGCTTTTCTTTATTTTCCCTTATCACTCTTCACTGATAAAGTTACATCGGCAAAACCATGCATATCGAGAATGTGCCTTTTAACCTCCTCAAAACCTATATCCTCATCGATATCTTTTATCAATGTAGCTTCCTTTTGTTTGATCGATATTATTCTTTCGATGAAAATGCTCCTTTCGGTGGGTCCTTTTTATGTTGCATCGATAGTATTATTTCCTCGAGAACTTTTCTCGTCGATGAAGACCCTCTCTGCTTTCTTTGATATCTTTTGTTGATGAAGTTTAAGCTCCTCAAAACCTATATCCTCATCGATATCTTTTATCGATGTAGCTTCCTTTTATCTGATCAATATTATTCTTTTGATGAAAATGCTCCTTTCGGTGGGTCCTTTTTATGTTGCACCGATAATATTATTTCCTCGAGAACTTTTCCTGTTGATGAAGACCCTCTCTTCTTTCTTTGATATCTTTTTTCAATGAAGTTTAACCTCCTCAAAACCTATATCCTCATCGATATCTTTTACCGATGTAGCTTCCTTTTGTCTGATTGATATTATTCTTTCGATGAAAACACTCCTTTTGGTGGGTCCTTTTTATGTTGCACCGATAGTATTATTTCCTCAAGAACTTTTCTCGTCGATGAAGACCCTCTCTGCTTTCTTCGATATCTTTTGTCGATGAAGTTATTATCTTCGGTGAGTCCTTTTTTGAATTCATTAGTTTTTCTTTCCTTCGATGGCTCTTTTATATCGATGATAATAATTATCTTTGGTGATAATAATTTATTTTTTTTTAATAAAAATTATCATCGTCCGAATTACGATGAATACCAAGCTTTCATCCAAAGTTTCTTTGTTTAGTTCGCCCCACTTTGTGAATGTGGTGGGGGGTTTATATTGGATGATTATTTTAGATTCCTTTTGCAACAAATGTGGCTTTCCATGTGATTTTGGTGATATAGGCAGCTTGCCAATAAGAAATGTTTGGGACATTAAATACTCTTTATAGCCTTGATCTTGTATTTTCATCTTACCTTTGACAAATTCTAACAATGCATTGGGATCAACATAGTTTGGCAAGAATGCCTCTCCATTTCCTAGTACTTGTTGTTGTAGAGTATCCTTCAGGTTAGCACAAAATTGAAATGGATTAGGATCTCTAGGAATTTTTATCTTGGTTCCATTGTATGAGCTTTTCAATAGTACTACCTTTCAATTTAAGCTCATATATCATTTCTGGTATCAAGTTTTGGATAAATAAATTGACTAATTGTTTTAACTCCAAGATGTCAATGAAATATCGACTAACTAGGCCTCACCATCTTTGTAAGAAAGTCATTAATGGTTCTCTTGGCTTTTTCTTTGTGTTGCATAAATCTAACATGGTTATATCACTGTAAATGTTAATGCGAAATGACAAATGAACTTCTTAGCCAATTCATTCCAAGATTTTATATTCCTTGGTAAATGTCCATACCAATCCATAGCTTGTCCTATGAGACTACATGGGAAAAGATGCATCAAATATCTCTCATCATAAGTCACCTCAATGCATGTTGCATAGAAAGCTTGAATATGATCTTTTGGATTACCCTTTCCCTTGTATTTCTCAAAATTTGGTGCCTCAAAATGTTTAGGAAAGGGACGCATGTACAAACTTTTATCAAATGGATTAGGACATAAACCCTACTCTGTATATAACTTCTTTTTATTTTTGGTTTTTAATTCCTCTATTTGTTGTTGTATCTTTTAAATTTGTTGCACCAACACATCTAATTGTGAAGGCTTTTGAGGTTCATCATTCGTCCCCGGATGTCCTTGTTTTTGATATATAGTACTTCCAGATGGTTGTTGACATTCAGAAATCATTGTCTTTGGCGTCTCTGACATATATTCATTTTGGTATAGCTCACGTTGTTGAGGCACCGTCGAGTATGTGCACCAAGTTATGGTACCAAAAGGGGGTCTTAAGATGCCACTTTTTTCTCAAATCGGCAAAGTATGAACTTCAACGACAAATTGAAGATAGTTACACTCCAAATTTGAAGATGCAACAAGAACAAGAGTCAGAGTGCTTCGAGTCTACTATCTAAACTACTAATTTAATTTGAAAATGGTGGATATTAAGGGCTTCAAAAAGGGGGGCTACAAAAAGTGGTCTTGTTTTTATGCAAAAAACATAACATAGCATCTATTGTGGCCCCCATAAAATGTTTAACTTTTTTTTTGAATTTTTAAAATCACTTCAGTGAGAAATTAGCTAACACCTTTTAGTTTATGCCACATTTTTCAGCTAATATTTTAATGAGTATATGGGTTTTTACTAATTTTCGTAGTGGACACATCCTGAAAAACAAAAATTTGAGCATGCTCCCCCATAAAATCATTGATAACTAATCAAAAATAAAAAATTTAAATTTAAATTGTGTAGAATAGAATATAGTTTCTAAAAATATAATTTTCTTCAAAATCCGATGAACGTGTAAAAAAACATACCCAAAATAGTGCATGTTGGTTTTCGACAAAAAATGGACACACTAACAAAATAAATTATACATGAAAGCCTTAATGAAAACAAAATGCAAAAAAAATTATATGCTTGGGTAGCTAAGAGAGAGATTGAGGTTGCTATGGTATTTTTTTTTAGTTTCATTGAAACACATGTAAACCTGATGGAGAGCACGGCCAAAAATATGTGAAATTTTTTAATCTTCTGATAAAAACACGTCTCGGGCCTGAAATGGTCATCCAACCCTTTGCCCAAGTACAATCCAACCCAAAGGTTTGGTGGTTTCCAATCCAAACATGCTCGCCAAATGCAAAATTTTAAATTTTCACATTTTGTGCGTGCCAAATTTGGCACTCGCCAAATGTGAAAAGTCATTTTTTTTGCATTTGGCGAGCACCAAATGTTTTGCATTGTCCAATGTGAAGGTTTTGTGAGTGTGTAGATTTTCCAATCTGAGCACAAGTTGTATCCACCCTTGAAGGAGAATATATACATGAAATATAACATTTAAGTATAAGAAAGAAAAAAGACATATTGAAATATTGAAATATGACTTATACTTTAAGTTATATTTCATGTATATATTAGCAGGATGTTTGAGAGTAGTTTCTTCTCTATAGGACTTATAATGTAGATTCTAGTTTTAAGAGGATCATATAAAATTGCAAATAGTCAAATTTCAGTAATCAACATGCTCCTATTAGCATTCTTCAGCTATGTATCTCACTCTCTTTATCGTCCCCAAACTCTAGACATATCTCTATCCCTCTCTTTTCTCTCTCACTTATCTCTCCCCTCTCTAGGTAAACCCAACTTCTCTACCTTTCATTCCTTCCTTAACCCCATATATATATCCTTGACTCCCTCCCTCTCTCTTCTTCTCTCTCATTCTCTTATTATTTCACTCCCATCCCTCTCCATTCTCTTGGTCACTACCTATCCCTTATATCTTCTCTCTCGCCATATATAGGTCTCTTCCTCCCTCCCTATTCACCTCACTACCTCTCCCTCCCTATATTATTACCCTCCTCTCTCTCCCCCTCTAAGTATCTCACCTAATTAATTGTCCACCCTCTAGCTCTCTCCCCCCATCTCCGTATTTCTCTCCCTCTCCCTTACCCCTATCCATTTATGAACTCTCTCCCTCTATTCTCTCTCTCCAAACCTATCTATCTCCTATTTCCTTATGTCTCTAAATCCCTCCATGTATACCTCTCCATCCATCCCCTCTTAGTCATCTCTTTTCTCTTCTATCTATTCCCTCTCTCCATTGTCTAGGTTGTTACCTCTCCCTCCTACTCTCTCTACCTCCCTCTCTCAAATTTCTAGCTTTCTCCCTCATTCCCTCTCCACCTATATACTTATCCATTAATGCCTCATTAGGAACCTATATTTATGCCCCTCTATCTATCTCTCCCATCTAGGCATTTAACCTCTCTCATGCTCTACATATCTCATCTCTCTATTTATCCCCTCTCTAGTTCTCTCCCTTCCTCTCCACCTCTCTCTCCATCACCCCTTACTCATCTCCCTTTATGAACTCTCTCCTTCTCTTATCTCTCTCATCACCTCTTTATCTACCAAAAAATATAGACCTATTACTCCCTCTTTCTTCTCTCTATTTCTTCTCTCTCCCCTCTCTAGGTCTCTCATATACTCTTTCCCTCTCTCTCTCACCTTCCCTCCTTATCTCCATATATATCCTTGCCTCCCTCCATCGCTCGTCTCTTCTTATTGTTTCTCTCCACTCTCTCTATTTTCTCTTAATTAATTCCTCTCCCTCCTAACCTCTCTTTCCATACCTATTTTTCTCCTTCCCTCCATCTTTACATATCTACATCTCCCTCTTTGTCTCTTAATCCTCCCAAATCTCCTTCACCTCTATCTTTCCACCCTAGGTCTCTCACCTCTATCTTCCTAAGATATAGATATCTCACCTCTATATCTCTCTCCTCTCTAATTATTTCCTTTCCACCTCCTTACCCCTCTTTCTCTCTTTGTAAATGTATCTCTCTTATTTTATTCTCTCTCCCTCACCTATCTACTTTTCCCTCTCTAGGTCTCTCAGCCACTCCCTACCCACCTCTCCCTTTCTTTGTAGATCTCTCTTTCTCTTTATTCTTCCCTCTCCCCTCTTTTTTTGCCCTCCCCTATATAGGATTTAGATAATAGGTTGTACGATATAAGGTTTATGGTATGGGGTACAAGAATGATGAAACATTGTTTAGGGTAGATAGGGTTGAGGGCAGTGGTCATATTGATACTCGGGACACCATATGACCCCTTATGATACCATATGACCCTTTAAGACACCATATGACCCCTAACAACACCATATCATGTCCTAAGGGGTCATATGGTGTCATTAAGGGTCATATGGTGTCCTAAGGGGTTATATGGTGTCGTTAGGGGTCATATGGTGTCATATGGTATTCTATGACCCCTTAGGACACCATATGGTATCCTAAGGGGTCATATGGTGTCTTAAGGAGAAATATGGCCTTTTATGACCTATTAAGATACCATATGACCCCTAATAACACCATATGGTGTCTTAAGGGTTCATATGGTGTTTTATGACCCCTTAGAACACCATATGACCCCTAACGACACCATATGGTTTCCAAAGGGGTCATATGGTTTCATAATGGGTCATATGATGTCCTAAGGGGTCATATGATGTCCTAAGGGGTCATATGGTGTTATATGACCCCTTAGGACACCATATGACCCCACAGGACACCATATGACCCCTAATGATACCATACGGTGTCCTAAGGGATCATATGGTGGTGTTAGAGGTTATATGGTGTCCTATGGGGTCATATGGTATTCTATAACCCCTTAGGATACCATATGACCTCTAACGACACCATATGGTGTCTTAAGGGGTCAAATGGTGTCCTAAGGGATCATATGGTGTTCTATGACCCCTTAGGATACCATATGACCCCATACAACACCATATAACCCCTAATGACACCATATGGTGTCCTAAGGGGTCATATGGTGTTCTATGACCCCTCAGGACACCATATGACCCCTAATGAAAACATATGGTGTCCTAAGGGGTCATATGATGTTCTATGACCCCTTGGTACACCATATGAGCCCTCAAGACACCATATGACCCCTTTGGACACCATCATGACACCATATGGTGTTATAAGGGGTCTATGGTGTCCTAAGGGGTCATAAAATACCATATGACCCTTTAGGACACCATATGACCCCTAACAACATCAGATGACCCCTTAGGACACTATATGGTGTTGTTAGGGGTCATATGGTGTCCTAAGGGGTCATAGAACACCATATGACCCCTTAGGACACCATATAATGTCCTAAGGGGTCATGGAACACCATATAACCCCTTAGGACACCATATTACTCCTAACAACACCATATGGTGTCATTAGGGGTCATATGGTGTCCTAATGGGTTATAGAATACCATATAACCCCTTAGGACACCATATGACCCCTAACAACAACATATAACATGTTATAAGGGGTCATATGGTGTCTTAAGGGGTCATAGAACACCATATGACCCCTAAGGACACCATATGACCCCTTAGGACACCATATGGTATCATTAGAGGTCATATGGTGTCCTAAGGGGTCATAGAACACCATATGACCCCTTAGGACACAATATGACCCTTAAAGACACCATAAGACCCCTAACAAAACCATATGACCCCTTAGGAAACCATATGGTGGTCTTAGGGGTCATATGGTATCCTAAGGGGTCATATAATATGACATGACCCCATATGACACCATATGACCCCTTAGGATACCATATGATCCCTAAAGACACCATATAGTGTCATTAGGGGTCATATTGTGTCCTAAGGGGTCATATGACATCCTAATGGGTCATAGAATACCATATAACCCCTTAGGACACCATATGACCCCTAAAAACACCATATGAACCCTTAGGACACCATATGACCCCTACCGACACCATATGGTGTCCTAAGGGGTCATATGGTGTCCTGAGGGATCATATGGTGTTTTGTGACCCCTTAGGACACCATATGACCCCTTTTAACATCTTAGTACATGATATGACCACTTGTGACACCATATGACCCCTCAAGACACAATATGTTGTCATTAGGGTTAATATGGTGTCCTAAGGGGTCATATGCTGTCATTAGGGATCATATGGTGTCCTAAAGGGTCATATGGTATTCTATGACCCATTAAGACACCATATGACCCCTTAGGACACCACCATATGACCCCTTAGGACACCATATGACCCCTAATGACACCATATGGTGTCGTTAGGGGTCATATGGTGTCATAATGGATCATATGGTTTCATCAAGGGTCAAAGAACACCATATGACCCCTTAGGACTGTATGGTGGCGTTAGGGGTCATAAAACACCAAATGACTCCTTAGGATACCATATGACCCATTAGGACACCATCTGGTGTCGTTAGGGCTCATATGATGTCCTAAGAGATCATATGGTATTCTAAGGGGTCATAGAGCACCATATGACCCCTACTGATACCATATGACCCCTTAGGACACCATATGACTTGTAACAACACCATATGTTTTCCTAAGAGGTCATATGGTGTCCTAAGATAGATATTAATGGTTTCCTAAGGGGTCATATGGCCCACCATTCTCCTGCACATACCCAGATGGGTTATATAGAGATATAAGATACCTAGAGGGGGAGAGAGGCATGAGAGACCTAGATAGGGTAAGATATATATATATATAGAGAGAGAGAGAGAGGGTTGAGATAGATGGAGTGGGATAGAGAGAGGTTGGTAATGAGATATGGATGTAGATGTAGAGAGGTGGAGAGGGAATGAGGGAGAAACCTAGAGAGGGGTAGAGAGGGTGTGATGAAAATCTGATGATGTAGATGGTAAAGAGAGAATAAGAATTAGTAGGGAAGGGAGAGAGAGATGGGGATAAGGAGGGAGAGGGAGATAGAGAGGGAGAGGGAGAGGAGAAGAAAGGAATGGAGATGCCTATAAATAGGAGGGAGGGATAAGAGGAAAGATGAAAGAATAAAGAGAGAGAAGAGTATGAGGGGATTGAGGGAGAGGTAGACATGGAGGGACTACAAGACCTATGGAAGGAGAAGATAGAGAGGTGGGGTTAAAGACAAAATAGGAGGAGAGAGTTCAAAAATAAATAGGGGTAAAGGGGGAGAGAGATAGAGGGGAAGAGAGAGGGAAAGAACTAGAGAGGGGACAAATAGATAGGTGGGAGAACTATATTGGGAAAGAGAGATGAGAGACTTAGATGACAAGAGATAGGAATGAGATATATAGAGGGGGAGAGAGAGAGGTGAGTAATGAGACATGATGTAGAGGTAGATAGGTGGAGAAGAAGGAAGTGATAAACTGAGAGAGGTGAGAGGGACTTGATGACCTAGAATGTAGAGAGAGAGAGAGAGAATAAAAGAGGAAGAAAGAATAAAAAAGTGGGGGAGTGAGATATATATGGGGGTATGTATGGATGGGGAGGTAGAGAGGGAGAGGGGAAGAAAGGAAGGGAGAGACCTAGAGAGGGGAGGGAGAAAGAAGAGAAGAGATAGAAGAACAAAGAGAGGAGTAAGAGGGGATGGGTGGAGAGGTAGACATGGAGGGTGTGAGAGACCTATGGAAGGAGGAGATAAAGAGGTTAGGGGAGGAAGAGAAAAGGAGGGAGTTCATAAAGGGATAGGGTTAAGGACGAGGGACAAAGAGGTTTAGAGGGACAAAGATAACTATAGAGGGGGCATATAGATAAGTGAGAGACCTAGATGGCCAAAGAGGAGTGAGATAGATAGAGGGGGATAAAGAGAGGTGGGTAATGATACCCATATATAGAGGTAGATAGGTGGAGAGGAAGGGATGGAGAAACCTAGAGAGGGGAGAGAGGGTGGTATGGATAGGTAATGACCTACACAATGAAGATAGATAATAAGAGAGTAAAAGAGAAGACAAGAGAGTGCAAGAGGGAGATAGAGAGGGAGAGAGGAATAAAGGAAGGTAGAGACTTGGAGAGGGGATGGAGGGAGAATAGAAGAGATGGAAGAACAAAGATATGAGTAAGAGGAGATGGATAGAGAGGTAGACATCGAGGGAGTGAGAGACCTAGAGAATGAGGAGATAGATAGGTTTGGAGAGAGAGAGAAGAGAGGGAGAGAGTTCATAAATAGATAGAGGTAAGGAGAAGGGAGAGAAAGGTGGAGAGGGAGGGAGAGAACTAGAGGGTGGACAATTAGATAAGTGAGAAAACTAGAGGGAGAGAGAAAGGTGGGTAATAATATAGGGAGGGAGAGACAGTGAGGTGAATAGGGAGGGAGGGACAACCCTAGATATGGGGAGAGAGAGGATAAAAGGGATAGGTAGTGACCAAGAGAAAGGAGTGGGAAGGGAGAGAAACAATAAGAGAGTGAGAGAGAAGAGAGAGGGAGAGAGTCAAGGATAGAGAATTGAGAGAGACAAGAGAGGGAGAGAGATAGGTCTAGAGTTTGGGGAAGATAAAGAGAGTGGGATACATAGCTAAATAATTCTAATAGGAGCATATTGATTACTGAAATTTGACTGTCTAAAATTTTATATGATCCTCTAAAAACTAGAATCTACATTATAAGTCCTATAGAGCTATACTTAAATGTTTTATTTCATGTATATATTCTCCTTCAAGGGTGGATATAACTTGTGCCCAGATTGGAAAATCTACACACTCACAAAACCTTCACATTGGACAATGCAAAACATTTGGTGCGCACCAAATTTGGCGCTTGCCAAATGCAAAAAATGACTTTTCACATTTGGCAAGCGCCAAATTTGGCATGCGCCAAATGTAAAAATTCAAAATTTTGCATTTGGCGAGCGCCAAATTTGGCATGTGCCAAATGTGAAAATTTAAAATTTTGCATTTGGCTAGCGCCATATTTGGCTCTCGCCAAATGGTTTTCTTGGGAGAATACCAACCCTTTGGGTTGGATTTTCCTTGGGCATCCAACTCGTAGCTTTGGAGGACCTTTTCATGCCAATGATGCATTTTTATGAAAAGATAAAAAGTGGCACCTTTTTGGTACCACAACTCGGTGCACTTACCCTACCATGCTTTGGTACTGAGTATTTTGTTATTCCCATTGAGATGGAATTGCCATCTACATTTGAGGTTGATATTGCACTTTATTTTGTTGAATTTGCATTTTTGGTTGGTAATACGCATTATCTTGTCGTTGTTGTTGAGGCATGTAATATCTCATTTTCCCTTGTTGCACATATTGAGGCACATACCATTGTTGATACTAGTGTTGTTGACTTTGGATTCAAATTTGTTGATTTTGTGCTATTTGTTGTTGTCCTGATGTAAACCCCATTAATTTCAAAAAACTTTGCTTATGTGCTTTAGGTTATTTCACTTTTACATGCAAAATGGCACTTGCATTTACTTCTTGTGAAGTTTTTCCAAATGACTATTCTTGTTGCAAGTTTGTATTTAGTTGTAGTGGCACAGAAGGCACTATTGTCAAAGGACTTTGATGAGGAATTTGATGGGTTATTCAGATCCATTTCTTGTCGAAGGACTTGGTTTGATCCAAATCCTTGTAAAACATTTTGTTCCTCATATTATATTGGGGGTTGTGTGTCATGTCGCTATTTTAATTGATTGAAATTGAATGGTGCACTCCTTGATGGTGTTGGTGGAACACTTCCACATCCTGATTTTATTGGCACAAATATGGGTTCATAATATGGAGGTAGTCCCAATTGTACTATCTCATATTGTGGTGTTGCATTGCTTGACAAACCCACATTTGGATTGAGTGATTGAGTCTGATATTGTTGCATATGCATGTTTTTTATTTTATCCATTGGAAAGGCCATGGCTTGATACGTTGATTTGTATGATTTCTTGGACTTAGACCTTGTTTCAACAGGCATTTCACTATGTAATATAGGTAACTAAGGCAACCTAGATGATTGACAATGAAACTTGTGTTTTTTGGTCTTTTTGAATTTTGGATTTTTGGATATGATATGTAACCAAATGCAACCTTAGCAAATGATAATGGAACCTAGGGTAAAAGTGTAGCCTATGTTTTTGTTGTTTTCAAGATTTGGACAAACTTTAAAATGCAACCATAAAGACGCAACCTTGAGAAATTGAAATGAAGTCAAGACCTCATGAGGACAAAAAGACAAAATGACAATAGGAAAAATGGCAATGTCTCACCTATACACTTGGATACTAAGCTAGGCTTGACAAAATGGTGTTGACAAAAGGACAAATTTTGGACAACGTCAAGACTCCCTAACAACAACTTAGGGTTTAATCTAAAGTTTTGATTTTTGAAGTTTGGAAAACCTAATTTTGAGATTAAATACAAAGAGTACAGTGATAATTACCAATTCCTAAGGTATGAACCCAAGATATGATATGAAAATGACCTTAAGATGTGCTATGACCTAGAGATATGAAATGACCTAAGGATATGAAACAGACTAAATTTATGATTAAGATGCAATGATATGATCTAGGGCTTATGATATGACCTAATTTTATGATATGATTTGGACCAATGATATGATATGCCCTAATGTTGTGAAATAAGAATATGACCTAATGATAAAAAAAAGTATAACAATATGAACCTAAGACAAAACCTATGGTTTGGACTATGCAATAGTATATTCCAATGCAAGAAGGACATATGCAAGGCAATTATTTGTGGGATGTAAATAATATGACCTAAGGGAAGACCTATTTTTGGTATGCAAGAGGTAGCCAAAGCCAAGACCTAGTTCTGGTATGAAAATGTATGATAATGGCCTAGGAAGATGACCTTTAAACCTAGGTGCAAAATGAGGATACTTACAATGAAATGAAGGGTAATGAATATGTGTCCTAAGACCTAAGTTTGAACTATGCAAGAGCTAACCCTAAGTGACATGAAATTTGATACAAGGATACCCAATGTTTTGACAAGCCATGTTCATAAATGTTGGATGAATACTAGGACAAAATTTTGACCTTTGCTTGAACTTTGTTTGGTATGAAACTTGTTTGATAACTAAGGTTGATTGTGATTGCTTGTGAAGATTGTTTTGTTTGCCAATGTGTGATATATTGACTATATCATTTGTTTGTGATTCACTTTTGACAAGCATGAAAGACAAAATGTTTGTTTGACTTTTGAAATAAGACACTCATGTACATTCAACAACAAATCCCAAGGCTAGAAAGGACAATATTTGTTGAATCCGCTAGCAATAAAATGCCACATTCAACCAGATAGTTAGAAGCTTGGTAGAACTAGCTCCCCTCCATGACACTCACTTCTTCAGGCATACCAAGCTTCGAATTTTTGGGTCATCACTTCCCAAGAAATTTACTATCTCGAATTGAAGGGCACATGAGGGGTATCTTCGGCATTCACATATCACAACACTTGAGTCAAAAAATAGAAGGTTTTTGGAAAATATAAAAACAAGGGGTTGTAGTCAAGGCATCCATTCGAGTGGCCATAATCAGCAGTGTTTTCTACTTCATTAAAGGAGGCCTCCCAACCTACATAGGTTACACTCTAAAGTGAGGGAGACATAATGTCGTTATGGAAGCATGTAATATTGGTCGCTTGTAAATTTCATCACAAAAGCATTTGTTTAAAGTGGCTCAGAAGATCTTGGTTTTATATCTTGTTGCCACTTGGGTCATTCCCTCTCACCTAGCCTTATAGGCTACTTGAGAGGCAAGCCATCTAAATGTTAACACATGCATAACATCTAAGAGAAGACATGGAAAACACTGGTTAATTTTAAAGCACCAATTGAAGTGTTTGCAGACAATTGGTTTCAAAATCAAGTCTTCGTCAAACGTCCTACACCAAATGTCATTAGTAGTTTCAAGAAAATATCTTTGATGAGCAAGAACCTGCACAAGACACAAGCCAAATTGACCAGTCTCCAAAGTCAAAATAAATACTCCAAACAATCACACCACATAACTAACTAACAAATTAATCTAAGATTAATTTCTAACTTAACAAATCTAAAACTAAATTAACTAACTTGAATTCCAAATCCAAACTAATAACAAAACTAAATTAAAATCTAAACTAATCAATAGATTAAAAATCTAAACTAAATAACAAATTAAAAAAAAAAATCTAAACTAATTAACTTCATGCAGGCAAAAATAAAACTCCACGTAGGTCTCAAATAAGAGGCAGTTGAAATGCATGCACAAAATGTATTTATTGAAATTTTCAAATTGCAGGCAAGTAGAAAATGGATTTATTGAAACTTTTAGATTGTAGATAGTTACAAAATGGATTTTATTGATTGAAGGAAAGTACAAAATGGATTTATTAAAATTTTCAAATTGCAGACAGGCACAAAATGGATTTTATTGAGTTTTTTAGATTGCAAGCAGCACAAAATAAATTTTATTGAAATTTTGAGATTGTGGGCAAGCACAAAATGCATTTATTGAAATTTGAACACCCCTGTAGATAATGAAACTATTTGCAAATAATGAAAACACGGATTTAATGTCGACAATGTAAATAATAAAAGTGTAGAGACTATGTAGACAATGCAAACAAATCTAAAATTATGCAAATAGTGACTATAAAGATAATGTAGGCAATGCAAACAAATATGAAATAATAATGTAGCTCTCTAGTAACCTTCCAACAAAGGTTTGAAATTTTTAAAACAAACCTACAAAACAAAATACCAAAACCTCAAGAAAACTTTCAGACAAAACAAATTAGAATATAAAATCTCTATCAAACAAAACTTGAAAGGACAAATGTATCAATCCCACTGGATGTGCCAAATGTAGATGCAAAAATCTGATCTGAGATCTTATGGGAGAAGATTTGATAGATTTTACATCAAACAATGAAGTACCTTCAAGGAAACACACATTCAAAACAAATATTTTCACGTCAGGTTCACCAAGAAATGCACCTAAGAAATTAGACAAAACCATATAAAGTCAAACACATTCACAACAAGGTCATCAAATGAAGTATGAATGAAATAAATAAACAACCAAACCATCCAATCTCCTTTGACGAAGTCTCGCTGCTCCTTCTTTCTTCTCTAATTATGCCGGTGTGTTGGTTCAAACCATTATGTAACTCATATGAAGCAAAGTAAAAAGCGTGATAGGCGATAATACTTGAAGATTTGAAAGTATATTAGCTCAAGAGAATGATAGCATAAATTTAAACTGCTAAGATCCCCAAAATGAGGAGACAAGAGCCTAATTTATAGACATTGAAATCACATTGAATGGACAAGATCAACTCAATCTGACGGTTGAGATTTCATGCAAGGATGAGTTAAAAGAGAAATTGCCATTAGAAGTGAAGAGAAAAAGGAGTTAAATCAAAAAGAAAATGGAAGCTTCTATTTGCACTCCAAATATTTCATTTAAACTCGAATGAATGTCATAGAAGACTATGACATAAACTATGACAAATGGAGAGAAAAGGGAAGAGGGGAAAATGAGGTGGAATTAATAATTTAAAATTATTAATTCTACTCATAACTCAAATTAGCCAATTAATATATAAAAATATTAATTGTGACATTGACAAAGAGGGTGAATAAATAAATATAAATTTATTTATTCAAAAAGGGACATGTTAACAAAAGAGCTGAATAATTATTTAATTAATCAACCTAGGAGAAATGATTTGAATAATTTAAGATACCAACCCAATTGTTGAATTGGATCCTAATAGTGATGATTAATTGGCTGGTAATTAATAAAAATTAATGGCAATTGACTGAGGTTGACAAAAAAATAGGACAAAGATCGAAAAAGACCCAAGATTGATAATGATTTTGATAAAAGACTGATAAGATTGATAAGATGGACTGACAATGACTTGATAAAGAATTGATAAGATCGATTGATAAAGTGTCACAAAAGGTTGATAGAGTCTCAGAGAGGACTAATTGAAATTGAATGATAAAGAGGTTGATAATTAATGACTGATTAATTATCAACAAAGAGGGAATTAAGTAATTATTAAGATGAGACCGATTCGAATGATTTGAAAATGATAAAATGCCAATCATAATTATTTAGGACCAAATACGTGAATGAACAAGACTGATTAGGGTTGGATTTGAAATGAACTGAAACCAGAGGAATGACACAATGTCTTCATATGATGAAGATCAAATGCGAAATAGAAGACATGTTACAAATTAGGTTAGCAACGTAGGAGTGATAACCAATTTTAAGTGTCTACAGAAACATTAAATTGATAATTATCTTATGTATACTTAAGTAACTAATGTGAATAGAACATAGGTGATGAACCAGTTAGGTAAAAGACCTTATTCAAGCCAACAATTTCAAATTGTTTTGAATTAGATTAGCACATTAAAATATCAAACCCTAGTTTTGATAGTTTAAAATCCCAAAATATAACTTAACATCTAGGGTTCTTTTTTCATTATTTGATTTAGTGAAGCTCATGCTCAGATGCATATTTATAATTTTTGATATACAATCTACAAAGATTTTATTTCTAAGACGTTTTCCTTATCTTGACATTTTGACATTTTTCATGTCTAATAACTTGTTTTCATCATCTCCAATCCCTAAGTAACACATATCACCACTTTTTCATTACTTCATCCTTAATTCATCCTATGAACCACACATATCATTCTTTTTGTTTTTTATCTTTATTTTACCCTATAAAGACATATTTGCACACTTATTCCTTTCACAACATTTCCTCACTATCTCCCAATCCATGATTTGACAATAACTTTATAGTTCACTCCTCTACATAGATTTTTTCTTGTCCTAAACCTTCACAATACCCACTTCCTATCTCCCAAGCACTTTTTTTTTCCTTTACTAAATTTTTTTTTCTTGATTCTTACTCTGAGTGCCAAGATTCTGCTATGATGTCACTTGCAATAAAATAAATTGCATAAGAGAAGAATATAATAGGAAATATGCCACAAATATTTGAAAATAATAAATCATTTCAAGTTGAAAAACCTCAAAATATATTCAATAAGAACACAATTTACAATATCATGATAATAAATTAAATAGCAGCTCTAATATCTACCCTACTTATCTGTTAATTTTCACTTAAACCAACTTAGTTGCCTAAATATAATATCCAGGATGACTTAATTACATAGATGGTGTTATAACAATGATATATGACTTAAATAAGTTAATTTAGGCACAAGACTACTACCCATAACCATATGTGCACTATATGGCTAAGGGCATAACAATTTTGCGTTGTTAAAATTTGTTTGTAATTCATGAAAAAACTCCATTTAAATATGACTTGTTGATTCATGTGTAGTCAAACATTATAAATGGCCTTATTTTCTAATTAGTAAGAAAAAAAAACACTTCAAAAACCTTATCTTACACATTGAACCAATGCATTTCAACTCACATTTGCCCCTTTGAATACAAAATCCCATTTCTATGGATTGTGTAAGTTGTAAAACATGTATCCTTGGACGGGCCAATTTCTACACAAACCCATTTATTTGATAAATGAGAAATATTACTTATTTTACCCATCACAAACAATTAAAGATCAAAAGGACTACAAACAATGATCGTTTAACTACCATTCCTTCCCATGATGAAATTCTGATAGCTATTAAGTCCTTTGAGGGCAGCAAAGCCCCAGGTCCAGACAGCTTTCCCATGTTCTTCTTCCAAATGTACTGACATATTATTGGAGATGATGTTACCAGAGTTGTGAAAGAGTTTTTTAGTGCTAGAAAACTTTTGAAAGAAGTTAATGGTACATTTTGGGTGGCCAAATTGGTAGCTTGCTTGCCTCCTATTTGGGGCTCCCTTTAGGTCAAGATCCTCCAAATACCTTTTGGGGAGCCTTGGTGGATAAATTCCATAAAAAATTGTCTAGATGGAAGGGAGATCTACTTAGTCAAGCAAGTAAGGTTCAAATGCTAAAAACCACTCTTCAAAGTATCCCTCTCTATGCCATCAGTCTGTTTAGGATTCCTACTAAGTATGCTAAGGCCATTGAAAAAATGCAGAGATCCTTTTTATAGACAGGGGTTGAGGAGAAGAAGAGAATGAACTTAATTGCTTGGGAGAAGGTCTATAAGCCTATGAATAAAGGTGGTCTGGGCCTTAGAAGAATAAGAGACATAAATGAATACCTTGTGGCCAAGTAGATTTGGAGAGGATATAGAAATCATGGAGAGTGGACAAAAATATGGGACAACAAATATAAAAGCCAATGTCAGAATCTTCAAAGTTTCCTCAAAGCGAAGATTATCCCAATTGGATCCAATATTTGGAAAAATGTCTCTAGGACTAGTGACTTAATTATCAAAGGCACAAAATGGAAGTTGGGGAAAGGGAATCTTATTCAATTCTGGGAGGACCCTTGGCTTTTGGAGATCCCTTTAAATGAAAACCTTGAGTGGAATAGATATCAGAACCAATGCAAGGAAAGATTTGGAACCAAGGTGGAGGATTATTGGAAAGATGGACAGTGGAAAGACTTATCTCAAGTGGATCAGTCTTTGGGTAGTTTGAACAAAGTCATGAACTCAATGGTGAGGATTGAAGAAGAAGACCAGTTAATTTGGATACTCACAGCTAGTGGTACTTTTACTGTGGCATCTCTTTATCATCAACATTACAATAACATGGAAAGTCCTTGTTGGGCTAAAGCATGGGTGAAAGGTCTTACCCCCAAGATCAACATTTTCTTTTGGATAGCCCTCCAAGACAAAATTCTTACTATAGAGAATATTAGAAAAAGAGGTATCAGCATGCCAAGTTTCTGTACACTCTATAAGCAGAATGAGGAGACAATAAGTCATATGCTCTTTCATTGCCCCTTCTCAGTTGATGTTTGGGGAAGTTGTCTGGATCAATTCAATATCAGTTGGAGCTTCCCCAACTTGATTTAGGAGATTTTAAAGTCATGGCATCATCCTTCAAAAAATAGAACCACTACCTTACTATGGAGAATGGCTTTACCACACATGTGCTAGGGTATATGGAAAGAGAGAAATGATAGAATTGTCAGAGAAAAGAATACTAAGGCTAACATTGTGTTTGAAAAAATAAGAAGAAGTATAGTGGAAAATATGAATATTATAGGTGGTATTGATAATCCTAACACTAAGGAGGATTAATTTGTCTATAAAAAATGGAGACTAAAAGCTCAAGAGAGCATCCAGAGTAATCCTAGAGAGGGAGTGATATGGACCAACCCGCCTAGGGGATGGATGAAAATCAATTTTGATGGGGCCTCTAAGGGAAACCCGGGGGTTGCAGGATGTGGAGTGGTCCTAAGGGATGAATGGGGAATATGTAAAATCATAAAATGTATTCCTATAGGAAATCAGACCAACCATGTTGCCGAAGCCATGGTGGCTTATCATGGGATTATCCTTTCCAAAGAAGCCAATTGCACTAAAGTTTGGTGTGAAGGAGACTCCTTAAACATTATCAATTGTTTAAATATGAATTTCCCACCATCATGGTCGAGTAGTAATGCTATTAAAGCAATTAGGAAAATCAGCAAAGAGTTTGAAATGTGTGTTTTTACACATGTTTATAGGGAGGCCAACTCTTGCACTGATTGGGTAGCCAACCTAGCTTGCCAATCCTTGCTCAATCAGGACCGAAGCTATACAAGGCAACGTGGTACTTTTAATCATTATTTCTAATGACTTTTCTACCTTTTTTGATGCAAGGCTTGCTTGAAGATAATGAGCTATTAAATAGGTGTCATATCATCATTATTTGGCATGGATTATGGGGGCTCTTACAGAATAACCATAGAAACTAGAGGAAAAGTTATCAAAATGAGAGAAGGCATTGCAACGAAGGTGCTGGAAAAATGGGAGGTAACAAGAAGAGATTTGAACCTACTTCCTGCTCTGAATGGAGAAAGAACAAAGAAGTCTGGGGTATCCTTCAGTAGGGGGGTCTCAATGTTTTCATGGAACGACTAAATGGGAAGGACCCCACAATAACCAACTATTTCATCAAGAATTGGAAAAATGGAAGAATTCTGATTGGAACACATATGATGAATGTAGACGAAAAGGTTATCGTTGAGGCCATGGGGATGACTATTGAGGGTATGAAATTTTATAGGGACAGAGGGATATCAAATAAAGCAGTAGACAAGTTTCCTGTTACAGATGGTGAGAGAAGAAAGATGATCAAAATTGACAACTCCTACCACTCCCCGAAGAGAATTTGCAGGCCATGGAGGTTTGTCTTATTTGCTTCTATTGAATATATTACCTTAGATGGTAGGTTTACTAGGGCATATGGGCATCACTTTGTCCTTCTTAACCATTTTTGTCATGGTGAAAGGGTTAGCCTTCCCTATTACCTTGCCTTTTCAATGGATCATACTATAAAGGAGATCCAGAAGGACCCTAAAGGTGATCATTCCCTCCACCAGGGGCTTATGGTCTTGGTTTATAAAATGTTAAAGGGGAAGTGCATTGAAAAGCCTATTAAAGGCAAAAATGTCAGAGATGAGACTACGAAAAGTAAGGATAGTGGTTTCAACTTTGATTCAGAGACCGAGGGAGAGTCAAAAGAAACTAGCAAAAAAGGGAGGATTATGGCCAAGAAGAGGAGGATTATTATGGAATCTGAAATGTCAGACTCTGAAACTGAATCCCTTGAGGAAAAACCTGTTAAAAAGAGGAAAGGGAAAGACTCTGGAAAGAAGGCTCAGAAAAAGAACACTAAAAAGGGTAGCAATTCTGATCTCAATTATGTTCTGGTCGAATCTGAGGAGGAGGATGATGAAAATAAGAGGATCTATAGTCAGGACAAAGATGGGGAGGGTAACCCGGTTAAGGATAATTTGGAGACCGTGGAGACCGTGAATACCACTAGTCTGCATAACGAGGAAAAAGGGGGTCAAAGTGATAGTGGTGACAAAGATACTATTAAGGCTTTCTGTCAAACCATAGCTACTATGGTGAAGGATATTAATAGTTTGAAAACTAATACACAGGCCATGGCAAGAATTACGGTTGGTGACAAGCCCTTGGTGGAGCATGTTAAAGAGTTAGTGGCCGTTCTGCATAATGCGCAAGCTATTGAATGTATGGTTGGAAAAATCTTAGCAATGGAAAAAAAGGTCAATGAGATGGGAGATAGAAAGGAAATGGAAAATAAACTGAAAGGTTTTGGCAGCAGAATTGACAAGCTGGAGCACAATGTCAAGCAGCTTGATGATCAAAATTTCCAAATCCTCAAATCTTCAGTGGACAACATGAACATCTTTATCAACAGGTTCGAGAATAATGTAGAGAAGGATGGTGATAAAGAGCAGGTGAACAAGAAGGATCATGAAAGGAGGACCAGAGCCAACACAAAGAATAAGGTCGATATCGATGGTCGTGAGTTGAAGGATATGAAGACCTCAGCGAACAACATGAAACAAATGGTTGTTCATGCTAAGGAGATTCTGAATAGTATTTAGTTCCAGTTGTTGTCCTTGGTTTTGTCTCTTTGTTGTTTTTTGCTTTCCTTTTGTTGTTTGTTCCGAGTTTTTAATGTAATGATGTATTAAGTTGTGCCCTTCTGGTGGGTTCATTTTGACTTTTTGAAGTGATCAAGCACTTTTTTTAGCATTTCTGTTTTCATGGCTTGTAAAAGGTTCGGGTACCTTTCAAATACCTGCTTTTACTTAATCAAAACACTAGGAAATTTGATTTAAATATAGACAATGCCTCCATTTCATATCACAAAATCTCCAATTCAATTAAAAAATACCCAATGAGAACTATATAGAAAGAGAATCAATATGCATGCACTAAAAATGGAACCAAATATCATGCAAAGTACTACAAGAATTTTTAAATATCATGCAAAGTACTAGAATTTTTAAATAGTAAGATTTTAGAATTAGAATCATGTAAAGTAGTATTTTTTAAATTAATTATTAGAATTAAGTAATTGATAATAATATAATGTCATTTTATATTATAAATTAAGAAGAAAAAAAATTAGAAATATCTTTTGTAATGTTTTGTAATAATAAAATGTTTCTATAAATTAATTTTTTTGTAAAATAAATATATCATTTAACCATATATATTTGTATTTGACAAGACATCAAATTAAATAGAATTAAATTATAAATATCATGCAAAGTACTAGAATTTTTAAATAGTAAGATTTTAGAATTAGAATCATGTAAAGTAGTATTTTTTAAATTAATTATTAGAATTAAATAATTATAATAATATAATGTCATTTTATATTATAGATTAAGAAAAAAAATTAGAAATATCTTTTGTAATGTTTTGTAATAATAGAATGTTTCTATAAATTAATTTTTTTGTAAAATAAATATATAATTTAAAAATATATATTTGTATCTGACAAGACATCAAATTAAATAGTTTTAAATCAAATAGACATGTTCAAGTTTTCCTTTTTCTTTAAGATAAATTTAGAAAAAAATAATATAAATGGTATAAAATTAAATGTAATACAATGCAGTGGTTTTTAACAATTGAAGTATTAGAATTAATTACCTTTTAGTCATATAATATATCATCTTAATATCTAATTTTTTATCCAAATTAAAGTATTGATTGCATGGTTATTAAGATACTACATGTGACAATTAATGTCATATTTGTCTATTGAAGAATCCTATGTATGATACTCATACTACACATACCTATAGATACTATAATCATCCATCCAATTTGAAGATTAAAGGTATTATCTTAACAGATATGGGAACCTCATCACTATATGATCAAACAAACACAACAACAATATGGTAGGTTATATCTATCAATGAGGTTTTATTATCTTGTGGATCATCTCAACGGTGGAGTAATTAGGGATTCTAGCTATTTTTTTGACATTATCAATCTATGTAGAACTCTTGTAACATAAATGCTATTTTTCAAATCCATAAGTGTATGTTCTAACTTCTTGGGCATAGTCTCAAAATTTATTGTTTTCCTTCTTTTTCCTTTGACTTTCTTGTATTAGAAAATACTCTAAATTTCCCATAGACAATACTATTATAATAAAATTGTGTGAAGATAAAATAATTAAAAAGTTTGTAACCTTTTATATTCTCACCATATTCAGTTAATAAGCATTTCTAAGCTTTGATAGCTCAGTTATCTCATTCTTTCTTAGGCATAAACAAAACTACCATAGCATCCTAAATTGTGAAATATAAGTTTTCTTTCTTTCCCCACCTCTAAGGGATTTTGTTAAAAAGATTCAAATATGAAGATATATTAATCAAACAATAGAAATTATTTGATATCTTAACCATAAAGAAATAATACTTAAACTTAGATAAAACTTTAAATGTAGATCTCAAAAAATAAACCCTAACACATCTTCAGTAATAATTAATAATAAATGAAGCATAATACATCGATGTATGCATATATCAAATATTATGTAAGTGAATGAATTCAATAACACATTTTTTTCTACTTAATCGGACATGAAAAATAACTCTAGTATTATTTCCAAACACAAACATATAACAATTAATGATATAGAAAATATAGTTTTAACCATACTTAACAATTAATGATAATTGAAAATGAATTAGTTAATAAATGAAGTCAAATATGCATCGAGAGAGGCGTTGCCTTACCTATTCCCTTTAAGAGATCCATTAAAAGAAGTTAAACACGTTAAAATGGAAGGAAATATGGGCACATGGGTTCAGAAAGTAGAGTATGAATCTATTCCCTTTGCTTGCTTCCATTGTAAAAAAGTTGGTCATTGGGCCAAGGAATGCCCTTCTAAGCCTAAGACTAAGAGGACCTGGAAGAAGAAAGATGAGACAAAGGGGGTGGATTTGGTGGAGTCCCTTCCCTTGTCTCCACCTCTATGTATGGATGGAGTGAATAATATCCTGTGTGTTCAGGATGGACCAGATCCAAATATTTTAAACCCGGATCCCTTGAATGAGGGGGGGGGATGCAAGGGGAGTTTGAAGCCTGAGGAGATTTCTTCTGGGGATGAGTCTATGATGGAGGTTTATAGGGAATAAGATCCTTCCATCCACCTTGTTGTTGAAGTTGGGAACTCATCAGATTCAAACATTACCGATGACGTGACCCAGGATGATGATAATCCAAATCCATTTATTGAGGTTAAAGCTAAGCATAAAAAAAGGAACTCCCCAAATGGTCATTTATTAGCACAGGTTTCTAGTTGTGTTAAGAATAGAAATAGACAAAAGGTGAATTGTGGATCTAATTTGAGGGTAGTGGGGAGGCCTCCCAATGCGATTAAAACAAAGACAAGCATAGTTGGTCTTCCATTGCTGATGGAGTCTAGAGAACACTACACGACATGGGGATTGGTTCCCCCCATCCAGTCAAATGAAAGTCATTTCATAGAATATTTGGGGATTGAATCATACCCACAAACATGATCTTCTATCCAACCTAGTTAGAGATCACAAGCCAAATATATGTCCTATTCAAGAAATCAAAATGCCTAGTTGTAGAGTGGAAAAAATCAAATTGGCTATTTTTGGAGAGTGCAGAACTCGTTGTGTTGATGCTGATGGGGCTTCTGGTGGTATTGCCACTTTGTAGAATCCTAGACTACTTTTGGGTAAGGTTGTCTTTACCTCTCCTAATCACATTTCCACTAGATTTACTAGTCAATCTGATGGGTTGTCTTGGATCATATCTAATATCTATGCCCCAAATGGGAAAAATGCTAGAAAAATACTATGGTCCTCTATCATTAATGATATAATGACTTTCCCAAATGATAAATGGATTCTATTGGGTGATTTTAATACCCCATTATCTTGTATGGAAAAGGCTAGTGGGATGCCTATTTTGGATAAAAGTAGGCAGGACTTGGCGGATATGATTAATTCTCTGGGTTTGTTAGACCTTGATCTCATTGGGGATAAATTCACTTTGTCCAACAGAAGAAGTGGGGGGGACCTCATCTAAGTCAAACTAGACAAAGGTATTATTTCTCCTGAGTGGATTCCTAATGCTTCTTGTAGATTAAATGCATTATCCATAATTGGATCTGATCATTTCCTGATTTGTTTGAGTATATCCCCTTTGACCGAGAGGACTTGGCATTCCCCTTTAGGTTTGAGAAGATGTGGCTTTTAACTCTGAATATTCATGACAATATTTCTAAATGGTGGATTGTTGACATTCAGAGAACTATGATTTTTAGAGTGGCTAGGAAACTAGCCAATGTCAAGTCCAATATCCAACTCTGGAATAAAGCATCCTTCGGCAATATTTTTTAGATAAAAGAGAAGCTCAAGAAATATTTGGATGATGTCTAGTCTCAGATTCAAGATGTGGGGTATGATCCTATGGTTATGGACAAATAAGTTTAGTTACTTACCAAGATTCATGATATCATCTCTAAGGAGGAGGAATTCTTGAAGCAGAGGTCCAGAGCTTTATGGCTCAAATCTAGTGACAGAAACATAATTTTTTCATATGATTACCCTCAAACATAGGGATTCAAACAAAATCAATAAAATTTTGGTGGATCATTTCTAGATTGATAAGTAGGAGAATTTGAACCAGGAAGCCATTAGATATTTTTTCACTCTTCTTTCGGATGATGGCCCTCTTGATGTTAATGCTCATGATGAGATCCTGCGGGAGTTTAGTTGTACTATCTCCTAGGAAATGAATAAGGAGCTAACCAAAATCCAATCTCATGATGAGATTAGAGTTGTGTTCTTCTCCTTTGAAAGTAATAAAGTTCCTAGCCCTAATGGCTTCCCAATTTGTTCTTTTTTCAAACCTTTTGGAAGATTATTGGTTCGGATGTTGTGGATGCTGCAAGAGAGTTCTTTGGTTTCGGATCGCTTCTTAAGGAACTAAATGTCACCTTTTTTGTCTTGATCCCTAAGAAACCCAATGCCAGTTCCTTTCAGGACTTTAGACCCATTAGTTTATGTAACTCAATCTATAACATATTTACCAAGATCATTGTGTTTAGGCTTAAACATTTTTTGCCCTCTTTGATTTCAACGCATCAGAATGGTTTTGTTCCTGGTAGATAGATTTTGGATTCTATTATTGTTGTCCATGAGAATATCCATTCTTTGTTTGTCAATAATAAGTTGGGCTTCTTTTTGAAGTTGGATCCCCTCAAAGCTTATGATTGGGTCAATTGGAATTTTTTGTTTAAAGTGCTTCAATCCTTTGGTTTTGGTATCCATTTCATCCAGCTTGTCAATCAATGTGTTACCACTCCCAAATTTTTGGTTCTAGTCAATGGTTTGGCATTTGTTTTCTTCTCGATGTGTACGGGTATTAGACAGGGGGGCCCTCTCTCCCCATTTCTCTTTATTCTGATGAGTGAAGCTTTCAGCAAAATTATCCAAAGAGATATCAGGAAGAGCAATCTGATGGGTTTACGACCTTCTTCCCAAGCTACTATTTTCTCCCACCATCAATTTGTTGATGATACATTGTTGATGGGGGAAAGTTTGATTAAAGAATAAAATACTATTAAAGTTATCCTATATAATTATGAGAAATGGTTGGGGCAAAAATTCAGTCTCTCTAAAAGCTCCATTTTCTTCATGAATACTCGTGAGCATAGAAAAATGAAGATTGCCAATATTTTGGGCTGCAAGATGGGTGCTCTCCTTGATTTGTATTTGGGTCTGTCCTTATGCATGGGGCATGCCCCAGATTCCTTCTAGTCTAGTCTGATTGATAGATTTCAAATGAATTTGGTTGGCTGGAAAGGTGCTTTGTTAAGCCAAGCAAGTCAACTTCAATTAATTAAGGCATCGCTTTAGAACCTTCCTGTCTATACTATGAGTCTCTTTAAAATCTTGGTCAAATTTGTTGATAAAATGGAAATAATATAGAAGAACTTCCTATGGTCGGGTACTGAATCTAAGAGTAGGCTTCATTTGGTCACCCGAGATTAGGTTTGTTTGCCCAGAAATAGGGGAGGCCTGAATATTAGACATTTGAGAGACATCAACAGATATTTAATGGCCAAGAAGCTATGGAGATGTTTAAAGGAGAACAATTAATGGATTGATATTTTCAAGGACAAATATCAAATTCATGGTTTCCAAAGAATACTAGAAAATTATACACTTCAATCTCTGATCTCTAGAACAACTTCTTTAGATCCACTCCCATTATTTCTTAGGGAAGCCGATGGGTTATAGGAAATGGTAGATATATAAGGTTTTGTGATGATTGGTGGACATGAGAGGGATCTTTGTCTAATTCGGTGTGGGCTTCACAATCCAAAGAGAAATGTATTAATCTGATTGGAACTTGGGTTGTAGATTATATCAGTAATGGAGTTTGGGTGGACCTCAGAAGCTTGGATGCTTCTTTGTCTCCTTTGCATTCTTGGTTGAACCTGATCATCATTCCATCCTCTCTGGTGGAAGATGTGGTCATATGGAATGGTTCTACCTCTAAGCATTTTTTGGTGGCAAATATTTTCAAAATCATCACCAAGTCTTTTTCTCCTCCCCCCTTTTGGGCTAGATTTTGGAATAAACTCTTAATTCCTAAAATTAATATCTTCTTTTGGTTATTCATGCAAAACATGATCTCTACCATTGATAATATTTATAAATGTGGTATCCTCATCACTAATAGATGTTTTTTATCTAAAGAAGAAGCTGAAAATGTTGATCATCTGCTCTTATATTGCTCCTATGCTAGGGACATTTGGGACTTCTTTCTAAACCTGTGGAATATTATTTGGTTCCCCCCTGATTCTATATAGAACTTCTAGTACCAATGGAAGTGCCCATGTGGAAACCATGTGATTGGTATTTTATGGAACTTATCCCTACCTCACATTTCATGGGGTTTGTGGAAGGACATAAATAATAGGGTTTTCAGAGATATTGAGTCCAATTCTCTTGTTGTGGCTATCAGAATAAGGAATACTATTAAGGAAAACTTTCTTATCTATTGTCCTGGTAGGAAAAATAGTCCTCCACTTGAGTCTAGCCAGGAGGAATGGGATACTATCAAGCAGTGGCAGATATGTTGGAATATATCTATCCCTATTTACAAAATTAAACATACCAAACATAATGTTTCTTGGAATCCACCCCTTCCGGGGAGGATCAAAATTTAATCGATGAGGCGGCCAAAGGAAATCTTGGGTCAGTTGGTTATGGGGTAGTGGCGAGGAACCATTTGGATTTTTTGGTCTCTGCGATGGTGCTCCCTTTGGGCACCCAGGCTAATCATTTCATGGAGGTGAGTGTCGCCTACATAGGACTACACATGGCAAACAAGGAGGGGTTCAGACGAGTCTAGCTGGAAAGTGACTCACTTAACATTATCAAATGCATTAAGGGATGTATGGTCCCTAGCTGGACTATTTCAAACTTAATCAAGTGCTGCCTTGGAATGATTGTCGGCCTGGAGGATTTCAAGATCTCGCATTTTTTTCGGGAAGGAAACAAATCGGCGGATCATTTGGCCAACTTGGCAGTTAAATGGTGGAGAGGAAGGGAAAATTTCCCCAAAAATATGTGCAACCTGGCAAGAAATGATGTCAAGATCTTTGGCCTTTTCAATGAAATTAATGATGATAGATTATGATGGGATGGGAGCCATTGGGGTGGTATTTTGAATTTTTACCACTTTGAGAAGTTCTAGAACTTTCAGTCTGCCATGTTTCTGGTTTTGTTTCCTCCTGGTTTTTCTAGAGTCTTGTTGTCTAAATTGCTCGAGCTACAGAATGGGAGGTGAAAAGAATAGGTTTGAACCCACGACCTATGATAAGTGGCAGAAGAATAAGGAGGTTTGGGAGGAATTTTTTGATAGTGGAATGGTGCCCTTTTTGGAGAGACTACATGGTCATTCTTCCATTGTTATGGAAAGATTTGTTAAAGGTTTGAATAAGGGTGTGCTGACTGCCTTCGGTGCAGAGTTTCAAGTCGACGAAACCCTAGTTGTCATTGTTATTGGTTTGAATATGAAACGTAGGAAATTATATAGAGATGGGAAGTCGGGTGAGGATGTTATTGCTTCCTTTTATGATAAGGAAAAGGAATGATAGAGGGTTACAACAAATGGCAGACGGTGGCTATAACAGGAAAGAGTTGATTTCCCTCTGGGTTGATATGGCAAAATTCATCATGATGTACATCACCCTGGATGGTAGATATGCTAGCATTTTCTCGCATCATTTTACTATCTTAAATTATTTTAGGCATGGTAGAATTATTTCCATCCCCTTCTACTTGGTTTCATCTTTGGAAAATAGTTTAGTTAAACATTTTGAAAACCAAGATAACCCTATGATTCATGAAGGGCTTATCTTATTGATTATGGAATACGCCCAATCTCATGAACTGAAACCCTCCCCCAAGGATAAAACCCACATTTCCTCCTCTAACCCTAATGTGTAATTTGTTTCTGACATGGAGATGGATGAGGATGGCAGTGGTACTGCCATGGATTGGTGTGACAGCAAGGATACGAAGGACCCTGAGTATAGACCAAAGAAAGAAGGGGAGCTTATGGTGACCCCAAGAACTAACAGTAGCAGGAAAACCAATCCTCCAAGGTAGGTGGCAAGTAAGTTCAAATCTAGCAGTAGGAAAATGCAAGACCTGGAGCCCCCCACCAAAAAGAAAACTAAATTAACCAAATTTAGTGGGTCCAAAGTCCTGGACCATGAGATTAGGTTGGACATCCCCATCAATGTGGATAGTGAGAAATAGGGGTTTGTGAATAAGAAAAATAAAGGCAAGTAAAAGGAGGAGAAGGTGCTGGGAAATCTATTTTTGGAGGCTACTAGAAGTCAAGAGAACTGCTGGAAGTGGGTGGATAAGGAAATTGGATCCCTGAAAGATAGGATTAAGGGAATTATTGATACTTTCATGAAATCCCCTGGGCCCAGTAAAACTGAGAAGATCATGAGAATGATCCAAAAGATATCTCAGGATGTTGAAACTATGAAGGTAGTCCATGAGCGCAGAATTGAGAAGTTGGAAGAGTATGTGAGTGATATCAAGGAAAACCTGAATAATCTAGTGGAAATCGGTAGGGAGGTGATGAACAATAGTGCTAATGGTTTGGAGAAAATTATCCATGATGGCCGACTATAGAACTAGAACCATTGACAGTGACCCTCCCTTGGGGAAAAAGCAAAAAAAGAATGCCTCAGAGGGTGGACAGAGTGTTGCTGGTGGGAAGACTAGCTCGGGTCCTTGCACTAGAATCAGGAGTCGGAGCCAGGACCAGGGAACCTCAAGATTCATCATGGAGAATTTGGATAAAATTAACAAGAGGATTATTCAAAAAAAATTTGAATTGGTGCACTCTCTTAGTTGAGTGCTTTGCCCTTTTTTTTGGCTTTGTTGATTTTGTTTTTTTGGTTTTCAGTCTATGTGGGTTTTATCCCCTGTTTTACTTAGGTTTATTTTATGGTTGGCTGCTAGCCTTGGTCTGTAATACTCTAGGTTTTAGGTCCTTATAAAACCTATTTATCTTTATCAAAACCTAAATATTTGGAGTAATTTTGATGGCATAATAATCCTTATAAACCCACAACTAAAACTTCCAACTTAAGCACCCGATAAATAGGATAAGTAATTAAAAAATCATGAAATAAAGCCACTAAATAATGTGGCTCTATTATAAAACCAACATCCAAATCCCAAAGTGAGTTCTAGGCTACTTCTACCCATTGCCATAATCCACTCACCAACTTGGGTGTTCCATTTTGGCTACATTATATTTGTTCGAATATGTCTAATGATATGTCATAACATCCATCATAATTTGGTTAACAAGTGTGACTCCTTACTATAACTCTTTTCTATTTTCTAAATAGTTTTACATTTCCAATGCAAGAGGCCCAACTTTCAGAGACTATATTTTTTTATCTAGAAGACTATTGGGGCCCTTTTTCTCAATTATAAAGCTTGAAAAGATCTATGTAACATGAATCCTAGAAGTAATGCCAAACAACCCAACATTTTTATTTTGTTGAAAAATCGTCAAACTTAAAAAAAAAAATTTAACATTACATAGCTTTAAAACTATATCCCATATAATTTAACATTAGGAAAAAGGTTGATACACCATTCCTAATGTATTTATATAAATATAGAACATAAATAAAGTAATCAAAGCTATTAAATCTAATTGTTATTCTACTTATAAATATAAACTCTAGATTGAGCTAAACACATGCAAAGAAAGGATGAAAAAGATTATATGCATGGAAATGGGGGACCAAAAGGGGGTCAAAAGTGGTCACTTTTTTCGTTAATTTAGGCACAAGACTACTACTCATAGCCATATGTGGACTATATGGCTATGGGCATAACAATTTTGCATTATTAAAATTTGTTTGTAATTAATGAAAAACTCCATTTAAATATGACTTGTTGATTCATGTGTAGTCAAACATTGTAAATGGCCTTATTTTCTAATTAGTAAAAAAAAGGCAAAAAAAAAAACTTCAAAAACCTTATCTTACACATTGAACCAATGCATTTCAACTCATATTTGTCCTTTTGATTACAAAATCTCATTTCTATGGATTGTGTAAATTGTAAAACATGTATCCTTGAACACGCCAATTTCTACACAAACCCTTTCTTTGATAAATGAGAAATATTACTTATTTTACCCATCACAAACAATTAAAGATCAAAAGGATTATGGAACACTAGGAAATTTGATTCAAATATAGATATAGACATTGCCTCCATTTCATATCATAAAATCTTCAATTCAATTTAAAAATACCCAATGAGAACTATATAAAAAGAGAATCAATATGCATGCACTAAAAATGGAACCAAATGAATTATAAATATCATGCAAAGTACTAGAATTTTTAAATAGTAAGAATTTAGAATTAGATAGTTATAATAATATAATTTATCATTTTGCAATAGTTATATAGAGAGTATTTCAATGCATAGTCCACTAAATACATAACTAAATGAATTATAAATTTCATGCAAAATTTACTACTTTTTTAATAATTAAATTTTAGAAGTTTATAAGATAATAATTTGTGTATGAAATAGATTATAAATATCATGTAAAGTAGTATTTTTTTAATTCATTATTATAATTAAATAATTTATAATAATCTAATGTCATTTTATATTATAAATTAAGAAAAAAATTGTTAGAAATATCTTTTGTAGTTTTTTAATAATAGAATGTTTCTATAAATTAACTTTTTTGTAAAATAAATATATCATTTAAAAATATATATTTGTATTTGACAAGATCTCAAATTAAATAGTTTTAAATCAAATAGACATATTGAGTTTTTCTTTTTTCCTTAAGATAAATTTAGAAAAAAATAATATAGATGGTATAAAATTAAATGCAATACAATGTAGTGGTTTTTAACAATTGAAGTATTATAATTAAATATCTTGTAATCATATAATATATCATCTTGATATCTAATTGTTCATCCAAATTAAATTATTGATTGCATGGTTATTAAGATACTACATGTGACAATTAATGTCCTATTTGTCTATTGAAGAATCCTACATATGATACTCATACTACACATACCTATAGGTACTATAATCATCCATCTAAGAACCATTATCATTTGAATATTATAGGTATTATCTTAACAGATATGAGAACCTCATCAATATATGATCAAACAAACACAACAGCAATATGGTAGGATATATCTATCAATGAGGTTTTATTATCTTGTGGATCATCTCAATAGTGGAGTAACTAGGGATTCTAGTTATTTTATTTGGCATGCTCAACCTATGTAGAAGCTGTGCGCGGGAAAAGCGGGCCTATGAAACTCAAAATGTGAAAATGCGGTCTCAAAGAGCTTGTTCACACACCCACAGGACTTCTTGGTGCAAGTTATGGAGTCATGAGGAATGACTCAACTTCCCAAGGTAGGTTCCATGGTTCTCTATCTCACAAGGTCCCTCAAGCCAATGCCTTTGCTCTCAGATCACTAAGCAAAGTGACTTAGGGATGACGAATGCAAGAAGGAGGGATGTTTTAGATTGATTTTAACATGAAATTCATCCTATCTATGCATGATTCTACAAATGAAGTAAACTATATTATCAGATGACAAGGTTAGTAGCAATACTATCCTAACATGATATACTAGTTGAATGATTTAAGCTTATGATAAAGGAAGTACTCTGAAATGCTTATTAGATTAATTTGTATTACAAAGAGAAGTTAGATGTATTGATAAATTTGAGCATAAATGAGATACTAAAAGCTTTCATGGATCCTTAAAATGGAGGAATGAGAGCTATATTTATAGTGAAAATGGGGCAATGGATGGTCAAGATTGGAGGAGTTAATCAAGGGTCAGGATTGAAAGTTATCAATCCATATTTACAATTTTCACCAATGAAATGGTGACAATTGTCAACATAAGACTTCTTGAGAGGAGATGTAAGAAGCATTAAATGCTTGAGAAGACATGAAGGTTACCTTAAGAGGTAAGGGTTAAGGTTGGGTTAGGGTTATCCATTGGATAAAGCTTTTACCCAAAGGATAAACTCTTGTGCAAAGGTTAAAGGGATAACCATGGTCAAAGAAATAAATGCTTGATGAGACCCCTAGGTTAGATGAGGGTTAAGTTAGTCAAAAAGTCTCTAACCATGCCACTAAGGGTTAGTTAACCATTAATGGTTTGAAGACTTTGGGGACAAATTTGTAAGAGTCCTTCCAAATTTGGGGGTATTCAACAAGTTAGCTTGTTGAAGGCATAAAGGCTTTAATGCCTTTTGAAGACTTTACTCCAAATTTGAGAAGTGACCTCCTCAAATTTAGGGAAAGGGGATAATGAATGGGTTTTGGTTAATTGATTAGGATTAGATGGATTCTAGAAGAAATTAGGAAGAGGGTTTGGGTGCAAGTGGGAGATGTAGGAAAATGCAAGTGGATGAGGAATAATAGGATTAATTAAAATAAATTGCTTTATTTCAATTTGGTTGCAAGTTGGGAAATTAAATAAATTAGATTTATTTAATTGGGGTAAACTATTTAATTAAATGTGAATTTAATTAAAAAGTAGGAAGAAGGGATTTAATTAAATAAAATGATTTATTCAATTAAATGATAAAAAGGGCTTAAGTGAATTTAACTAAATAAATTTCAATAATTTATTTAATTAAATGTAAGAATGTGGGTGATTTAATTAAATTAGATTTAACTAAATAGAGGAATGAGAATAAAATGAACATTGAATATTCATTTAGGAATATGGTCATTTTTATACGTCTACTTTTTTCCCCTCTTTGAAGTGATGTGTGTGCACATGTTGACTCAAAGAAAATGATGTATCGTCATGATTTGGTTATGATCAGTGTGATGTCATGCCAAGATGTTCATGTCATGCCCTAGATTTGATAAACGATGCCCTAGTTTTGATAAATGATGTTGATAATGCCCCCTCAGGAGATGAATCAAAAATTTGAAAATTTGATTTGTTTTGATAAATTTGATTGCATTTTAAATTTTTGTCTATGTCGAATGTGATAAATTGATTCATCTCCCTATAATGATGTTTGCGAGGGTTAGAAATGAGCCCACGAGCAATTTATGTGTTTGTCCATGCAACCCTAATTTTCATTTACCCTATAAAAAGGTAAAAAGTGATTATTTTGTCTCATTTGTGCTTGTTGACTTTGGAGAAAGTGACACTTGGAGAGAAAGACAAAATGTCAGTTCCCTTTGCTTCTCATCGATTTGAGCACGTTTGGAGGTATCGGAGGCCTGCCATGTATGGACCACCGGTAAGTCATCCTCTTTGACCCCTTTTCGATTTTTGTTTTGTCATTTTTTATCATGTTTTTGAATTTTGTCATGAGAGCTTAACGGTTTAGCGCATCGGGGTCAAACCGTAGTGCATACGATAGGTTTCGTAGCACGTAGGGTTTAATAAAATAGGGTAGCATTAGAGTAGATTAGGATAGCATAGCGGTAGGTTAGGGTAGTTCTTAGGGTTAGGTTAGCACACTGGGATAACAGGGTAGAGCATAGGGGGAAACGGGTAGCACGTAGGAGAGACCTAGCGCATAGGGTTAGCCAAGGTTTGCAGGGGTAGTGTAGGATAGCGCGTAGGTATACGCTAGTGCATAAGGATAGGTTTGCAGTGTGGGGCTAGGATAAGATAGCGCATAGGGTTTTTTAGCACTTAGGGTAGTTTAAGTGACATATAAATAGGATAGGGTAGCACATAGATGTTGGCTAGCGCATAGGGTGAATGGTGTAGCGCGTTGAGAGGACAGGGTAGCGCATAACCAGAAGTTTAGCGCATAGACAAAAAAATTTAGCGTATGAGGGAAAAATTTGGGTAAAGTAGGATTTTGGATGAAGAAAGATAGGTAAGTTTTTGTCAGGATGGGTGTGAAGTGTCAATCTGTGTGCCTGTTGTCATTGTTTTGATAAGTTGTCCAATATGAGTTCCAATATAACTTGATTTGATTTAAAATGTTTCAAGTTGATATAATGTGGTTTTTGATATGGATGTTTTGATATGAACTTGATTTGATTTGCATTGTTCCAAGTTGATATATATGCGGAGTTTGAGTTGTTTTACAAGCTGATATGGTTGTGGAACTTGAGTTGTGTTACAAGCTGATATGAATGTGAAACTTGAGTTGTTTTACAAGTTGATATGATTGTGGAACTTGATTTGTTTTACAAGTTGATTTGATTGTGGAACTTGAGTTGTGTTACAAGCTAATATGATTTGATATGAAAATGGATTGATATGATGTGGAACTTAATTATAGTTTCAAGTTTTGATATGAATTTGATTTTGATATGAATGGATTTGATGAGGAAACTGATATTGGACTTGTTTTGCTTTTTGACTGGAGCACATTGGAGTGGTTCAATTGTGAGAAATTTTTGAGACCATGGTCATTGATACCATGATTGACACAGGCTAACAGGGATATTATTGAGAGGTGTGACCTATCCTCTTTGTTAGAGATGCCTCAGTTTATCATTAATCGAGGTTTGTTGACAGCGTTGGCTGAGAGGTGGCATAGCAACACCAACACTTTCCATTTGGTGACAAGGGAGATCACAGTGACACTAGAGGATTGTTACCAGATTCTGCAGATTCTTGTGGTAGGTGCATTGTTACCATATGAGGAGACAGACGAGGGTGGGGCAGAGGCACTTCACTGGATTCTTTAGGATGATATAGTTTGTGAATATGAGATTCCATGGAAGGAGTTCATAGATTTGGATTACACTCCTCTACCATCAGTGCTGGTAGGGTTCATAGGTGGTTTCTTATGTCCCAACCATAGGTCAAAGGGACTGGAAATAGGATGGGGGTTGGTCCTGGAGGACATGGTGACACAAGGTCGCCGCTTTGCATGGGGGTCGGCTATGCTAGCCCACTTATACAGGGATCTGCATCAAGTGGTGTACTTGGGTTATAGAAGTTTATCAGCTAGAGTTACACTACTACAGGTATGGGCATGGGAGCATATTTCCATAGCCAAGCCACTGGCAGATAGAGATAGGCCTGTTGGGTGTGTGTATGCATACTAATATCGAGGGATTGTTGTCCAACGTAAGCTGGGCAAACTAGAGCACTGGAGGACAGTGTTAGATGATATTGATATGGTCATTTGGAGACTATATATAGAGTGCGAGGTATGGGCAGAGGATGGGATGGAGATGCCCTATGTCTATATGACCCGATTTTTGATAGGGTGGATGCCCTTTGTTATTGAGAGTTTTTTGCATAGCCGGGTGTTGTGGAAATATGGTCATTGGTAGGGAGTTCCACAAGGAGCATGCTTGTATGCTCGACAAAGACAAGATGTGTCATAGTGGGACCCACTATTGATAGCGCGGTGGCAGTTGAGGAGTTCTTTCACTTAGTCAGCCAGATATGGGACTACGCCTATGGGGCAGTGGACGCAGAGATGACAGAGGAGTTTGCCACACTGTTTCCAGCACATACAGTTGCCAGGATATCAGATCCAGTAGAGATGATTCCCTCTTTTGATGATGATGAGGATGATGAGTAGCTCAAGAGGCTAGGGAGATAGAGAGAGGATGGAGAGGAGCTAGATGTGGGAGGTGGGGATGGCGGAGGGGATGATGGTGGTGATGGTAGAGGAGGTGGTTGAGATTGGCGAGGGGATAGAGGGAGGAGAGGAGATAACTGTGGAGATGGTGGGAGGAGAGGAGACAGAGGTGGAGATGGTGGTGCCAGAGGGATTCGATTAGAGAGAGTTGTGTGGCAAGCGGTGGTGGATAGAGGGAGATGAGGTTTGGCTATTGGAGCTTGGGGAGAGGAGTGAGTGGGAGAGGTGATAGCAGTGGTGGGAGGGATTGATGAGTTTAGATAGTTGGCTCAGAGGAGGAGATATGATGTATTACCCCCACCAGTACCAAGGACAAGGAGAGGCATAAGGGGTACCACTTCATAGGTACCCATCCAGATGTGAATTTCGATGCACCAAGAGGATGTGTAGATTAGGCCACTACAGTTATCAATGCAGCACCTACAAACATAGCTATTGGCGCATCAATGGCAGATTACATAGCTGACCATTGAGTGAGATACAATTTTGGAGTGGTTGGGTTGATCCAAGGCTCGAGTAGAGGCTTTGGAGAGAGCGGCAGCAGGTGGCTCAATGAGAGATACCCTAAGAGAGGCGGCTTTGAGAGCCAAGGAGGTGGAGTACTATAGGAGGCATTATGAGGATGCAGTTCCCAGGAAGCACTGAGTGCCAAGTTTTATAGCTTCAAGATCTAGTTGATCTCAAGAGACTGGGTCAAGGACAGAGAGAAGAGGCATGACAGGGCCTCCTAGACAAGATCCACCTGGAGATCCAAGTGTTGGGACATCAGTAGCAAGACCGTCCCCTTCAAGAGATAGTCATACCTGAGAGATGTTGTCTCCATTGCATTTTGATCATTTTGTTGTATTGGCACAGACATGACATATTTTGTACATTGATCATTTTTTAGATATATATGACACCATTTTCCTTGAACCTCATGTGATGTGTTATGGATGATGTTTTCTATATGATTTTGATTTTTCTATGATGATGATGATGCGATGCTTAGATTTATATGATTTGATATGTGATGAATATGATGTGTTAATGCATGATGTTTATAAAATGTATGATATGATATGCTGTGAGATGTATTTTGAAAGTGAGATGTATGATATGAAATGTTGTGAGATGTATCTTGAAAATAATATGATATGTTGTGAGATGTAACTTGAAAATTATATGATATGCTGTGAGATGTATCTTGAAAATGAGATATATGATATGATATGTTGTGAGATGTATCTTGCAAATGAGATGGATGATATGATATGTTGTGAGATGTATCTTGAAAATGAGATGTATGATATGATATGCTATGAGATGTATCTTAAAAATAAGATATATGATATGATATGCTATGAGATGTATCTTGAAAATGAGATGTATGATATGATATGCTGTGAGATGTATCTTGAAAATGAGATGTATGATATGATATGTTGTGAGATGTATCTTGAAAATGAGATGTATGATATGATATGCAAAATGAAATGATACTGATGCAAGATTAGTGTGATATGCAACTAACTATAAAATGATATGCAACTAATATGAGCATCCTCATTCCACATTTGTCATCCCTGTATAGTCACATGTTTTTGCTTTCTTTGTTGGTATCATCATTGAGCATTGATTTGTTTGGGATATGTTGAAAATTTATACAAGCATAATGGTATATTTGAACCATAATGACCTGAGAAAAATTTACATGATTTTTTATTTTGCAATATAGCACAAGCATCAAGGTATAATTGAACCAGGATGACCTGAGTGCGGATTGCGTATAAACAGACAAGATTAAACCAATTGTATACACAAAGTGGAATCATGTCTTCAGTGATATGTGATGAATCATGTCTCAAGACAAGTGTTTGCACAGTACAAGTGATTGCCTCATAGACAGAAAACTAAAAAATATTGGAGTCTCCTTGACTTTCTCTAGCTTGATGCATTGTTGAGAAAATGTAGAGGATCCAATAGTTCAAAAATTTTAAGTGCAAAATAGTCAAAAATTCATGCAAGATGCAAACATTTGATACTTCAGAAAATCATCCATCATATTTTGTGAATCTCGTTAAGTGATCAATGTGTGGTTTTGTGACTGTTGAGTTCTTTGTTGGATATGATGTTCTGAGTTTGCTACAAGTTTTGATGTCTTGAATTTGTTGCAAGTTCTGATCATTGCTACCCCTAGCTGAGTTTTCCTCTGGATTTGCATAGTGATTACCAAGCCATGGTGGGATATGATGAAATGTGTAAAGCATAAAATCGAACCCTAGGTGTTCCCCCACTCCAAGGAGAGAGAGAGGAGGTCACTAGGATTGACGGTTTTCACTTAGGAGAGACTTTACATTCAAAAGAGGGGTTGAAACTCACAAGATTTAATCCCACACAATGCAAGATTGAATTCTAAATGAGTTTCAAGGGTTGAGACATCAAGGATACCCTCTTTTGTAAAGAATGTAGATAGAAGGATTGAACTAGGAGTGTATGTAAAAGTAAGAAAGATTCACTTGTAGATGGAGATAGGGACACAGGATGAAGCTACGGACCTAAAATTAGTAGTAAAATGTTGAGACGATGCTATCCTGCAAGTTTGAGTGAAAGTTGACAGGATGATGGCGCCCGGAGTGCACATGGTCCTCTGAAAAATCTGTGAAATGAAGGGGGATCTGTTCGTCTCTGCACAAGGATTCCAGATCTTCAATTACAGCCGCGTACCTGCAACCTACACATAGAAAAGAGAGGATGATTGGGGGGTTAGGGATTAGGGGTTTGCCTTCAGGTCAAACCCCAGTTTTGGAATTAACCAAGAAATGAGAATGATGTAAATGTAAGTGTTTGTAATGTAATCAAGTATTGATACCTTGTTGTAAGAATGTTTGTATTCTAACATGCGAAGGTGTAATGATGTTGTATGTTGTAGGTGATCTCCTCTTCAGTGGTTGAATCCTTGTCTTGAATGCAACACCTAGCCTTGAATGGAGACCTAGAATGCTCAATTGCTTGAAGGAATGCTTGAATGCTTGAATGTTTGAATGTTTGCCTATCGCTTCTGCCTCTTGCACACATATTTTTTTTGCCCTCCTTTCTAGGAGGGGAAATGTAGTTTATATACTTGTCAATTAGGGTTAGGAGACTGATTTTTTCAACCTTAGGCCGACCTAGGAGCATTATTTTCCAAATTGCAAACTTGAAGACCTGATGCCCAACAAGAGACCGGGCCCAAAATAGGGCCAGGGACCAGGGCACTGGGCACCATGGTCCTGAGGGACTAGGGTGCTAGGCACCATGGTCTTGAAGGACCACGGTGCTGGGAACCATGGTCCTACCTCCTGGGACAGCAAGGTGCAAGGAGGATCAGGCCAAGGTGCAGAAAGATGTAGTTTTTGATGTCGTAAATAGGTTTCAGGGTCTCCATTCAGGTTCAACGTTGCGCTGCCATCATGAAGACCCAAATGCAGTCAAAATTGCAAGTGTCACAATTTTACAATGCTACATTTAGCCCCCACTTTAGTGGGAGTATAAGCGTACGCCCATACTTCTGGTAAAGTACAAGGAAACAACATTGAAAGACTTTCACCATGTCAAGGAGGCAAGATACACCAAGCCCCCAGTGGACTAAGGATCTTACGACTTTGATTGACAAAGTAAAAGGGAAGATCATGAGGGAGAACCATGACTGTCAGTATTAAGGTTCCCTCACTATGAGTCATGCAAGAATAATACCAAAAATTTTCAAGGCAAAGCTAAGTTCGCCAAGAAATTTTTAAGAATCTTGAAGAGATATGAACGGAGTGTATGCCCCCTATGTTAAAGTGGTCGCACATGCCTCATCGACGGTGATTGCTTTAAGGTAGTGATACACATAAGAAATGAGAAGGGAAAGGAGAATGTTATCACAAAGATTTAGCCCCCAAGTGTGGGATAAACCCAAGGATAATAGACACAAAACACAAAGCACAAGGTGACTTCGCTTTCCTTGGGGTCAGTATGCTATATGATAATTCATGTATATCATATGTATGTATGCATAATTGTTCTTCATTCCCCAATCAAGGAAGGTCACCTAGAAGAAGGGAACACATGTGTCTTTTGAGTCAACATGAGAGAGACCAAAAGATGATCTCAATGCTTTGCATCGTCCTCAAGTAGACAACACTAAGGACAACAAATAGAAGAATGAGAATAACACATAGAAGAATTAACAAAAGAGATCAAGAGAGGAGGAGAGAGTCTGCTATGCTAATGAACTAGTCTAGCGCATCATCCACCCCCTAATCTTGCTGATCAATATTTTGGGAAGGCAAGAAACACGCTACAGGAGGAACATCCAACACAGCAGATGGAGCTATCACAAGATCCAAACAAGGGCTATGTTCATGTTCCAAGCCATGTTGTTCTTGTCTAGGAGCTAGGATAAGTGCTTTAGAAAATTCGTTAGATAAATGGTTATCAATATCAACATATTCATATTCACTATTAGAAGAAAGAGGAGTAACATTTTCATCATGAATAACATTTTTGTCTATATCATCAAGATTTATAAAAATAGGATCTTTAACTCACACAGGATCAAAACCATCATGCATCTTATGTTTAGGAGATTTTGACTCAATTTTTGGCTGAGGAGAAAATGGAATAATACTAGCTGAAGGTGTTTTGGGGGATTGCAAAGTTTGAGAAGCAGTTGCACAAGCTCTAAGACAATGCTTTCGTCGGTGTTCACGCGCAGAATGATTTCGTCTAGTCTTAGTAGGAAGTTGAGAAGATTGAGGAGGAGGAATGTTCTCATCCTTATCACTTGAGTGTTTAGGTTGTGGTCTCTTAGGTTGGACAATAGGAGAAGAGGAAGGTCTCTTCTCTCTGTAAGAGGAAGGAGGAGGAACTGCTCCATATAAAGGAGGAATATCTGGTTTAGGAAGGAGACCAAGTCCATCATGACAAGGAGGTATAGGTCTACCTTTAGAAATTTTATTATTCATAGACATAGTCACATCCATAGGGATGGGTTGGAAATCTTCTTGAGGAAAGACATTAGTTTTATCTTTCAGAGGAAGAACTTCCTTCTCAAGAACGATAGGAATATCAAGATTGGGTGTTCTAGGTTCACTTAGAGATAGGATCATATCTTTTTTCCACTTTTGATAAGATTTGAAAAGATGATCACTTCGTGGTGGAAGAGATTGAAATTGTTTAGGCCAAAAAATAATCAATAGGAACACTAGAAGTTCTTTCAGCTGGTTTAAAGAGACTATGATTGACAGTAACAACTTCACCATTATGGGGAAATTTCAAACACTTGTGAATAGGAGAAGCAATAGCTTTCATGGAAGATAGCCAAGGATAGCCTAGCTTCACACGAAATTGTTCGGATGATGGAATAATAGCAAATCTCACATCAAGGGATTTGTTATGGACCTCAATAGGTAATGTAATAGAACCAATTGCAGGAGAAGAAAATGCATCAAATAGTTTCACAACCACATTTGTTTTATCATAGATCACTTGATTCAATTGCAAAGTAAAAATAAATTCTTCAATAATGACATTAACCATACAAGAAGGATCAATAAGCACTCCACGGCAAGGTGTATTCTTGACTTTTGCAACTATATATAAAGGACCATCAGGTGCCCTGATAGTTTCACTGGAATCAAATGTGATGGAAGGTTCTTTAGGGATTTTCTACTGCTCTACAAAGTTAATCACATTCGGAGTCATAGACACAACGCCATCAGGTGAGAAAGAGGAATCATTAGTCTCAATCACATTAGAGGTATGAGAAGGTAATGGATCAGTAAAAATCTTAAGATTTTGGTTAGGAGGAGCTACAGATGTGTTGCCTTTATCATTCACACCTGAAATAGAGATAGTATTATTATCAATCAAATCTTGAATTTTACCCTTTAAAGCAAAACATTTTTCAGTATCATGCCCAGGTTGACGATGAAATTGACAAAAAGATTTGTTATCAAAATAGGGTGAATTAATCTTTGCAAGATCTATTTGCTTTATAGGAGGGAGAATAAGCACATTTTGTTCCAATAACTTATTCATAATACTATGCAATGATTCATTCAAAGGAGTAAACTCTCTTTCTTTCTTGAAAAACTTAGAAATAGGAGGCACACCTGATGCTGCATTCACATTGTTGTTGGTGATATTTTCATTGAACTTAATGAACCCTTTGTTCGGTTTAAACTTCCCAAATGGTTGTTGACTACTATCACCCTTATCACTCGGAGCCATAGGATTTGCTTGTTCCATTTGACTCACAGTCAGTTGATAATTGTGAAGAGTTGCACACAACTGTTGGAAAGAAGTAAACTCAGAAAATAGAAGTTTTTCTCTAATATCTTTTTGTAAATTAGAAATAAAGATTCTTTGAATATCATTGTCAGGTATTGGAAAAGAAATTTGAGCACATAAATGCTTATATCTACCAATGAAATCAGTCACTTTTTCTTTAACACCTTGTTTACAATGCATTAAATCAATCAAAGTAACTTTAGGACCTATATTGTTTTGAAATTGTTGAATAAAAGCATTTGCAAGTTGTTGGAAAGAAGTAATAGAATAGGAAGGCAACAAGCAATACCATTGTAGAGCCTTATCTCTTAATGTTCTAGTAAACAGTTTTGCAAGCAACCTTTGGTCATGAGCAAAATTGGTACATATTGTTTGAAAGGTCTTAACATGTGTTAGAGGATCACCTTTACCATTATAAAGCTCCAACTGTGGGATTTCAACATGCTTAGGGGGGATAGCTCAAACAATGTCAAGAGAAAGTGGGCTCGCAACATCAAATGTGGGCACACTAAACTTAGATTGATTCATAGAGGCAATTTGTTGCTGTAAAGAAGAGACAGTTTGTGGAAGATTGTTAAGGGTCGCTTCAGTCGAAGAGTTCATATTAGACATGTTAGATTGTGATGGAGGTATTATGTTATTGAAAGAAGATATTGATTGAGAGTAAGGTGGCGGGACACTATGATAGTTAGTCATAGGAGATGATTGGAAAAAAGGAGCACTACAAGGAGGAATGGAATGGTTAAATGAATTGCCCCCTTGCGTCATGTTCATTTGTGGAGATGTAATAGGGACACTCATTGAAGGAATGAATGAAGAAGTTGGATTGAATGAAGGAAGAGGGTTGATTGAAGGAGAAGGATTGCCCCCATGACTGGTGATCATAGGTGGAATGTTTTGTATTGAAGTAGTCATTATGTTTGATGTAAAAGTAGGTATACTAGCAATAGAAGTTGTCAAAGGGATAGAATGATTGACTTGAGTGGGAGGTTGTGTATAACCTAAAGTTTCGGCACAACTCTTCATAGGCATCACATTTGAATCCATGATGTGTGCAATACTACGTAAAATATCAATTCCATTCTTATCACTTTGAACCATACATTTTAAACCCTCAATTAATGAAAGAGTTTGACTATCGGGGTATTCTTGAGACATCCATTGCTGAAAATCATCAAATTGGTTATCCAATTTCGAAAGTTGTTCTACAGAAACCTCATGGAGAGCTTCTTCATCATTAAGACGATTAGAGGAATTACCCATGTCCTCATTAAAAAGGCCATTCAAATTAGGTTCCATCTCCTCGGTAATTAAACCTTGGAAAGACTTAATTCTAAGGCTTTGTCTAACGGAAATAGTGTAAGTAGGGCTTATTGTTGTAAAACTCATGCACTAGAGAGAGAGAGAAGATTTTGAATTTTGAAAATAAAGTTGGCGAAATTGAACAATGAGATAATGATTATCCAATTTGAATTTTGTGAAAGAAGAGGGAAACACAACTTCCAAGAAAGGTAGGCACAATTGAAAATTAGGGCCAAGGAAGTAGCACTTAATTTTAATTGTTATCTAGAAAATTGAAATCTTGAATTTTGAATTTATTTTCGAATTTAGAGGTAGCAAATTCCAATAAAATCAGCCAATCTCCTAGATTTAAGCTGTTAAATGCAATCATGACAATCTCCCGAAGTTTCAGAAAAAATGTCGAGGACCATGGCGAACGGAGTGCACACGGTCCTCGCAACTTTTTTCGAAATTTTCAGGGATGAAAGTTGTGATGATTTTAAAGCTAATATGAAAAAATTGAGTGATTTTACGATCTGTAGATAGGCCAAATTAAAGTTGCAATCTCAAAATTGAACCCTACCAAGATTGTTGAAAAATGCAAAATTTGAATCTTGAAAAAGAGAGGGAAACTGAAATTTTGAATTTTAAGATTTTAGAGGGAATACTAAAAGCAATGCAAGCTTTGAAATTTAAAAGTTGACTCAATTTCATGCAAAATTCAATTTTGAAAGCAAAAATCAAAGTTGTTGCAATTAAACACTTAATTTCAAAAGTCACAAATTGCAAAAAATTTGAATAAAGCACTGAAACTTCGAATGAATGCCAACACACTTTTCAGATTTAGGACAGTAAGAAATACAATTTTAACACAAAATTTCAATTTCAACAATTTTTGAATGATTATAAGCCTTAATCCAAGCAATCACTAGACCAACTTTGACTTTAATTTTGAAAGTGTTAGAATTGATGAAATCAGCCAAGATTCTGGATTCTAGCATAAAAATACAGTAAGATCCAGCTCCCGAAATTTCAGAAAAAATGTCGGGGACGATGGCGCTCGGAGTGCACACGGTCCTCGCAACTTTTTTCAAAATTTTTAGAGATGAGAGATATTATGATTTTGTTGCGGAATCCAAAGTTACAGCCGATTTGGAGGTGTTTTGATCAGTGAAATCATCGGTCAAAGGTTGAATCAAGAGGGTTTTAAAAATTAGGGTTTTGACACTTAACCACTTAATTTTTAGAATTAAAGCACAAATATGATTTGACAATTTGCAATAGAAGGGTAGATCTAAAACAAGCATTAACAATTAAACATTTCACAAGCTCAATTACTAAAAAGAAAATTTAGGGTTTTTATGCAATTAACCTTTAAAATTTGCAAAAGATCAAACATGGAAATGTAATTAAGGAAGCAAAATTTTTTCAGATCTAACCATGAATAATCAAAATTAGGATGTTCACATCGGGTTCACCAAAATGTAAAGCGGAAAATCGAACCCTAGGTGTTCCCCCACTCCAAGGAGAGAGAGAGAGGAGGTCACTAGGATTGACAGTTTTCACTTAGGAGAGACTTTACATTCAAAAGAGGGGTTGAAAATCACAAGATCCAATCCCACATAATGCAAGATTGAATTCTAAATGAGTTTCAAGGGTTGAGACATCAAGGATACCCTCTTTTGTAAAGAATGTAGATAGAAGGATTGAACTAGGAGTGTATGTAAAAGTAAGAAAGATTCGCTTGTAGACGGAGATAGGGACACGGGATGAAGCTACAGACTTGAAATTAGAAATAAAATGTTGAGATGATGCTGTCCTGCAAGTTTGAGAGAAATTTGACAGGACGATGGCGCCCGGAGTGCACACGGTCCTCCGAAAAATCCGCGAAACGAAGGGGGATCTGTTCGTCTCTGCACAAGGATTCCAGATCTTCAATTACAGTCGCGTACCTGCAACCTACACACAGAAAAGAGAGGATGATTGGGGGGTTAGGGATTAGGGGTTTGCCTTCAAGTCAAACCCTGGTTTTGGAATTAACCAAGAAATGAGAATGCTGTAAATGTAAGTGTTTGTAATTTAATCAAGTATTGATACCTTGTTGTAAGAATGTTTGTATTCTTAAATGCGAAGGTGTAATGATGTTGTATGTTGTATGTTGTAGGTGATCTCCTCTTCAATTGGTTGAATCCTTGTCTTGAATGCAACACCTAGCCTTGAATGGAGACCTAGAATGCTCAATTGCTTGAAGGAATGCTTGACTGCTTGAATGTTTGAATGTTTGAATGTTTGCCTATTGCTTCCGCCTCTTGCACACATATGTTTTTTTCCCTCCTTTCTGGGAGGGGAAATGTAGTTTATATACTTGTCAATTAGGGTTAGGAGACTAATTTTTCTGACCTTAGGTTGACCTAGGAGCATTATTTTCCAAATTGCAAACTTGAAGACCCGATGCCCAACAAGAGACCGGGCCCAAAATAGGGCCAGGGACCAGGGCGCTAGGTCCCAAAATAGGGCCAGGGACCAGGGCACTGGGCACCATGGTCCTAAGGGACTAGGGTGCTAGGCGCCATGGTCCTGAAGGACCAGGGCATTGGGCGCCATGGTCCCACCTCCCGGGACAGCAGGGTGCAAGGAGGATCAGGCCAAGGTGCAGAAAGATGGAGTTTTTTATGTCGTAAACAGGTTTCGGGGTCTCCATTCAGGTTCAACATTGCACCACCATCATGAAGACCCAAATGCAGTCAAAATTGCAAGTGTCACAATTTTACGATGCTACAAAATGATATTTGGATAAACCAAGATAGTGACTACACTAAGTATGTCCTAGATAATGCGATAAAAATGTTGGGCGATGGTCGATAGTGCTTGATTGTGGATATACCGGTTTGGTAGTAAAGATAAATAGAGGAGTTGTCCTCTCACAATAGCACATATTGCCAAGTTTTCACTAGTTGCTTTTATTGTACCTTTTTATTTGCTTTTTCTTGATTTTTGATATTTTTTTATTTTTTGATATTTTTTACTTTTCTATGCATTAGACTGCTCAAGTGTAGTATTTCTTCAGATGAATGTTGATAGTTGGTTCATCGAGCACATCCCCTTCTAAAGTTGTTAGCTGATAAGTGCCTAATCCATAGGTTGATATGATGACATAGGGACCTAACTAGTTAGGTTCAAATTTCCCTTTCTTTTCCCGATCTTGTTGATTTCTAAGATTTTCCTTGAGTACTAAATCACCAATTTTAAAAATTCTAGGAATGACCTTGTGGTTGTCGCTTCTGCACATGCATTGCTGATATGCTTTGAGATGAGTGTAGGTACATTCGCATCTTTCATCTAGAAGTTCTAGCTCTTGCAGTCGGTTGACTCGATGCTCTTCATCTGGAATTAGGCCTTTCAAGGAGACTCTGGGAGATGAAATTTCTACCTCCAAAGGTAAAATGGCTTTTGATCCATATACCAATGAATATGGTGTCACTCCCGTAGGTGTGCGGATGCTAGTTCTATATGCCCAAAGTGTTGGATTGAGTTGTACATGCCAATCTTTGCCTGCATCATTCACTATTTTCTTTAGGATTTTCAATATTGTCTTGTTGGATGCTTCTGCCTAACCATTCCCCTATGGGTAGTAAGGTGTAGAGAAACGATGTTGGATTTTGAATTTTTCACATAGTTCTCACACATCTTGGTTTTTCAAAGTTCATCCATTATCTATGATGATGGAACTTGGAATGCCATATCTGCAGATCAGATAATTGAAGATAAAAGAGGTGATTTGTTTCCTAGTCATTGTGGTCATGGGGACCGCTTCAATCCATTTGGTAAAGTATTATGTTACAGTGATAATGAACTTGTGTCCATTTGAAGATGAAGGATGAATTTTTCTGACTAAGTCCAGTCCCCATAGGCAAAAGGGCCAGGATGTTATGAATGGCTGCAGTTTTTGTGTTGGTGCATGTATAAGATTGCCATGAATTTGGCATTTAGGACACTTATTTGCAAAATGATAAGAGTCTTTTTCCATTATTGGCCAGTAATATCCCATTCTTAGAAGTTTTTTTAGCTAGACTAGGACCACTTGAATGTGTGCTACAGATACCTTTGTGAAGCTCTTGTAAAGAAGAGTCAGATTCATTACGATCAAGGCAACAAAGAAGAGTACCATCTAGACCTCGATGGTACAAAGTATCAACAATGAGAGTATAACGAGCGGCTTGCTGAATAAAGTTGCATTTTTGGTTTTAGGATAGGTCAATGGGTAGGATATTGTTCTTAAGATACTCATATATTGGTCCATATAATGGAGAATCAGAACTGGTCAAGGCATAGATAACATGGGAAACAGAATGGTCATAGGCTGGGGAGAACAGTTGCTCTACCATAAACTCGTAATGACTCTATTGCTCTGAAATTTACAGTAGTGAAGAAATAGTAGCCATTGCATCACCTATTCTATTGTCCAACCTTAGTATTTTCTCGAAGGTGATGTGTACAAAATATTGTTTGAAATCATCCAGCATTATCTTGTATGGTAGCAGCTTGTCGTCCTTCGTCTGGTAGTCATTGTTGATTCGATTGATGACTAGTTGTGAATCTTCGTAGACTTTTAATTCTGTGATTCTCCATTCCATGGTCATTTTGATGCCTATAACCAGTGCCTCATATTTAGCAACGTTATTTGTGCATGGAAACATGAGCCGATATGATCTTGGTATGGTGTCCCCTTCATGAGTGATGAACACAATGCCAACACCTGAGCCATGTTGAGTATCAAATCCATCAAAGTATAGGATCCATTGTTTGGTGGAAATAGAAAGAACATCCTTTTTTGGAAATTCAATCTCTATAGGTTGCTTTCTAGGTAGTGGTGCTTCAACCAATTGATCTGCAATTGCTTGTCCTTTGATAGATCGTCGCTCTGTGTAGTGGATATCAAATTCACTGAGAATCATGACCCATTTAGCCAATCTGCCTGTAAGAGATGCTTTGTTAGTAAATATTTGAGAGGATCAATTTTTGCAACTAGCTTAATTGTGTGAGCTAGCATGTAGTGTCTAAACTTTTGAGAGGCAAAGACCACTGTTAGACAAGCCTTCTCAATGAATGTATAGTTGAGTTCATATCCCTTCAATGTCCTTCTGATGTAATATATAGCTTGTTCCTTGCCTTGTTGATCTTCTTGTGCTAATAATGCCCCCAATGATATATTTATTGTTGAAATGTAGAGAATGAGTGGCTTCCCTGCTATTGGTGGTACTAGAACTGGTGGGTGGTACTAGAACTGGTGGACTCATTAGATATTGCTTGATTTGATAGAATGATTCTACACATTTGGCTTCCCATCTAAATGGTACATTTTTAATGTAGTAAATGATTGAATGGTAGACTTTTATCTGCTAGGTGAGCGATGAATTACCTAATTGACTAGAGTCATCCTTGTAGAGATCTAAGTTGGCTGATGTTCTTTGGTGGTGGCATCTCCATTATGGCTTGTACTTTTATTGGATCCACTTCAATACCCTTAGCTAAAAGTATGTAGCCTAGTAACTTGCCTGATGTAACCCCAAAGACACACTTCTTAGGGTTGAGCCTGACTTGGAACTTTTCCAATCTATCAAAAATCTTTTCTAAGATGCTTAAATGTTCTACCCTGGTGAATGATTTAGCTAGTAAATCATCCACATAGTCCTCCATGAAGGTATGCATCATGTCATGAAAGATTGTTGCCATTGCTCATTGATAAGTTGCTCCTGCATTCTTTAAGCCAAATGGCATGACATTCCAACAATACGTTCCCCAAGGATAGGTAAACGTTGTTCTATCTTGATCCTCTAGGGCTATCTTGATTTGATTATAGCCTGAAAAACCGTCCATTAGTGATAGCATTGCATGGCCTGCTATGAGGTCTACAATTATGTCGATACTGGGCAAAGGAAAGTCATCCTTTGGATGGGATTTGTTGACATCTCTAAAATCGGTGCATATTCTGATACTGCCATCTGGTTTTGATACTGGTACAATGTTGGAAATCCATTCAACATAGTCGATAGGTCGAATAAATCCGACATCTAATAGTTTCTTCAGCTCAGCTTTGACCATGAGTGCTACATGTGGATTCATCTTTCTCAGTTTTTGCTTGACTGGCTTAGCTCCTAGAGTAATGGATAAGTGATGCATGATTAACTGTGGATCAATCCCAAGTATACCTGCATATGACCAAGCAAAGTTGATTTGCTTTTCTTTAAAAAAATTGATAAACTCTGATCTTTCTTCCTCTGTCAAAGATTCTGCAAGGTGTATATTTTTGGTTGCTTTTGTAGTACCAATGTTGATTGATTGAGTGAGCTCAATCAATATGGGTGATCGCTTGTGATAATGCTCAAAAAGAGTGTCAAGTCTCCCATCTTTAGGTGCCTTAAAAAGGTTTTCACCTTCAAATGCATCCTTTATTTTTACTTTTTTGTGATCTATTGCTGCCATTGACTAGTTTTCAGCAGTAGATATTTTATTTTGTTCATTTTTGTGACTGAGAGACTTGGCACTCCCCTGATTACAGATGTCATTACTTTGTTCACTGGTAGAGTCTATTTCTGGTTTAACAGTACACAAGTAATGGATAATGGATTCATCATTTGGGAAAATTAGTATATCATGAGTTTCAAGATCATCCCAGTCTATGATGTTAGGAAAGACAAGTGGTAAGGAGTCATTAGGTGGATCAAGTTCAACTGTTGTAAGTGTCAGGATGGAGGTATCATCGTGGTTGGTCTGGGTGTTAAATAATTTAAGGATTTCATTGAGGACTTTGATGGTATCATCTTCTGTATAGACTTTCTCATAATTTCGCTTCTCATTTTCCTTGGCGTCATAGATATTTTGTGGACCAAATTCAAGTGGTCTAGATTTTATGTCGTGTTCTTCTTGAGTGATGGGTGTATGACTGTCATTTGCACCAATATCTTTAGTAACATTAGAATAGGTTCCCCATTCATATTCATTGGAATCAGTCTTAGAGGTATTATCCCAGATTCTAGTAGTGTTGTGGACTGGTATGTTGTAGGGTGAGAACAGGTCTTTGATGATTGATACAAGTTTGATAGTTTTCTCTGATTCTATGTCAGATCCTTCTTCCACTCTTTGCATTTGTTCATGTATTATCTCTCCTCAGGGAGGAATGATGTTACTAGGATGTAATTCCTCTTTGTTGGATATTGGTTCTTGAATATGATTTGCTTCTGCAGTAGATGCTTCCTTCTTTTGATTGATTGGCTTCCTTTGATATTGCTTTTGTTCTTGATTTTCACATTCTTTGCGTATTGTCTCAGCTGACTCAAATAGTGCCTCCTACCAGGAGTCCTCCTTGTATTTATTCTTTGCTTTCCACTAAGGTTTTTGGTATTTGCTTGGTGTCTTCCTTGGTGGTAAAATGTATTCATAGCCCAATCCTTTTTTCTCTTTATTGAATTGTGAAGGAGGATCTAATGGTTTTGTGATGCCTTCCTGGTGTTTACTAATAGGTCCTTTGCTATTGTATCCCATTTGTTGCATGATCAAGTACCCTTTTCCATACAGGTGCATTGGTATAGCTACTTCCAGAGTAGCCGCTCTGTCTTCTTCCTCATCCTTATATAGCCAACTAAGGATGTCTTTTTCCTCTAATTCATGTGCTAGAGTGCCTAGTTGGATAAATTTGCCATCAAACTTGGTGATGGGATGGTTTTCTTGATGTGTTGATGCTATAGGTAATCCATGAGATTTAGGCCATGCTGGTAAGTTGGCTAAACACAAAGGTTCCAAAGAGTATTCTCCCATGCCTTGCTCTTTGATTTTCATTTTCTGCTTGAAATCCATAAATAGTGATTTAGACTTTTCTTGCTGAATAGTCGGTGCTAAGGAACTTTGTTTTTCTCTATTATGTGGAACCAAGTCATCTTGGGCTGCCCCCATAGCATTACAATGTTGAAATGGGTTATGATTTATTGATATAGAAATCTCCTATCCACTGTAAGGGAACTTAACACACTAGTGATAAGTAGAAGGTATTGCTTGTATTTCATGTATCCAAGGTCGACCCAATAAGATATTGTATGTGAGGTCTATGTCTAAGACTTGGTACATAGTGTCCTTTTGTATTGGTCCTACTTGAATTGGAAACATTATTGTTCCTTTAGATGATCTTTCTTCATCATCATATGCTTTGATAGTGATCTTTTTGCATGGATCAATAGATTGCTTAGAGAAGCCTAATGCACGGATAAGTTTTAAGGTACATATATTGAGTCCAGCTCCTTCATCTATTAATACTCTTTTGACTCGATGTTTATAGACCAAGACTTCAATATGGAGTGGAGTATTGTGTGGATGGCTCAATGAGATATTATCATTCTCAGAAAAGGTAAGGTTATGAGGCCCTATCATATGAGCCACCATGGCTTGCAATTTGTTAGCATCCAGATCTTGAGGTACATTTGTTTCCAATAGTGCTTGTTCCAAGATGTCTTTGTGTTTTGGTGAAAGTTTCAGCAACTCCAGTATAGATATTTGAGCAGGATTTTTGCACAGTTGACTGACTAGATCATATTGAATTTTGGGTATGGTGTTTGTTGTTGACGTATGCCCCTTCAAGACATATTTTTGAGCTCCGGTTGTTACATTGACAGATTCATGTTCACACTTGTCTTTGATTGTGATGGCATTTACTTGATTGTCCTCGGCTAATATATGATTGATGGTGTTATTGTATACGTGATTGATACGAGCTCCACATGTATCATTTGAGGTTGAAGCTCCATTCTTGTTGTAGTTGGGAAGAGGATTCTTAAAGGCTCCATGGTCACCATTTGTCTTGAGACCATCGACTATTAAATCACCTCTATCAATCATGTCTTGAACAATGTTTTTCAGTCTCATGCAATCATTTGTTTGATGACCTTTGTTGCGATGAAAATCACAAAAGTGTGTCATTCCACCAGGGTGGTTTGATTTGTGGTTCAAAGTTATTGATCATGGGTAAGGAGATAATTTTGTTTTCCAGGAGTTCTTTGAATGTTGATTCCAAGGATTGCCCTAGTGGTGTGTAAATGTGTTTTTGAAATTTGTTTGCGTTACCTCATGAGTTTGTATTAGGTCCTCGATTGGTGTTATTTTTTTGGGTATTGTTGGCGTTGTTTGTGTTGAGTTGGTCTTGATTGGTATTCGGTGCATAAGTGGTAGTGCCTTGATTAGGACATTTGGGGTTCTTTGTATCTTGAGGATTACCTGATAATGCTAACACTAATTGCTTGGATTTTGCATCATTTGATTCATTTCCTCCTTCATTTCCATTGTTTTTGTTTCACGTCCAAAACTTTGATTTGTCTAAGTTGTTGTTTTGGTTGTTTTAGTTGGATGAATTTGTTCCTTCTTTGAAGAATTTCAAAGTTCCTTTCTTGACACATGCCTCTTCTACTTGGATGTCATTCTCAATCAATTTGGCAAAAGATAGTATGCATTGAAGTTTGAGTATGTAACTCATCTCACTATTCAAGTTGTCGATGAAAATTTCCATCTTTTCTTTTTTGGGCACATCTCAAGGATATCTCGAAACCATACATCTCCAACGTTGAAGGAATACCATGAATGTTTGATTATTTTTTTGCTTTGTATTATAGACATCTAGCATAGTGATATCATGTTGAATGTTATAGGAATATTGAGTTATGAATTTGTTGACTAGTTCATCGAATGATCTGAAAGGAGGTGTGATTTTAGATAACCATTCCATTGTTTGTCCTCCCTAGCTTCTTGGGAATAACCTCATTAAATAGGTGTCATCATGGGCGAATTCAAGACTCATGGTACAAAATTCCTAAACATGATCACGAGGATCACTTTTCCCATCATATTTGTCAAATTTGGGAATGTCTGAGTTTGGGGGAAAAGGAACCATGTTCAACCATCGGTCAAAAGGATAAGGACAAATTTCCATTAAGGAGTATCGTATTGTTGTCCCTTGTTGCATGTCTTGCATTTGTATTTATAACATTTGCATTTGCTGAGTGAGAGAAATCAAAGGTGCATTATTTTGTTGAGGGAAGAGTTCTTCCCTTGCATTAGTTCTAGGTTGAAATGGTGTGTGGAATGGTATGTTTTGCTTTGGGATGTTTTTCTCAGGGATATTTTGCTTGGGCAAGTTCTGCTCTGGTAAATTTTGTGCAGGTATGTTTTGTTCAGGGTCATGTGCTTCCTCCTCTCTTTGTTGTTCTTGATAGTCATAATGTCGAGACACTGTCCTCAATATATCAGTGTAAAAGTCTTCAGGGATTTTAACTCCTTTGCTTGTGAGCATGAGTAGATATTTTTCTTTTTCGTTTTCCATGAGTCTTTCCACAAGTTTTTGAAATGAAGCACTTCCTTGACACTCTTGGAGGAGTTCCTCAGAAATTTTGGTGTCCTCTAGATTTGGACACTCGAAAGGATTTGATAATCTTTGATTCATGTTGGACTCTGGTTGCATTTTGCTTTGTTTGTTTTGTTGAGAGCGAGTAACAGCAGGCATCTAATAAAAGCTTTATGTGACAAAATGAATGAACTCTTCTTCGATGTTCTGTTCAGGGGTTGGTGGTTCAAATCGGGGTATGTTGTAAGTGATGCATTCTCTGGGAAAGAAGGCTGAATTGATCTTTCCTCCTTGATTTAGGCATTGACTAAATGTTGACTTTTGATAGAATGCTCTACTCCTCAATGGTTCTTTGTCAAATTCATTTGTTTTGTCTTGAAGATACAAGCAAATATGACAAAGAAATGTTCGATGAGATTTGAAGCTTTGGCGATTGATGTATAAAAATTTATTCCATTTGGCAAGTTTCAGAGAACTGGGTTGTTGTTTCCTTAACTTAGTGTTATGATAAATACTCTTTCTTCTAAGAATATGAGGATTAGTCATACACAAGTGATCAATGGTTTCCTTTTATTTGTTGTGGATTTAGTTTAGCTTGTTTTGGAAACTCAAGTTTTACTTTATCAAAATGAAGGTTTAGATGCCCCCTCACGACAAAGTGTGTCAAATGATATGGAATACGAGCTTTCCCAATATGGAAACTTGATTTGACAACTTGGAGTTTTAAAAAAAGTATGTTTTTGGATAGAAATCCATTTGATTGAAGGACCTGTTTGATACTTGTGATGAGGTTTCCTGATTTTGATAGGAGAGATGTGTGTTATCTTATGACTAGTTTTCAGATTTTGACAACTTGGTTCGATGGAAAACTTGCTTTGAGAATAATTTTTGATACTCTGTTTTTTATTTTCCATTTGATGAAGTTTAGGTTGAGGAAGAAAAGCTCCCTAAATTGTTTTCAAATTTTTCAAAAATGACCTCTATTTTGCCCCTTGTTTTCTTAGTTTTGCTACACGCTAAGACAGAGATGCAATGCGCTACAAAAATTCTTCAATGCGCTAGAGAGAAGACCCCATGCACTACGCTGCCCCCTATGATGCGCTAACTGGTTTGTTTTGGTTTTGGGTTGCCAATGCGCTAACTGTTGATTGCTACGCGCTAAAATTTGGTCGCCATGTGCTAAGCTGATGCTTCAATGTGCCAGACTGTTTTCAAAGGTGCTACCTTAAACCGCTTGTTTTGGATTTCTATGAAGCGCTAACATTAAGACTTAATGCACTAAGGTGAAGGTCAATGCACTAAAAGATGGTTTCCATGTGCTAAGAAGTTTCTCTTATGCGCCAAACTACCCTGATAGTTTGACTTGGAACTTTTTTCTGTAATTTTTTTGGAACTTTTTTAGTTTTCAATGATGATGGATGATTTTCTGAAGTAAAAACTGAAAGCACAGCACAAAAGAGACAACCATTTTTCTTAATATAAACAATGAGTGTATGTTCTGTGAGGATGTGTTCAAATCCTCAATGTTTTAATAGGTTTAGATATGACATACAATTCAGTCAGACTCTTTATTCAAAGGTTATAAGTAATATCATAGCCCACTAGTCTCGATACTCCGTCAGCTCAAACAGTCATGTCACCCCCTAGGGGGCACCTATTTTTTTGCCTTTTGCAAGAAACTAACCCAAAGTGAATTGTTTCTAACTTGAGTAGTTATCTTGGGAGATATATGGTGAGTGATCTTGGGGGCAGATTCTTCCCCACCCTTGCACTATGATATTACAAATGTCTGGATACTGACTCGGCTCAAAGTTTCTATGCTAAAGTTTGTAATCAGGCTTCTCGTTCGGCTGTCAGTGATAAACTCCCTTAAGAGGCTTCCCAACCTTTAGAACAAAGGTTTTACGTATCACAAGGATACTAGGGGAAGGCTAATCACTGTGCGCAACCGTTGAAAAGGACTTTCGTCACTTTCCACTTTTGATTATAGTGGGTTGGAACACTTGGCTTCAAATTCATTCCCCACTTAGGTCATTCCCTTCACACCGGCCAAAGAATGGCTTTAAGAGTTTTTCAACCCCTCAGGAAGGCAGGCCTGCTAAAGGATTTAATGCAATATCACTGAAAGCGTAAGAGTGGTCTGGCTTTTTTATCACCCAGTTAAGGGGAGAGCATATTCCTTCCACTTTCAAGACAAGGCAAACAAGGTTCTTTTTAACTTTTCACTTCAATGATTTGCTAAAATCTATATGGAGATGTTGCTCCACGAAAACATGGTGTTTATTTTATCTTTTTAAGGCAATGATTTTCTTATCTAAGAAAATAACCTGGTCAACAAAGCAAATTCAATGTTTGGTCAACAAAAGAAATCGATCAAAAGAGGAAGATCTTCCCTCTTTAGTTGCAAATGACTTTGGACATGTGTGATTCTTTTACTTTGCAAAAACTTGAAGTGGATCCTTTTATGCACCAAAGGATGGTGAAGTTCTTTTTAAACACCTTTGTTTGCAAAAATGAAAAAAATTGCTTTGTTCTTTTTAGAACCCAAATTGAAAATTTATCTTCTAGAAAAGCAAGAAAAGATTGTTTTTGTGGTTCTTTTTATAGCCCAAATAAGGTGAGTTCAATTTTATCTAACAAGAATTAAAAATATTCTAACTTTTAACTAACTTAAATAAGTTAGAAAAAAATTAAACTTTATAATCCTAAAAATAACACTAAGCTCCTCCATGCAAGAAAATGTCAGAAATCCTACAAAATACTGATTTAAAATAGTTAGAAAGATTTTTTCTCTTGTGGACTTCTACAATTCTAAGTCTTATCTCGGTTACAATTTAATTCTTGTTTTTCTAGTTGTGATGTGCTACAGAAAGGACTATACACACTACAAGATGACTAGGATGCACTATCGGACAAACCCAATGCGCTAAACTATTTTTTGAATGCGCTGCTTTGTTATTTTCCCATGCCAAGACCTATAAGAAAATGTTAGTAAATTTAATGTGCTATGTAATGGTCTGCACATGCTAGGGAATGACTCCCACGCACCAAACAATGAGCCAGATGCACTGGACTTTTAACTAGATGCGCTAAGGGATGTTCCCTACGTGTCGATTCCTGTTTCCCACGTACCTGCAAAATTAATTAGTCTTAAAAACCGATTTGATTAATGGGGTTGAGCCCCATGGTGGGCGCCAAAAATGTGTGTAGGAAAAGTGGGCCAATGAAACTCAAAATGTGAAAATGCGGTCTCAAAGAGCTTGTTCACACACCCACAGGACTTCTTGGTGCAAGTTATGGAGTCATGAGGAATGACTCAACTTCCCAAGGTAGATTCCATGGTTCTCTATCTCAAAAGGTCCCTCAAGCCAATGCCTTTGCTCTCAAATCACTGAGCAAAGTGACTTAGGGATGACAAATGCAAGAAGGAGGGATGCTTTAGATTGATTTTAACATGAAATGCATCCTATCTATGCATGATTTTACAAATGAAGTAAACTAGATTATAAGATGACAAGGTTAGTAGCAATACTATCCTAACATGATATACTAGTTGAATGATTTAAGCTTATGATAAAGAAAGTACTCTAAAATGCTCATTAGATTAATTTGTATTACAAAGAGAAGCTAGATGTATTGATAAATTTGAGCATAAATGAGATACTAAAAGCTTTCATGGATCCTTAAAATGGAGGAGTGAGAGCTCTATTTATAGTGAAAATAAGGCAATGGATGGTCAAGATTGGAGGAGTTAATCAAGGGTCAGGATTGAAAGTTATCAATCCATATTTACAATTTTCACCAATGAAATGGTGACAATTGTCAACATAAGACATCTTGAGAGGAGATGTAAGAAGCATTAAATGCTTGAGAAGACATGAAGGTTACCTTAGGGGGTAAGGGTTAAGGTTAGGTTAGGGTTATCCATTGGATAAATCTTTTACCCAAAGGATAAACTCTTGTGCAAAGGTTAAAGGGATAACCATGGTCAAAGCAATAAATGCTTGATAAGAACCCTGGGTTAGATGAGGGTTAAGTTAGTCAAAAATTCTCTAACCATGCCACTAAGGGTGAGTTAACCATTAATGGTTGAAGACTTTGGGGACAAATTTGTAAGAGTCCTTCCAAATTTGGGGGTATTCAACAAGTTGGATTGTTGAAGGCATAAAGGCTTTAATACCTTTTGAAGACTCTACTCCAAATTTGAGAAGTGACCTCCTCAAATTTAGGGAAAGGGGATAATGAATGGGTTTGGGTTAATTGACTAGGATTAGACGGATTCTAGAAGAAATTAGGAAGAGGGTTAGGGTGCAAGTGGGAGATGTACGAAAATACAAGTGGATGAGGAATAATAGGATTAATTAAAATAAATTGCTTTATTTCAATTTGGTTGCAAGTTGGGAAATTAAATAAATTAGATTTATTTAATTGGGGTAAACTATTTAATTAAATGTAAATTTAATTAAAAAGTAGGAAGAAGGGATTTAATTAAATAAAATGATTTATTCAATTAAATGATAAAAAGGGCTTAAGTGAATTTAACTAGATTAGTTAAATAATTTATTTAATTAAATAGAAGAATGTGGGTGATTTAATTAAATTAGATTTAACTAAACAGAGGAATGAGAATAAAATGAACATTGAATATTCATTTAGGAATATGGTCATTTTTATACGTCTACACCTACAACCCCAATCGAACGTACACACCCTTAGGAGAACCTCTTGAAAAGATATTATGACAACTCATATCTTCTGATCTCATCATTTTGCCTAAAACATCAAACTATGAACCACATATTAAACCTTCATGGTGGAGAGATAATGAGTATTGTGAATTTCACAAGGGAAAAGGACAAAAAACAAACAACTACCATCGGTTAAAAGATATCGTTCAAGACCTTGTTGATTGAGGTGACAAAGAGGTCGATGGCCATAATGCAAAAAATTCCAATATAGATCATACCATGTTCAAAAATCCACTCCCATCATATGAGAAAGGATGTCCCTCCCATCAAGGTAAGATTCAAGATAGCATGACAAACTATACACACGCACCATATAACTATACTATCAATAACCTTTATGATGCTAGTGAACATGTTGCAACCATTACAATCAAAAGAAAAGATCCTGCATGCAACGTTGTTACCTGTCGTAGCAATATTATCATACAAGGAGCACAATCAAGAACAACATACATGCCCAAAAAATATATCCTTGTGAACCAATTAGATAAGATGCCATCACTCATTTCCATACTAGATATTTTGCACCTATCACCCTCACATAAAACCATCTTGGACCAAGCTCTCCAAGAAGCATCAATTCCATCCAACTTCAATTCAGTTCAATTTCAAGCCATGGTTGGAAGTCTCAAATTTAACCTTGTCTCACTTTTGCTAAGAATGATGATGCATCTTTTCAGCAACTGCATAATGCCCCTCCCCAAATTAAGGATTCATACATAAACACAAAATCAAGCAAGTCTTGATTGACAATGGAGCTGGCCTTAAAATTTGCACATTGTAATTAATCACAACATTGGGATATGAACAGAAGTAGTTGATGCCAGAAAGAGGATCACCATTAAGGCCTATGATGATGAAAAATGCTCCTCTAAAGGGTGTTTTCTCTACCAGTAAGGGTAGGACCTGTGGTGAAGAATGTGGTTTTTCAAGTCCTAGACCTCCCTCTTCCATATAATCTCCTATTAGGAAGAGCATGGATTCATGCCATGCAAGCAGTACCATCCACCTTTCATCAATGTATCAAGTTTCCACATAATGGAGTAGAGACTACTATCCTTGGTGATGCCAACCCATTCACCTTTTGCAATAATATAAGGCATCAACTAGATATCACAGTACCCAGCAACAAAGAAGTGACCACATCATCATCCTACATCCACCCAACTTCTCTCACCGGTACACTGATTCCTACACCCAAATAGGAGAAGCTTAAAATTAAAGTAAAGGATAAAGGTCCAAGAGAGTATAATATTAGTCAACTTTTCTATGTTGGCCAACTACCCCTCTCACCTTGGACTCATGGCAAACCACAAATGTCACTCAAGTCACCTGTTGTAGCCAATACTGATACACTTGATGGATTCATCCCATGTAGATTACAAGAACATGAGACTATTGATGAAGACTTGGAAAGATGGATCTACACAAACCCTTCTGATAAAGCTAAACAACAAATCAAGATCCCTCCAAAGAGGTATGGTAAAGGTTTTGCCATTATGCAAAGGATGGGCTATGATGGACATAGTGCATCATGATCCCACAAATAAGGTGTATAAGAGCCATTGCAAACCTTGTTACAACCAAGGGATAAAATGAGACTCAGATTCAAACCTAGTTCAGGAGGCTCTTCTAAGCTCAAGATTACAAGCAAACAAAAGCAGGCAACTTCCAAATTCATCCCTTCTAGAAGCAGGATAATGTCCATTATAGATCAACCTACAAGATCAGAAAATCCAAGTATGAAAGCACTTCTCAATTGAAGTCAACACATACAACAAGTAAGAAAAAGAGTTATGTTGCATGAAAACTCATCACTCCAAGGATAAAACTCTTGTCCACTTCAGATACCCAAGAAACAACCCCATCAGATACAACTCCTAAAGCAGTTGTTGACAAACATTTCACACCTACTGACATCCCTATAATATATAGTGATAGAGTTATACCAAGTGATTCCAAGATAAATTCACATGAATATGAATGTAGTTCGTTGGCTTCAAATGAATTCGAAGAGGATTCTCTTGATACTCTTAAAGACAAAGGTGTTGAAGGAGAGACATGGCCCAAAACCTTTTGGGATTTGGATGCTGAAGATACTTCAAGGACAGATAGGTCACCTCTGGAGCTTGATTACGAAGAGGATAGTACTAACGATGACCTTGATACCTCCATCCTAACCATAATCAACACATCCTATGAACTCAACGTTATTGATGAGGTAAAGTCAATAACCCACCCTGGCCTCATTGACTGGGACTAGCAAAATTCCCCGTACCTTAACACCTTCCAAAATGATGATGTGATAATAGACTTGAATTACAGGATAACATACCAAATAAAGATCACAAGGATGGATTCACTATTGAAATTAACAATGCAACTTACTTTGGAAAGATTGCCAAACTTTTCAGTAGCAAAAAGTATTACAATCAAAACAAGATCCTCAAGTGAAAACCACACTGTGGCACTTTTGGATCCCAAAAAAGTAAAAACAAAGGATGCATCCAAGGGTAAAAACCTCTCCGAGGCACCTAAAGATGGAAGGTTTGAAATTCTCCCCTTCAACACTAATCAAGAGAGATCATCTATTCTCATAGAAGAGACAAAATAAGTCCATCTGGTAGCACAATAAAATCCACACATAATACATCTAGCAGAATCATTGACTCCAGCCGAAGATCTTGATTTTATATAGTTCTTTCAAAAGCGACAAATTCATTTTGCACGATCCTATGCAGACATGCCAGAACTAGATCCAGAGCTAGTAAGGCATCATTTGATAGTAGTAGAAGGAGCTAAACTGGTAAAACAAAATCTCAGAAAGATGCATCCTGATATCACACTGTTAGTAAAAGAAGAACTCAAAAAGCTATTAGATGTGGGTTCCATAAGACCCATTGTTTATGCAAAATGAATCTCCAACAGTGTACTAGTGGCAAAACCGACTGGGGGAATTTGTATCCGTATAGATTTTAGAGATCTAAACAAAGAATTTCCTAAGGACAACTTCCCTCTTCCAAACATTGGTATGATCATGGACCTCATAGTAGGACATGCAATGCTATCACTCATGGATGACTTTTCATGATACAACCAGATCAAGATTGCCCTAGAGGATCATTACAAAATAACTTTTACATGCCCATGGGGTACTACTATTGGAATGTGATGCCATTTAGTATCAATAATGGAGGTGCCACATATCAAAGGGCAATGACTACCATCTTCCACGACATGATGCATACACTAATGGAAGACTATGTGCATGATTTACTAGCTAAATCATTAACAAGAGAGGGTCACCTCACCATGCTGGACAAAATTTTCACTAGACTCGAGCAATACAATGTACACCTAAATAAGACAAAGTGTGTCTTTGGAGTGACATTTGGGAAGCTCCTATGATACATTGTCTCAAATAAAGGAATTGAGGTTGATCCTGCCAAGGTAAAAGAAATCATGGAAATGCCACCACCTAAGAAGATCAGTCAGTTGAGGATATTACAAGGAAGGCTATGATCAATCCATCACTTCATTGCACAATTGGCTAATAAATATCATCCCTTCGTACATCCTCTCCATAAGAATGTCCATTTCATATGGGAAGAGAATTGTTAGTAAGCATTCCAACATCTTAAGGACTACCAGATGATGCCACCATTACTGACACCACCATCTCTAGATAGGCCTTTGTTACTATACATATCAGCTACAACTAGGACCTTAGGAGTCTTACTCACACAACATAGTGTAGAAGGCAAATACTGTGCAGTATACTACATTTCCAAGACACTAGTAGGGTATGAAGTCAACTATAACCCTATTAAATGAGCCTTCCTTACCATGATTTTAGCAACAACCAAACTAAGACACTACCTACTGACACACAAGATACAACTCATTGCCAAGATAGATCTACTCAAGTACCTACTCAATAAAGCAACACTAATAGGCCGTTTGGCAAAGTGGGTTATGCTCCTCAACGAATTCAACATAGAGTATGTGGATCGAAAAGGAATCAAAGGGAAAGTCATTGTAGATTAGTTGGTTGAAGCGCCCCTCATAGGAGACCATCTTCTCATTTCAATTTTTTTAGATGAAGAGATGTTCACAGTCATGCCCGCACAACAATGGAAGTTATATTTTGATGGGTCCTACAGTAGGCATGGTTTAGGAGCGAGCATTCTTTTTATCACACCTCAAGGTGATAGCATTCCAAAATCATATAGGCTCACATTTCCATGCATGAACAACATAGAAGAATATGAGGCCTTGATCACAAGACTAAGAATAGTCATACAATGGAACTTGAAGGAGCTACAAGTATATGGTGATTCATAGCTATTCATCCATAAGGTTAATGATTATTGCCAAACTAAGGATGAAAATCTCATGCCTTACAAGAAAATGGTTGATAGTTTCAAATAATTATTCATGGCTATCACCTTTGATCAAATTCATCGAGAACAAAATAGAGTTGTATATGTAATGGCTACAATAGCCTCTCTCCTCAATCTTCCACAAAACTCAATACACAACTATTTCTTTGTTGAACAACTTTAGATCCCTACTTATGATATCCCAGAATCCGAGATGTTGTGTCAACTCATCGGTCTTGATTCCCCATGGTATAGAAATTTTTACACTTACCTACACTACCAAATCCTTCCACCACACAAATAAAACAATCAATGAAAAACTTGCATATGCCAATCCGCCCGATACACCATGATTTCTGAAACCTTATACCAACAAGGTCTTGACAGTATTCTCCTTCGATGTTTAGACCAAGGTGAGGTGACTACAACTTTAGAAGTTGTACATGAAGAAATCTATGGGGCTCACGCAAGAAGCCCTTCATTGGCTAAAAAGATCATGAGGACAAGATACTATTGGTCCTCCATGGAAAAAAACTCCTATTACTTTATCAGAAAATGCAATAAGTGTCAAGTACAAGAAGATTTGATACATTCACTAGCACAAGAACTGCAACCCATCACAACACCATGGCCCTTTTGTCAATGGGGACTTGACATTATGGTTAAAATCCATCCATTTTCATCCAATGGTCATAACTTCATCATTATTGCCACATGATACTTCACAAAGTGGATCACAACCATTCCACTCACCCAAGTCACTAGTAAGAAGATTGCCTCATTCATCTTATATTACATCATTTGTCGATATGGTGTACCCATATCCATCATCATAGATAACAAGCTTCCTTTCAAAAATCAAGATGTTCACAAACTCTATGAAAAGTTTCATATCCTACATCGTTTCTCCACCCCATATTACCCACAAGGAAATGGTCAAGCAGAAGCCTCAAACAAGAACATATTGAGAATCTTAAAGAAGTCAGTCAATGATGTTGGTCGTGATTGGTACATTCATCTGAATACTGCACTATGGGCATATCAAACTAGCATTCAAACCCCTAAAGGCGCAAACCCATACTCACTTGTATATGGAGCAAAGGTCATCCTACCTATTGAACTTGAATTACCATTCCTATGGTTTTCCTTACACAAGTTGATTAATGATGAAGAGTACTGAGTCTCCCATCTACAAGACTTGGAACTCCTTGATGAGAAGCAACAAGTTACCTACAATCACCTTAAAGCATATCAACAACACATGAGTAGAAGCTACAATCATAGGGTCATACCTCACACATTTGAGGTAGGAGATCGTGTTCTCAGAGAAAATCCTCACAATCAACTAAACAAAGAACACGGGGGCAAATTTGAATCTAATTGACTGGGTCCATATGTCATCACTGGTGTCTTCGGTTCTAGAGCATATTAGTCAGCAACTTCAGAAGGGGAACCACTAGCAGACCCAATAAATAGCCTTCATCTCAAAAAGTTCCATACATAAGTTGTGTAGACCATCGGGCTCAAAAAACCTCAAAAAATACCAAAAACATTTAGAAAAAGTCCTTATAAAAAGTACAAAAAATAATAAAATCAAGAAAACAGTAAAGAAAAATCATTAATTCAAATGATGAAAACAACTTCGGTGGCACCTTGGGTAAGTACGGTGCTGAAAAAATAGCAAACATGCACCATTCATAAAGGTTATGACTCCATTATCTTTCAGACTTGTTGTGATCACATCCATTGCATTCACTCATACATCATATCTATCATGGCTTGTTATTGATATGCAATTAGGGTTATTACCTCTTGTATCGTGCATCATGATTTTACATTGAAACCTAATTGGGGGCAACTTTTTACCTATATGATGGGAGTGGATTCTTAAAAACTAGTGATTCATCAAGTTAAACATTGGGAAAATATCCTGAAATAATCCAAAAACATTCGTAAATCATTCAAAAAGATCAAAAATATTCAAAAAATGTCTTGAAATAATCCAAAAACATTCAAAACAAAACAAACACCCAAAAACATGATAAAACATTAAAATCAATCAAAAACATTGCAATGAATTGTTCCTTGTACATAAACATCCAGTCAGATGCAAAACAACATTTTGAGCTACATATAGGATGACCAACTATCAGACAAACAAGAAAATATCTATGCAACACATACACAAGACCATCTTAAACAAGGATACATCCTTTCTTCAAAATAAGACAAGGTGACATATCTCTTTGACAAGAAGATTTTATTTGGCTGATAAGCATTTGGTCAGATTATTGCTTTTTATATCAGGTTCCTATGCTACTTCAGGATATCCACAAGTGATTAGAGTGGCCAGGATGGTTCATAATATCTTTTTCTTTGTTTTTTGTCTGTGGATTGTTCCAATGGAGTTCTAGGGCACATACTAATGGTGTCTAAGTGGGAAGTTCACTAAGTTGCAAGATCCTATGCAAAAATACAAGTCATGGATCACTATGGCTTAATGACTACAATGTATACCTTGACCATGTGTATATGAACCAGAATGGAGGTGAATTTTCCTTGTCTGCAATGTTTGTTTACAGTTGGAGTGCTCCACCTTGGTTTTTGATACTTTGACCAAGATCGGTACTACTAAGATCAATGAGGAAATAAAGCATTATGAATAAGCCATGTATTGCTTGTTTCATCTCATTTGTATATATTGCATTATGTTGCATATCACCCATGCATCTATTCATTCATACTTTATTAAAATTTGGTGTGCATGCATACGCAAGGAATAGGGTTGCTATGAGAAAGCTAAGTGTGAAGGATTATCCCTAAAATCATGATTGAGTACAGTGATACACACCTCATTCATGTCAACGGATGACTCTATTTTGATCCTCTTCCACAAGAATGAGTACTAGGTCCTCCATACCTTCTATCTAAAATTGACTTCCCCATCTCGATCATTAGCATCACATACCCTACATCATGTCCCATCAAACTAGTTAAGCCACGTTCATCACAGTCCATCTCTAAAAGGAGAGGCTATGTAACCTATGTTACCTAGGTCATCCTATAAGCAAAGCAAGTGAATATGTATGCACAGGTACATCGACTCATGCACACCTAGAATACAACAAGCATTTACATCAATTGCCTAGTCTCAATAGGTACACTAAGTCCAACAAATGCCACAAACAACCTAAAACACAAACACTATAAATTGATCAACCAATCAAACACAATTAAAATAGACAATTACATCAATTGTCTAGGTTTCAAAGAGTTTTTTCTTCAAATACCTTGACTTCATTGGGAAATTACATCAATTGTCTAAGTCTCATCAAGTCAATTTGACTCACTCAGACTTTATCCTGTCCAAGCAAACAACTGACATTAATTGTCACGCTTTGACTAAACCAGGCAATTCAATCAATTGCACCAGACTGTCTAACCAATATTGATCAATTGTACAACATCCATCAAATGCACCACAATGCTGCTTTTGCACAGTATCTCCTACCTGACCTAGGGTAAGGGTACTTATTGGCTTATCCTTCTCCTCCATACTTCATTCTCAAATCCTCCATTCTATTTATGCCTAATTTTCTTTAAAAAAATTGATAGATTGCCCAAATTTTTGAAATTTTGTCCCATCCCTCAAGGGGCCATACCTAACCACCAACTTGGCACATGCTAGGGTATGTACCATGGTTACTTGTTTTTCTTTGAAATGATGCGATAAACCACACCATCTCAAAGAGGGAGATATGTAGACACATAAATATGTCCACTTAATTAAATGAATACTTAGTATTTATTTGATTATTTAACCATCGATCAACAATTAATTCACCCTAGCCCTCTTCTTTTATTAATCAAATAAATTATTCAATTTATTTGATTTAATTTAACCAAATTTAGACAATTAATTAAATAAATAGAACATATTTATTTAATTAATCCATTCCTGCACTTTTACATAAATAAACATTTATTTAAATCCCCTTTATCCTTCACCCACTTGCATTTTCCTAAAAAGGCAAGTTGCACACAAATTTAAATAAATAAATATTTATTTAAATCCCCATCCACTTCCATTCTCCTACAAATGCAAGTTGCGCCACTATTATAAATAAATGAATTATTTATTTAAAATCCTATTTATCCTCATCCACTTGAAACATTTAATGGCTTCCTTTAAAGTCTTCAAGCCTTTAATTGTTTCCTTCTAGAGCCTTCTTAAGCCTTTAATGGTTTCCCTCAAAGTCTCCAAGCCTTTAATGACTTCCTTCTAGAGTCCTCTTAAGCCTATTTATTTAATGAAATCCCCCTTTCACATTTAATTAAATCCCTCTCACATTTAAATAAATGAATATTTATTTGAATATCTATCCAAATGCAGGTTACACACATTTAAATAAATTTATATTTATTTAAAAATCCCTCCCACTTGCATTCTCCTACAAAATCCACTTGCACACTAACACTTATTCTATAATATTCTAATCCATTCTAATTAGCCTAATTCTCTCCTAAACATTTGCACATTCCTTAAGAAGGGGTCACTTCTCATAAAACATGCAAAGTCTTCATAAAGCATTAAAGGCTTTATGTCTTCAACAAGATAACCTTCAAAGTCTTCCAAACTTGTAAGGCTCTTACATAACCATTAATGGTTAACTCACCTTTGACCCTTAATTAGAGACTATCTCTCTAACCCAACCATCCTCTTAACTCATGGGTCTCTTCAAGCATTCATTGCTTTGAACCTGGTTATCCTTTTAACCTCGCACAAGAGTTTATTCTTTGGATAAAAGCTTTATCCATTAGCTCAACCCTAACCAAACCCCCTAGGGTAACCACCATGGCTTCTCAAGCATTTAATGCTTCTTCCCTCTCCTCTCAAGCTCTCTCATGGTGACACTTGTCATCACCGCATTGGTTTGAACATTTCACATGGATTGAGAGTCATGTAATCCTAGCCCTTCACAAACCAGATCAATCTTTACCCTTCAATCCACAAGTTTTCCTATAAATAGAGCCTCATTCCTCAAGCAAAAAATGAAGCATTTTAGAGCATTGTTACTATACTTGCATTAGCATACACACTTAAGCTTTCTCATAGCAATCTTATTCTATCATTTGCATAGTAATAATAAGCATCATTTTCAACCATTTTAAATATCCATTTGGCATCCATGGTTAGTGCTAAAAATTGAGATCTACACTCATTTGGATCTTGGGGAGGAGAAAGATAAGGGAGAGCTATCTATGAGCATCCTTGGGAGCATCTAAGGGAGTCTCTTCTCTCTTCATTTTGTTTCATGCTTCATTTGCATGCTTGTTAATCTCTTTTCATATGCATTTGAGGTTTTTGTCCATTTAGATTATGTTTGTTTTGGTTGGAACTAACATCTAACTCTTTGGACTTGTGTTTCCATCTTGGACCCTTTCATGTGCATCAATAGTAATATAGAATTCAACATCATATCAAGAAAACTATTCAAAATCCATATGTTGGAGAAACATGAAAAAGAGAGTGAATGAGAACATTGTGCAATTAAAAAATGAAACCCTAGAGTTGAAAGTACGTCATGTTTTCCATCTCAATTTTATATTTGATAGTTTGATAGTTTAAATGATTATGAAATCAACCCTATAATAAGTCTAAGTCAACTTTAGATGATACTTACTAGTAGCATGCCCATACGATCTTAAATTGTGAGTGCTTAAATCTATGCTCTATGACTAATACATATTCTCTTTGGTATCAAATCTCATATTATAGCTCTCAAAAATCATTAATTTAATCTATAATTAATTATTTCCTACTTATAACCAGTGGGTAAATAAGTCAAAACACACACTTTATTCTTATTGCCTTGATTTTTTTTACTTTTGTCGTAGAAAGGTAACCACTATGCTAAAAGCTTGAATTGATGGTGAAAGACACTCGTTGAAATTAAGAGTGGCATTTTTATTCTTCTAGAGTATTAGCATAAGTCAACCCCCTTGTGGACATGTGGCTACTAGCCCACCATCTAGCTTAATTATGTGCTTGCTAGCATGAAGAAGGAATATCAATTAGGGTTTAGCCAACTTACTAGGTTTTTTTTCTAGCAAGCACATTAAATACACACCATACTTTGTAGGTCTTGACCTCAAGACCTCAAATTCGATACCTAGTAAGGAAACCGCTACACCAAAATCCCAAATTAATGGTGAATGGCATCTACTAGCATTTAGTGTGCTAATACAAGCTAGCTCCATTGTGGACATATGATTGGTAGCTCCACCATCTAGTTTGCATACATGCCCATCAACACAATGAAAGAATGTCTATTGGGTTTTAGCCAAAATATTGAGTTTTGATCTTGATTTTACATTACATAAGTTCCCATACCAGCCATTTGTAATCCTTAGTCATCAATTTTTATTTATTTTTAATTGTCTAAGTACATTCAATCATCAACAAATTTGTGAAGTTTCAAAACTTGTGTTAGCTTGTGAAGTGATTCTCACAACCTTGTTAACTCCCCAAGAGGTTTTCACAACCTAGGGAACTCTCAAAGAGCTTCTCACAACCTTGTCAAAGCCTAATATTACTATGCAACCTCTTGGTTTCAGAAGTGATGAAGTTTGCATTGAAGTTTTGTCTGAATTCTAAAACTTGTGTTGAATGAATGAAATATTTTTAACTCTTGTTTAAGATAAGAAAAATAGTCTTAAAAAATGGTTTCAGAGATTTCACATGGTTTGTACCCAGCAAGGTTGTCACAACCTCATCAGAGATTGAATTACTAATCAAAACCTCCAAAGATGAAATAGTATGAAGAATTGTAAAATTCATATATTGAAGCAAAAAGATGTTTTGAATTGCACGCTTGATGGAAAAATTCAAGGAAAAATATCTCACAAATATTTTTTCAACACTTTTGATGGTTTTGGAACCCTTGTCGATATTTGACAAGGTTATATTACAACCTCATTGGATAACAGTAGCTAAGTGAAGATTTTTAAGGAGGGATCATCAATTATGTAACAAGAAATTTATAGAGGAAATTCCTCTTTATTATCCTCAAAATGTGGTTTCAACCCGATTGTCAAAGAATGATAAGGTTATTGAAACTCCTTGAACCTTTGCTTAGCAAATTCAAGGAGTATGTGTTTCAAATTGAACTAAGAGATACAAATATAGAGAGACTTCACTCAAACACCAACATTAAATATGCCATTAATGCTCTCATGAAGCTCAATAACCTTAAAAATAGGCCACTATACTTTTCATGGCAGAAGCGGGAGCAACTGGCGATAATGGGCAAACTCAAATTTCAAATTCTCAGCAAGGCGGGAACCCTGGTTCCAATGGTGGGAGTAGCTAGATCAAAGCTACTAGTCCCATAGGCGATAAGGATAAGCCTCCAGACATATTGGAGGATATTGTTGACTTACAATCTGATGGTACTCTGCTAGAGGAGACAGCGGGTTCATCTGGGCTTTTGGGGGAAGGGTCCAATGGGGGGCCCATTCCACATGATGACTTTGTTGACAGCGGAAGGGAAAAAAAGAAATGGTCATCCCTTTTTGGAACTAGACCTACTGGTAAATCTTCCCTACCTCCTATTAAGAATATTTCTAACCCTTCTGGTGGTAAGTTCGCTATCTCTATCCCTGACCAGATTCTGGACCATAATATCAATAGTATGTCAAACTCCTTGCTAGGGAAATTTATGGGTTCGTGTCCTAATATTGAAGTTGTAAGGGCTTTTGTCAAACAAAAATGGGTCCTCAAGGGAAATGTTGAAGTATCAGCTTTACCTAAAGGCCTTCTATCTTTTTCACTTTCATGTGAAGTAGATAAGGTTAAGATTCTGTGTGGGAGCCCCTGGATGGTAGGAAAGACAGCTCTAGTCCTTAGAAAATGGCATCCGAACCTAAACATGAACGATTCTCTCATGGCACAAGTTCCAGTCTGGATAAAGCTACCAAGATTGCCTCTTGAATATTTGGCAGAAAGTATTTTCTCTGGAATAGCAAGATCCTTTGGCGAGTTGCTCTCAATAGACCCAGTCACTGCTTCAAAAAGAAGACTAACTCATGCAAGGTTCTGTGTAGGAGTAGCCCCTGAAGCAGATATGTCAGAATAGATAGATCTAGTTTCAAAGCTGGGAACTTGGAAACAACACATCGAATATGAATCTATCCCTTTTGCATGGTTCCACTATAAAAAAGTAGGTCATTGGGCAAAATCCTACCCAAACAAGCCAAAGGTGGAACCTAAGCAGCCTAAACCCTAAATGGAAAATCAAAAGGTGCTAGAGAAAATGGTGTGGCAAGTTAAAAATCTAGAGAATAAGGAAAAAAATTCCAATCCCTTTAATCCTTTGGGGGAAAAGAAGGAAGTCACCTCAAATTCTATCTCTAGTCCCTCAACCTAGGAAGTAGTGAGAAATGAACCAACCAAAGTCAGCCCCATGGTTAGAACTCAAAAAAAGAAATGAAAGATCAGAATGATCCTTCAAATGAGATAGTTGAAGTGGTTGCTGACACTTATGAAGGCAAGGAACTGGAAAAAAAAGATTACCAACCTGAGGAAGGAGAGATCCCTGACCCCCAAGAAGAAAGGACTGATTCTTCTCTAGCCATTCCAGGTTTTGAAATTCAAGAAGCCCAAAAATGTGCAATTTTGGGTATGAACCTCTCAGACTCAGAATAGAGCTCAAGAACAGTGAACAATGTTTCAACTGATTCCAGAACTCCTAATTGGGGCAATAAAGAAGAAATCTCCAAAATTCTCAACAACATGGAAGCGGCTCCTATGATAGAAACTGAATGGAAGCAACCAAAATATAGGAATAAGAAAGGATCTACTCCCTTGACTTCTCTACTAAGGAAAGCCAGCAAAATAGCTCAAGTTGATGTGGGGCATATTTCCTCTTCCCCAGGACGGCCCTCTAACCACAAAGTCAGAGACAAGGAGGCCAGCAAGAACATTGCAGATGGAACCCAAAAGACTCTCAAGGAGCTGGGAATTGGTAAGTAGCTATGAAGATAATCTCTTGGAATATTAGGGGACTCAATAATCCCCATAAACATGATATTATTAGGAATATGATAAGAGACAGTAATTCTGATATTTTTCTAATTCAAGAAATCAAAATGAGTAGAGAAAAAGTTGAATCTTTGAAGTTCTTCAAAAAATGGTAATGTTAGTGGTGGCAGTTCCGAAGGCACTTCAGGAGGCATTGCTACCATCTGGAACCTTAATACTATTAAAGGTCAAGTCATAATTCAAGATAGTAATTTCTCTTGTATTAAATTTGAGCATTTAAAAGATGGTACTTCATGGGTTCTTACCAACATTTATGCTCCTAATACCTTAAAGGATAGAAACTCTTTTTGGAAAAAAATCATTCAGGCTAGGGATAGCTTCAAAAGTCTTAGTTGGATGGTTATGGGGGACTTCAACACTCCTTTGAGAGAGGATGAAAAATTTGGAGGTAATCCTCCTCAATTGGAAAGTAGGATGGCCCTTATGGATTTTACTTATTCTTAGGCTCTCAATGACTTGGAAATACAAGGTTGTAATTACACTTGGACTAATAGAAGAACTGGTAATGACCTTATCCAAGTGCGACTTGATAGGACTCTCATCTCTGATGACTGGTATAGTCTATATTTTTGTTCTTTGTTGGCCCACATACGGGTTGGATCTGATCATTTCCCTATCACCTTCATTGCTGACTCAATCAATAGAAAGAGAAACTTTCCCTTCAGATTTGAAAAATGTGGACCCTCCATCCCGAAATCAGAAGAAATATTCAGAAATGGTGGAGCATCCAAGTTGAGGGAACGGCTATGTTTAAAGTTGTCAAGAAACTCAAAATTGTGAAGGAAAATATATGACTCTGGAACAAAACCAGTTTTGGAAATATATTTGAGGCTAAGAGTAAAATTCAGGAAGACCTTAAAGAAATACAAGATCAGATCCAGAAGGATGGTTTTAGTACTGTGTCTATTGCTGATGAAAATGAGACTCACAAAAAATACCATGATATTATTGCCAAAGAGGAAACATTTTGGAAGCAGAGATCGAGATGCATCTAGCTTAAGGAAGGAGATAGGAATACAAGATTCTTCCATATGTCGACTATCAAGCATAAAGCAGTTAATAGGGTGAACAAGCTAGTTGTGGAGAATGGGGAGCTAGTCAAGGAGGATGAAATAAGGAATGAAGCTAAGAGGTATTTCTCGGACCTCCTCAAGAGGGATCACAGTCTGGATGTTGAAGCCCAATCCTCTTTTCTTCAGAACATTCCTTGTCTCATTGATGCTCAAAAGAATGCCTCCCTCTCCTCCATTCCCTCTAACTTAGAAATTAAAAATGTTGTTTTCTCCTTTGATGCTAACAAAGCGCCTGGTCCAAACGGCTTCCTAATGTTCTTTTTTCAAGATTTTTGGAAGATTGTTGGAATTGATGTTTCCAATGGGGTTAAGGAATTTTTTGGGGCTAGAAAACTCTTGAAAGAAATCAATGGAACTTTTATTGCTCTCATCCCCAAGATTCAAGGTGCTGATTCTTTGGGCAAATTCAGACCTATTAGCCTCTACAATTCTTTTTACAAGATTATCTCCAAGGTCCTTACCTCTAGAATTATGGCTGCCCTTCCTACATTAATTAAACACTAGCAAAATGGGTTTGTTCTTGGAAGACAAATTCTTGACTCCATTATTACAGTCCATGAGAACATTCACTCTCTTGTTAGAGCAAAGAAGTAGGGTCTCATCCTTAAGCTAGATCTCTCCAAAGCCTATGACAGGGTTGACTGGTCTTTACTTTAGAAAATCCTCACTTCTTTTGGTTCTCCTCTAGAGTTGTTGACCTTTTCTCCCAACTTACCGCCTCTGCTACTTTTGTTGTTCTTGTCAATGGTTCTCCTTCTACTTTTTTCCAAGCTTCTAGAGGTCTTAGGCAAGGAGATCCTATCTCCCCCAGCCTCTTCATTATTATGGCCAAATGCTTTGGAAGGACCATGGAAAAAATGGTGTTGCAAGGCTCCTTTAAGGGCCTCCAACCATCCTCTGCTGACCTTATATGCTCCCACCAGCAATTTGTTGATGACACTATTATTATGGGGGAATCAAGTATTTCAAAAGCTAAAGTTTTGAAGAGCACCCTATGTAAATTTGCCTCTGCTTCGGGTCAGCTTATCAACTAGGCTAAAAGTGAAGTCTTTTTCATTAATACTCTAGAGAGAAGACAATAGAGGATTAGCAAAATCTTGGAGTGTAGGACTGCTGACCTTCCTGCCACCTACCTTGGTCTCCCCATGGGAATTTCCCCTCCTGATCCCTTCTGAAGTTCTCTAGTGGACAAATTTCATTAAAAACTTGCTAGTTGGAAAGGGGCCCTCTTAAGTCAAGCTAGAAAACTCCAACTCCTTAAGGCTACTCTTCAAAGTATTCCAATTTATGCTCTTAGTCTTTTCATAATTCCAGTTAAGAATGTTGAAGCAATTGAGAAAATTCAAAGAAGATTCCTATGGTCTAGGGTTGAGGATAAGCAAAGAATGTCCTTGGTGGCCTGGGACCAGGTCTGTAGACTGAAAAGAAAAGGAGGTCTGGGCCTAAGGAGGATTCGTACTTTAAATGAAGCTCTCTTGTCCAAACAAGTCTGGAGAATGTTTCATTCCAATTCTAAATGGTGTAAAATTTGGTGAAGTAAGTACTCTCTTTTGTCCTCCTCTCTCTCCTCTTTTCTCAATTTGGATCTCAGTATTAATGGATCCCACATTTGGAATCATGCCTCTAAATGTAAAGAAAGTATAGCTAAAGGAGTGATATGGAAACTTGGAAATGGTAGGAAAGTAAAATTCTAGGAGGATCCCTGGCTTTTTGATAAACCTCTAATGGACTTCAATGAATGGGCCCCCCATGCTCCCTCCTATATTAGATCTTGTGGCTCCTTAGTTGCTGAGTACTGGGATGGTAATGAATGGCAAAACATTGAAAGTATCCACCCTAGCCTTTCTAAGCTCAAGATCCATCTGTTTGTGGTATGGCTGAATAATGAAGAGGACTCCCTTATTTGGAAACATGATCCCAAAGGAACTTTATCTGTGTCTTCTATGTATTGTTTCCTCCCCCCCCCCTCCTATTAACCCTTATTGGTCTAAAGCCTGCATTAAGAGTCTTACCCCCAAAATTAATTTTTTCTTCTGGACTATCCTCCAAAATAAGATCCTGACCCTTGAAAACCTCAAAGGCAGAGGTTTTTCCCTCCCCAATAGATGTGTGTTGTGCCTTCAAGAGGAAGAGTCTGTGGACCATCTTGCTCTCCACTGTTCCTTCTCAGCCTCTGTTTGGGAAAACTTCCTCAAGAGCTTTAGTATCGCTTGGTTGTTTCCTAATAACATTAGAGATATGTTCTCCTCCTGGAATATTCAATGGGCTAACCCTTTTTTAAGATGTTTGTGGTAGTTTTCTCTTCCTCACATCGTGTGGGGTCTATGGAAAGAAAGAAATAACCGAATCTTTAGGGATGTCTCCCTCAATCAAGATATTGTATTTCAGAAAATTCAATGGTCTATTCAGGAAAATATAGGGATCATTGAGGGTCCTTGTTTTTAGAGTATTTTGGTATTTACTTGATTAATTAGACATTATTTGTTTAATTATTTAAGTTCCCTTTATCTCTTTTACACTTAAGCTAACTTTAGGTGCATATAATTAATTATTTTAATTAATTATTATGTGCAAACCTAGGTTTTCCCTTTTAGGGTTTCTTGACCTATTAAAGGTTGAGTTCTTTCTTGTCTTTGTATGAAGAAGGATTATTATTGACAATACATTTTTGGAGATTATTGAGCTCTCATCTTTTGGAGCATATTTTTCCTATGTATTCTTTCATTCTGTGATTTGCTTCATTGATTCTCCTTGTAACAGGTTTTTCAACTTGCAGAGATTATTTGAGCTCCTATGGTGTTGTATTTTCTCAACTCCTTTATGGTATCAAAGCTTCAAATTTGCAGCTACCTGTTCTTGTTTTGAGAATTTTTGCTTTGGAAGTAGATCTGGGGTTTCAAGAATTTTTTATGTACCTAGGGTTTGGGCTTTTTTCTGAGCACTTTGGGCCTAAACGGACCTCACCATCGTGCTCAGAAGGCCTGAAAACCCCTATGGTCATATAAAATTTGACCTATTTTGGTTCTTGAGCCTCTGGGTGAATTTTTTTTCTCAGATCCAGGCCATATGGCCCTGGTACACAGATCAAAAAAAAAAATTGCCTTTTTACGACATGCAGGCCAAATTTTTTCTTTTTTATTAAAAAAATTTATTAAAAAAAAAGCAAAGAGAAAAAAAAATAGGTTTTTAAAAAAAAATATTGTTTTTTGGGAAAAGTTTTTTTTGGGGGGGGGATCCCATGGTACGCAGAGTACCGTGGGCCCCCTGGCTCCGCAGACCTGGCCGCCCTCGGGCCCCGCATAGATGCTCCCACTAGCACCTAGACCCTTCAGCGGCCCTATCGTCTCCAGCCTCTGCCAGCTCCCGGCACCTCTCCCAGCCGGCAGCACCTCCTCCAAGGACCGCCTATCACTGTCGACCACTGCCGCTGCAGCTCGTGCCACCTGCGGCCCTCTGCTCCCCGTGCCCCCAGCCTCCGCTCCCTGCGGCCCTAGCTCCCCGGCTACCGCCCAACATCCCGTCGCTGCCTACAGCCCCCGACCTCCTCCCTGGCCCCCACCAAAAACCTCCCTACACCCCAGCCGCCACCACCCAAAACTACCACCCAGCTACCAAGGAGACACTACCAAGCCACTAGAGCACTGCTCCCTGGCCACCGTACCACCCACTGGCCACCAAACCCCTTTTTTGGCTTTTTAAGGGGGGGTTTGGTTTTTTGGCCCTATCTTGGACATACGGAGTCATTGTTTTGAAAATGAATAGGCGTTGGAAAGCTGGTTTCGAGGCCGACCTCATGGTGTTGGTATTTTTTTCAATTTTTCTATTTTACTATTTTTTTGCAGTCAAAGTGAGGTCTCTTTTTTGCACTCTGGGAGATGTAGAATGAGTATCTGACCTCTATTTTTCAAAAACTTTATATTTTTGAAAAGCATGTGCTGTGTACTTTCTAGAAATATAAGTTTTATTTCTAGATTCTACTCCATGCATATTTTATTCAATTTTTTGCTTTTCAGCACTTTGGTGGATATCGTGGTTGTTTTAGGTCCTGGGATCTCTTCTCTGAGTAGGATGTCTCTATTTTTGGTTCATGTTTCTATTTCTATTCTTCTTATCATTGTAGCTTGTATTTATACAAACGCACTGAGATAAAGTGCCATCATGCATTGTTTACTTGGAATCTTGCATATCTTGTGTCTTGTTGTACATGCACTATTGATCAAGTGTCATGAGGGGGTTGATGTTTGCCTATTGTTTGCCATCTTCCTTTGTCCAGTGAGTGTTCCTGCCATGACATTCGCCTCATGATGATGTGTCTCAGCACCTTTGATGTTCTTGGTTCTTCGTCATGCAGTTTTTTTGGGTTGTCTTTTTCAATGTTCCTGTCCCTCTCCCACTTCCGCATTATGGGGAGGTTTATCCTGTTGGTTCTACTACTTTCATGGTTTGATTGATCATCTCTTCAGGCTTTGGTTTCTCATGCCATCTGTATCTTCAATTTTAGTTGTTTTTTGCCTTGTTTGCCTCTTAATTCGAGTAGTGTCATTTGAGGGCACTCATGCAAATTACAATCTTCTCTACCTGGTCATGTTCTATTTTAGTGGAAGTTCTTTAGATCAGTAGTTATTCTTCGACAGATTTTGTAGGTTCTTCATGCTTTAGTGGTATTCTTTTCCATCTCTTTTTGGAGTAGAGTTTTTTTCCCACGTGGTTTTCTCTATTTCTCTAGTTCATAGAGATTTCATTGTATTTGGGTACCTGATCAGGCCTTGTTGTAGGGACCCATCTTTATTGCTTTCAGTAGTTGTTCTAGGTTTTAGCTTCTCCCTAAGTCTAGCTTAAGGGTGGGTGTTAGAGTATTCGGGTATTTACTTGATTAATTAAACAGTATTTGTTTAATTATTTAAGTTCCCTTTATCTCTTTTACACTTAAGCTAACTTTAGGTGCATATAATTATTTATTTTAATTAATTATTATGTGCAAACCTAGGTTTTCCCTTTTAGGGTTTCTTGACCTATTAAAGGTTGAGTTCTTTCTTTTCTTTGTATGAAGAAGGATTATTATTGACAATACATTTTTGGAGATTATTGAGCTCTCATCTTTTGGAGCATATTTCTCCTGTGTATTCTTTCCTTCTGTGATTTGCTTCATTGCTTATCCTTGTAACAGGTTTTTCAGCTTGTAGAGATTATTTGGGCTCCTATGGTGTTGTATTTTCTCAACTCCTTTACTTGTTACTCGAACAATCCACTAGATTCAAATATCTTAAGGGTATGGAATATGAAGATCACTGATGATCCTAATCTCAACCAAGATAAAAGGCTTGAAGCTAAGTGGCAAACCCCTCCTCAAGGTTGGCTCAAAGTTAATTTTGACGGTGTTGCCAAAGGTAACCCAGGTCCTTCAAGTTGTGGAGCTATTCTTAGAGATCATAGAATAATTTGAAAGGAAATGGTTGTTGTCCCTATTGGAACCCAAACCAATCATAAAGTTGAAGCAATGGCAACTCTTCAAGGCATCATCCTAGCCAAAAAATGGAAATGCCCCTATCTATGGATAGAAGGGGATTCAAATAATATAATAAAGTGCCTTAATGGGACTTTAAAACCTTCTTGGTCAATTCACAACATAATTACCTCTGCTATTGACATTATTAGCACCTTTAAAAAATGCCATATCTCCCACATCTACCGGGAGGCCAACGGCTCTGTTGATTGGGCTACCAATGCGGCAGTTAAAAGTGAGGCAATTACCATGTGGATGGGTGAAAGTGGACTCCCCGAAGATGTCAGACAAATCATTAGCAATGAGTGATATAAAAGCACTCCAAAGACTCTTGATGGATAGGATAATTATGAAAAGTACTGACGTGAGTACTTCAAGTTATTTTATTAATGAGAAAATCACTCATTATAATATCAATGCCATAAACTCTCACGCTTTCTGGGTAATTGTTATAGCTCTGAAAAGCTCTCAATTTAATCAGCTTTGTAAGTTTCAAAATTTGGCTGTGAGTAGCGACAACATGGGCGGAAATAGGAGGCAATATGAACCAAGTAGTTGTAAAGAATGGAAACAGAAGGAAGAGGTTTGGGGTATTCTGTAGCAAGGTGGTCTCTCGAACTTCATGGAGAGACTCCACTACCGAGATGGTATGGTAACCCGTCTTTTCTGCAAGAACTGGAAGAAGGGCATGTTAAAAATGGGTGATCAAATGGTTGAAATTGATGAAGATTTAATTGCTCAAGCTATGGGCCTCACCAGGGAAGGTTGCAACTTCTACAGAGATAGGAAGGTCAGCAGGGAAGCTATTGAAAGGTACCCAGTAACTGAGAAAGAGAAAAAATGATTGGTAAAGTTGAGCAAAACCTACTACCCGCCTAGGGCTTTTGCCAAACCCTGGCGAGAGATTCTTTTTGTTTTAATGTGATATATCACTCTAGATGATAGGTTTATGAAAGTTTATGGGTATCACTTTGTTCTGTTAAATCACTTTAGGCACAATGATAAGGTTAGTTTCCCTTATTTCCTGCTTTGTTCGATGAATGCATCCCTTAAGGCTTACAAAGAGAATCCTTTGGGTGATACTGCTATGCACCAAGGTCTAATGGTCCTAATTTATGACCATTTAAAGGCCACTCAAATTGCTCGTATGCAGCCCTTTGTGGATTCTGAGGAAGAGATGTCTGATTCTGCCTTTTCTACGGAGGAGGAATCTGATAGTGACTCTTCATCTGATACAAAGGATAGTTTTGATGACTCAGAGTATGAAAGTGGGAAGAAGAGGAAATACAAAAAAACAAGACCCTCTTCATCCAAGGGCAAAAATCCTCAAAGCAAACCCCTGATTAGCATCTCTTCAGAAGGGGAGGATTTGGATGATTCTGAGAAGGAGAACCCTAAAGGGCTGTTGAAGAAGAAAAAAAAAATCCATACCTAGACCCAGAAAAAGCACAAGAAAAAAGAGGAGACTGGCAAGGAACCAGAAGCTGACAAGCAAGCAAGGACCCTGGAAGCTGAGCACAACCTAGAGAAGGAGACTATGGAAGAGACTCTCAGGGCTACCGACACAATTTCTGCCCTCCACATCCCCAAAGAAGAATAGGTTACTCCTGGAAAAGTTGCTCCCTCATCTGGCCCTCCTCTCGAGGGTTTGCATGGTTTCATGGAAACTATGGAGTGGCTCATTAATGGTTACAAGAAAGTTGTGGATGAATACAAGAAGCTCTGTAATAGAGTCTTGATTCTAGAAATCATTAATATTAGGGAGGGAAACACAATGGCTGACTATATTGAGGACCTAAAAAACACCATTGCCAAAGCTAAAGACATTAGAGATGCTTTCAACCCTAGGTTTGAGAAGATTGAAAAGGAGATGCTGGATAGAAAAAGCCTTGCAGACATTAGCAAAAAAACCCTCTCAGACACTATCACCAAAGTTGATAAAATTGAGGAGTGCCTGAAGAACATCGTTGAATAGAGCCTAAGTATTTTGAAGATCTCGGCCAACAACACCCACACCCTCATCAGCAAGATGGATGACGAAAAGGAAATCCAGGACTTAGAACTGGAAGCTGAAGGAACAGGGGAAGCTCGAGGTCCCAGAACCCGCACCAAAGGCAAGAGGAAGGAAAAGAAACCGAACAAGGATCTGGAAGACCTGAAAGCTATCGGGGTCACCTATGACAAGCTGGTGACAAAGGCAGAGGATCTGCTAAAGAAAATCGTTGTGTAGCGCATTCCCTGTTTCTTTGCTATTTTTTTGTTAAGTTGTTCTTTCTGTTCGCTGGTCTTTTGGCCAGTCTTTTTGTCTGTGGACTCTTTTGTTCTGTTCTTCTCGGTGCTTTTTCTCTATCTATGATGTAAAGGTTTCAGGTCCTGAAAACCTATTTTTTAATTAATTAGAACTTTAAAAATAGGTCATTACAAGGTTAATGTAAATCAAGGAGAAGGAGCTTTAACAAGAAATTATTGAGAGTAGATGGAGAATCGAGAGAGTAGGTTACAAAGTGTATTTAAAAGGCTATATAGATAATATTTCAAAGTAGTGTATAATAGAAATATTTCCCAAATTCAAAGGTACATGGTTACTATCTATCCTCAAAGCTCATAAAGAAGGGAATTTTATTTTTATAAAGTTGATTTCATGAAAAATTTCCCTCCACCAAATTGCTTTCAAAAAATTAAACTTCTACCAAATTTGCTTGACTATATTAAAAAATTTGGTTTGCATCTTTTGCAATTTGGTTTTAGTGAAAATGAAGTATAAATATTTCAAATATTAGTCTTTGTCAAGGTTGGAAATCATGTCTCCTAAGATTGGATATGCAAAATTAAGGCTCATAAATATTGACAATTTTTTCATGAAAAATGGGTAGGAAAAATAGGTTTTTGATTATACAAAAATTGGTGGAATATAGGATCTTATAGGTAGAAATATTCTCCATAGTTGTATAATGCATGGACCTAGTTATATATTGTATACATGTCATTATGATCCCTATACCTTAAAAGTTAAAACAACATATGATCAACTAAGCTAATTTGGATGGGGAGCCTTTAAATGCAATCCTAAAGCTACCTCAAAGAGAGGTTTTGGTAGACATAGATACTATGATATCTTATTAGTATTTTTCTAAAAATAAAATTGCATGCTGCAACACCATTGCAAGGTGTTGATTGGTAGTCCCTAAAAAGGGGAAATCATAACTGCTAAAGAACTTGCATGGGCAACATCGATGAAATCTCAACTTTTATTGTGCTTCTATATAGACTAATCAGTAATGAAGATGCCCATGATTTCAATGATTAGATTTATTTATTTATTAATAACATTACTCATGGATAACAATCAATTGAATAGGGTGGTATATACTTAATGACAAAATTAATAGGAAATAAACCTAGTTACACCTTAACTTTTTTTTTATATGTGTTATCATATTTATTATACATTATTTACTAGTATGAGAGCTTGATCAAGGTTTATTTTTATTGGAAATTTTGATTAGGTAACTCAAATTTATGATAACTACCCACAACTCCAATTGGAGCACAATTATAAAACATTCAAAAGAGTAAATAATGCATTTATAATCCGTCTAACCAAAGATGTCAAGGTGATACAAGCATAAGGATATCTCTAGAAGTTTACAAATTGATCCAAACACATAGAAAACACTTAATCCAATTTCAAAGGTTCACCAACATCAAGATCATAGGTTTTGACATGTTTTCATAGAAATTGACTAGGTATGTGGTGATAAAAATTCACCCTAATTGAAGTTTGTAGACAAATAGGTGAAGTGAACAAGAGGTATAAATAAAGGAAGAAGACAAGGATTCCTTTCCCCATCAATTTATCTCCCTATCAATACAAAACCTTTATCTAATGCATCAAATATTAAGGGAGATTTAGCAAAATACGTCAAACAATTTTATTTTATGAGATTCCTATTTGATAGTAAAATTTATGTCAAGGACAACCTGTAGCTTGGACCTAGTTTTAATATCTTTCTAGGATTGAAGATTATTGGATTGACTATGATAATGAGTTTGAAGTCAAGAGAAGGGTTTGGATGAGGTCATCCCTTTAATAAATGCAATATTTCAAATTAAATTGGGATATCCAAGGTCCAAAGGATGATGCATTAGGTTTAGTGGATCCCATGTATTTTAACTAAATCTAAACATAGCCCGTAGTGTCCATTAATTGGGGTGTCAAAGAAGTGAATAATTTAGAAGAAATGATATTAGTAGTGCTCTATAGAACAAAAATTGGGTAACGAAGAAGATAACAAGAAGCCAACCATAAATTCTTTTTGAGGCAAAGAAAATTGCAAAACAAAAAGAAGAGAATAAGAAAACATTCATTTTTCCATCCTTCATCATCCACGTACTATCAATCTGCTAGTGGAGATGGAGGATATGATAATTAAGATCCACCAAAGAGAAGGAATCTAGAAATAACATGTAAATATAGATCCAAGGGGAAAGAAAATAAAGTAGGAGAGCAAAAAGCTGGAGGCTATTCAAGAAGAACCAGGTGAAGAAGAAACTATTAATGTTGTACTTTCCTCTTCTTAGGTAAGCACCTCCTCATCTTCCTTATCTCATCCATCACCAAATCATTTGGCACCACATTTACTTTAGACTCCCCTCACTCAACCTAGGTATACACCTCCCTACTCATCTAACATATGATCTTTTGAAAGATTTAGACATCTATTCACTACACCTATGTCAATGAGGCCATTGTGACTATACCAAAGTACCTATTGTCACTAAGGATTGCACCCATGATGCTAAGTTAAAAAACAAGCAAACCTATGAAACATGGAAACACCTTTGAGCCTATGGGTTGCTCAAAGTAAAGGTGAATCTCCAAAGATCAGGTCGGCTTCCTGTTTGGTGAATCTCTTGTAAATGCTTTTGATAAGAAAAGGGATAGAAAGGGATAGAAAGCTTACATGTAATAAAAATCTATTCTAATGAAGGTGATTACCAAATATCTTATCTGAGATCTGCAACCTTCTTAACTCACAAAACCTTCAACAAATAACCTTGATTTCTTCACAACTCAACTGAACATATAGATGCATAAAAAATTTCTAGAAAGGGATGAATTTAATGCATGCATGAAGGAAAACAACAAGTTTTCACAACTTCAAGCAATTAAAATGAACTAACACAAACTAGAACTTGCAAATAACACGTATCTCCTTGCACCACAAATTGATTGAATGGGATAAATTAGAGCATAAAAATCACAAGAAATTATCAAATCATTCATTCACTAGATAATACAAGTAGTACCAAGAAGGAAATCTGCTGCTATATTACTGAAAAAATAAAGGAGTGTTGTTGTTACAAAACTCAAATACTGTTGAGCTACAATGCTTTTTTGCAAAAAATGTGTATGCAAAAAAGAAAGAACTAGAGGGAAAAAAGGAGAGAAGGAATATATAGAAATTATGATGAATCCCCTTCAAAACCCTAAAATGACTGCATGAGAAAAGCCTTAGGTGAATCTACCCTAAAAATGGCATAAAAACTCATGCATAATACTGTAAAATAATAACCTTTACTACTCAAAAGGACTGCCATTGATCCTGCATGAAGAGAAAATCTGCATGTCTAAATGCAAAAAATAGCTATCTCCATGTGAAAGTTGCATGATGAACTGAACTGTGACTATATTAAAAAGAAATCCCACTGAGAAAATCTTATGCATTCTCTGGCAACTGCTCTCCATGTTGAAACTTCTATTAAAAATGGTTGTGGAAATGATCTCCCTGTTTCGTGAGCTTTCCAATGATATGTAACATTTGCATATTCAGACAATCAATAAGCATCTGCATTAATCTTTCATGTAGAAATTAAACTCCTTTATTGGTGGGCTTTTCATCGTTCAAACAACAAGTTATGAGTCCACCATGCAATTTTTATTATTGCCACTCACTGGATCACCTGCATTGACCATGGCTGCTTGTATTAACTATTTCGTTTACTTACTAGTGGGCCCCACCATTTTCTTTTATCTCTGCTTGTTTGCTTTCTTCATCTTGGGCCCACAAGAACGAGTGATGATAATGTACTTTGAACCATTGAACCACTTTGAACTAATGAACTTTGAACCATTGAACCACTTTGAACTAATGAACTTTGAACCATTGAACCACTTTGAACCATTGAAAGTTCAAGTTCAAATTTGACTTAAAACATATATAGATTCGCTCGTCTATAGCCTTTTGCAATGTGTCAGCCTCTGATTTGCTCATGGGTCCACTTTGTCTACCATCTGGACCTGCCACTGGACTTGGTCTGCCTTGGTTCTTCATCTTGATTGCCATCTTAAGTGCCACTAGACCTGGACCCACTTTGTCGCTAAGTTGCAGCGAAAACTGGGCATGCAACTTTTCCTTGCGCCTTAGCGACAACCGTCAGATCTTCTAGATTTGCACAATCCTTATCTCACCTGGGCACTCACCTTTTTTGCACGTGCTTTGTCACCAAGTCGTGGTGAGTATTCGGTGATCATCTTTGCATCGCGACATAGTGACAACCATTAGATCTTTCTTGATCATTGTTGATCTTTCTAATTTTCTTGACCTTTACCTCTTTGTCCATCCATGCCACATGTCAATATTTAGTTTGCCACCTAATCCACCTAAGCATGGCCTCATCCGCCACCTCAGTGCCACCGAGCCCATCATTTTACTTTGGTTTTTTCAGCATCAGTCTTTCGGCTAAACTACTTCCTCGGTGAGCCATTTACCAATCTCATTTAACCTGCAGTTTCATTGATATCTTTTATTTTGATGGAATCGATGCCTTTGGTGAATCCATTTAGAAATCCATGGATGTTGAGGTCTACTCGATGTCGATGGAACTGAGCTTTTGGTAAAACCTTTTCGGGACTCATCTTGGCCATGATCTACTCGATAAGTCACCCATCCGTGCCATGTCACCAGCCACTAGACCACCACCTGTCTTGCCGCATGTCACCACGTGTCACCTTGTGATTTGCTCAAAGTACACCTCGGCACCACCTGTCATGAGGGTATTCATTTTGGGCACTTCACAACTGTGGTACAACGATAGTCATGGGTAGCCTCAAAATGTCACTCCACTATCCGATCTCCCTTGATCTGCATTGGTTCGCACTTTCCATCAAGTCATCGGGATATCATCAAACCTACTATTCTAATATCTGATGGTGACACACACTGCTTTGCAATCTCTATCGAGCCTTTGGCGTAACATATCATGGGTCTTACCGATGTCTGATGGACCTGGGCTCACCTTGTCGCCAAGTCACGACGATAACTGGGCTTGCATCTTTCCATAGTGCCTTAGCGACCACCATCTGATCTTTTGCCTGACCGTTGGATGTGATCAATATGCTCGATCTTTACTCTTTATCTTTTTGGTCTGATGCAAAAAATTGGGTTACCTTGAGATGTGCGTGCGTGCAGGGTCCACCAGGCCGTGAGCTACCTCTTCTTGCCAAAATCTCGTAAGCTTTAACACTATAGTTATATGTGACTTTAGTTTTAAATACAAAAGGGCTCCTCCCTGCGACCAATGTGGGATAAATGTTCTTCATGCCTGGTGACTGAAAATGGTTGGAAGTTCTCTGGCCTTTTAAAAACTCTCTTTGGTGCCCAAGTAAAACTTTACACAGGCTGATTGCATTTGCTCTGAGCTTCTTTTGGCCTTACATCAGCCACGCCATTTCATCTACTAAGGATCATAAATATATCTATGATCTACAACATGTTGAGCTCAACCCTTGTGGGAGCCACATTTTAACCCACATACTATCTCACTTTTCCTGTATCTGCACATGAAGCAAACAGATTAGACAAAAATAGTGCATTTTTTATTTCTCATTCATGATTTGACCTTCTCAAAATGAATGAATGAGAGGCTTCATTAGGGCACCAAATTTGGCATGTGCAAAATTTTGGTAACATTTTTGGTGACCTCTTAGGGGTGTTTTCCTGCTAAACAGTAAAATCCAGTAGCCTAGCATATCCATTGGGAATTGAGTCAATTCTGCTTTCCTAAAAAACCTGGAACTGCATCTCAGTAGTCTAAACAAAAATTGAAAATGAAACTACAAAGGCTTTGCATACATCTGAGCCTGCAGATTGTGCAAACTACACTTCTTGAAAAACCAAAACTAAAAATTGAACTCAAACTGAAAAACTACTCTATCCTACCCTAAACAAGTGTGAAACCTGGTTATACAAAACCATTCACTGGTTTTGAGAAATAACATCCTTTTCTTCCCAACTTAGGATGTTTCAAAATCTTATGAACAACTGACAAGAAATGATGAATGAAGAGGTTCCTCACATAATGTTGTAAGACTACTACAAGGATGAAAATAATGCAACCTGCCTCTTCTTTTTGTTCACACATATTGCTACTTGGAAGGGAATAGACTAGTTGATAACCTTTTACTGAAGTGTTGTGCTTGGGTGTAGGCTCAAATTTTGATGTCTTATTGGCCTCCAATCTGGAAAAATATCTCATAGGACAACCCCTTATGTGAACGAAGCTTGGGCTCCCCTTGCTGGTTTCTTCTTGGTTAACTATGTCTTGAATCACCACCATTTCTTGCATGCTATTATGCTCTATTTCAAAAATGTTTGTATCAACATCAACCTTTTGAATTTGCTCAATAATGTTGTTTTCTATTTCCTGCTCATGGATCAGCACTTTGTCAATATTATCTCCATTATCCTCTTGCTGAACCATTATTTCATCAACAATAACCTGTTGTTTACATTTTGTGCCTTCAAATGATGACTGATAGTGTTTAAATTTGCAACAAATAACTCCAAGTCATTCCAAAATGAGTCCTCTTCTTCATTGTTTTCATTATGCTCTAGGAGAGGACTATTTTGTACCTTGTTGCAACTTTCTTGAATGATCATAACAACTATTTTCTGAATTTCCTGCTGCTGTTCTGAAGTTGTTATTGCTGCAATATGAGGTTCTTTAATTTCATCTTCCACAAAACATGGTATCTCTTTGAACAAATCTATTAGAACCAGACAACTATCAACCTTTTCTGGATTTTGAACATGTTGTTCATCATATGTAACATCTTCCACATCTAACTTATCATCCAAAACATTATTGGATTCATAGGTGGATGGGCTCACAATATTAGGACAAGAAGGTTGTTTTGAGATGCGTTGTTGAGGTTCTTGAGCTGCAAAGAGATTTCTTAAAACTTGGGAAAGGAAGCATCCTAGGTTCTTCTTTTATGGGTTGATTCACGATGGGATCATGTTGGATGATATCTTTATAAGGATGTATTTTCTCAAGGACAAGTTCTTGAAATAATTGAGGATTCCTGAAACTAGGAACTTGAAAATTAGGAGATTTAGAAGACTCGCTATGTTTGAAACTTGGTATTTTGATCTTGGAAGTCTCTCGATTGGTAGATAATAACCTCATCTGTATCTCCTTTGTAGAGATTTTTTGTTGAATCTCTTCTTCAAACCATCTTTTTTGCATTTCATATTGAACATTATCTGCATGTGTTACCTTTTCTTTGGTAGGAGAAGCTACTATTATTGGAGGTGCTTGGCCCAAACCAGGCATTGGAAGAATCTAATCTTTCTGAAATTGAACTGATAAAGCCTTCATTTGCTCATTTTTTGTTGTCATCACCTTTGCAAGTTGCTCTTCATGCTGCCTTTTTTGGTCCTCTATCACTTGCTCACAAAGATAAATTTGATAAACTAGTTCATCCTCTTCGATATTATCATCTTGTTTCTTTAATGTGTCATGCCTATCATAACAACACTCTTGAGATTCAACATGATCAATCAAATAAACTTGTGAAGTTTCTTCACAGGGCTGCTCTTGAGCAATTGTAGGCTGAATTTTCTCATATGTGGGCTCATTAAGCATAAAACACATGGTGTTAAACAAAGGGATTTCCTTACCAAAGAAAGGGTTTGGAAAAATACCAGTTGGGCCTTCTTCTTTTTTAAGCACAAAATCTTGCAATGAAAGAGGAGGTATTGATTGTACTTCTAACTTGGTGAGCTTCTCATCATATTATCTTTTTTGGACTGCCAACTGATTTGCAAACTTCTTACCTTGTTCCTTCAATTTCTGCTCATAAAATTGAGCTTGCAAATCTAACTCTTCTTGCTCATTAAGATAGGCTTAATGAGCCCACTCATCTTGCTGTTGATCTAAATTCTTATTAGTCTCATCCATATGCACAACATAGCCTTGCAATATACTATTGATGGATTATAGGTCTTTAAAATGCTTTTTCACCATATCCTTGATCTGTCTAAGCTCTGAATCATACTAATTTGCATCAACAAAACCTCCTTGAGGCTGATTATAGGCTAGGTTAGGTTACCATGCAAACTGAGTTGTGGTGGGTGGGTGGTAAGACAGATAAACTTGTTGGTTATTAGCTACAATATGGCTATGTGGGTTAAAACCAACAGTATGGCTATTGCTAATAAGAAGCATTTTGGACGAAATTCTCATAATACAGAGGTGGGTAATTATACTGTCCCTGGAAATTAGACATCTTTATTCATATAAAGAGCTGGAAACTAAAAATTTAGAATTTTTTTGAATCATGCCAGCACTTAGACTATTGAAACCAGTAGATTTATAACTCGGAGTTGCCAGGTGTGGGTAGATCTTGCCTCCAAACACTGAATTTTCTAATTTTCACGCCAAAAATTAGAAGTGTGTGGAAAATATTTGGATTAAAACAATCCAAAGAGGTCCCACTGGGCGTGCCAAAAACTGTTGTCACTACGGATTGCACTCGTGATGCTAAGTTTGAAAACAAGCAATCCTATGAAACATGGAAACACATTCGAGCCTGTGGGTTGCTCAAAGTGAAGGTGAATCTTTGGAGATCAGGACGGCTTCCTGTTTGGTGAATCTCTTGTAAGTACTTTTGAGAAGAAAAGGGATAGAGAGGGATAGAAAACTTGCATGTAATGAAAATCTATTATAATGAAAGTGATGCGCCAAATATCTTATCTGAGATCTGCAACCTGCTTAACTCACAAAACCTTCAACAAATAACCTTGATTACTTCACAACTCAACTAAACATGTAGATGCATAAATATTTCCTAGAAATGGATGAATTTAATGCATGCACGAAGGAAAACAACAAGTTTTCATAACTTCAAGCAATTAAAATGAACTAACACAAACTAGAACCTGCAACTAACAAATAACCTTGATTGATTCATATAAAGAGCTGGAAACTAAAAATTTAGAATTTTTTGAATCATACCAGCACTTAGACTATTGAAACCAGTAGATTTATAACTCGGAGTCACCAGGTGTGGGTAGAACTTGCCTCCAAATGCTGAATTTTCTAATTTTCAAGCCAAAAATCAGAAGTGTGTGGAAAATCTTTGGATTAAAACAATCCAAAGAGGTCCCATTGGGCGTGCCAAAAATTGTTGTCACTGCGGATTGCATGCGTGATGCTAAGTTTGAAAACAAGCAATCCTATGAAACATGGAAACACCTTCGAGCCTGTGGGTTGCTCAAAGTGAAGGTGAATCTCTGGAGATCAGGACGGCTTCCTGTTTGGTGAATCTCTTGTAAATACTTTTGAGAAGAAAAGGGATAGAGAGGGATAGAAAACTTGCATGTAATGAAAATCTATTATAATGAAAGTGATGCGCCAAATATCTTATCTAAGATCTGCAACCTGCTTAACTCACAAAACCTTTAACAAATAACCTTGATTACTTCACAACCCAACTGAACATGTAGATGCATAAATATTTCCTAGAAATGGATGAATTTATCGCATGCACGAAGGAAAACAACAAGTTTTCATAACTTCAAGCAATTAAAATGAACTAACACAAACTAGAACCTGCAACTAACACGTATCTCCTTGCACCCAAATTGACTGAATGGGATAAATTAGAGGATAAAAATCACAGGAAATTATCAAATCATTCATTCACTAGATAATACAATTAGTACCAAGAAGTAAATTTTTTGCTATATTACTGAAAAAATAAAGGAGCGTTGTTGTTACAAAACTCAAATACTACTGAGCTACAATGCTTTTTTGCAAAAAACGTGTATGCAAAAAAGAAAGAACCAGAGGAGAAAAAGGAGAGAAGGAATATATAGAAATTGTGATGAATCCCCTTCAAAACCCTAAAATGATTGCATGACAAAATCCTTAGGCGAATCTGCCCCAAAAATGGCATAAAAACTCATGCATAATGTATACACCTAAAAATGGTCTGAAGATAATTAATTAAATAAGCAATTACGTAATTAATCTCCCTTCCTAATTTAATTGAATTCACTAAGTAATTTGATTAAATTCCCCCTTTCATCTACTTATTAATAATTCTAAGGATTTATTTAATAGGTTCATTCAATAGTCCTCTTATTCAAATTAATCAATTCTCCCCCCATCTTCAATTAATTCTTCTAATCTTCTAATTAATTAAAACAAATCAATTTATGAGTTGTTGAGAATTAATTAGTCTTATTTGAATTTTAAATTCAAATTTACCCACATGCATCCTAACCTTCTTATCATAACCTCCTATGGTGTGGATACTCTCCCCTTGAGACACATGGCATTCTTGGGCCACATGTTCCCTTTCCTTAGACACTTGCTCTCTCATGAGCAAAGCCTCTTGACACTTGTCACCATAGAGATGGCAAATGTTCCCTTTCATCCAACCTCCTCCAATTTCACCATTGATATCTTTAGACTTAATCTTGACTGTTGATTCTTTCCACCTCACCCCTAGCCTTGGAAATCCTATAAATAGACCCCATTTTGGAGCAAAAATGATCCCATCTCATTTGCATCTTGAGCATTGTTACTATAGGCAATTGCATTCTTAGATCTAGCTTATTTTCTAGCATAATTGTTGAATCATGTAGCTTAATCATGCTCTTTGCCAGCTTAAATACCTCATTATCATCTTAAATCCTCCATCTAGATGTAGTCAAGTCACTGGAATTTTCTCATCCAGATCTGAGAGCAAATCTACACTTGCATTTATTAGGAGGCGATAGATCGATCAGCTATGGTTTTATCTTTCTTTGTTTTAAATTTTCTAACCATGCTTGTAATGATCTATTGAGTGTTTTGTGTTGCAGTTGCAGGTATACACTTCACAAGCATGACATTTTGGTGCCCACCATGGGGCTGGAATTATCATTTTTGGCCTCTTAAGCTTCATCAACATTCATCTCTTCCCGGGTCTGGTCCAGAAACTCGTACAAGCTCCTTTGTTGGCTCGTACAAACTTCTTTGTGAGTTGGCACGATAATCTTTCTTTACTCGCATAAGCTCATTTCTCTGTCGTACGAGCATGTTTCTTCTTTCGCACAAGATCTAAAGTTTTGTCGTATGAGCTGGTAAAGTGTGTCGTACAACTTTCTGCTTCTATTTTTCTTAAATAGACTACATTTTAGGGTTTTTCAAGTTTTAATTCGATCATTATTAATGCTAACCCTGGTTTGTTTATGAGCTTTTTTGGTAGCCTAACTAGTTTTGCAGGATGATTATTGAAGATACGCTAGCCAAAGAATTATTTCAACCAAACACATCATGATTACTAATGGATCTATTTTGCAGGTTGCCTAAAATAATTCAACAAAACTTTGTGTATTTCTTAATTTTTTCTAGCCACACTTGTCTTTTGCTAAAGGAATGAACAATCATGTATTTTGTGTTTTTGATGATAAGTGAGTATGCTCTCACCTTTCTTAGGTGATCAGAAAGCTAGACTCATCTTTTACTTTCATTAGTGCATATCTTTAGCGGGCCTACCCTCCCGGGGAGCTAATAACTCTTAGCCATTAAGGCCGATGAGAGGGGAATGACCTAAGTGGGAATGGCTAATGCCAAGTAATCCAACCCACTATAAAATAAATGTGATTTGATCAAAATCAGGTCAATGATAGTTCTTGGGAATAGCTCTCCTCCGTACCTTCAGGTATAGCAAACCTTGGTTTTCAAGGCTAGGAGACCTCTTAATTAAGTATTATACCCTAACGAGCCGAATGGATCCCTTACTAGTGCCGGTTAAATTATAAGCTACCCGATTCACCTCCAAAAGGGTGATAATCTTTGTGCAAGAGAGATAGTAACTCTCCCAAGATACTTGCCATATCGTACCCCCATTAGCATTTGGAGTCGGATAATACGGTGTTGAGAATCCATTGCGTGAGACTCAGAGGTCATATTTTTATTAGCTATTGGGTGTGTACCTAAGTTTGCAAGCAAAGGTTTTCTCTCCTCAGCCAACTTCCTTAGGGTTTAGCATGCTTGAGGTCACTTAATATATCGTGTGTTTGTTGTGTAGTCATCCCTAAATTGAAAAATCAGACATCTAAAATGGAAAACATAAGCAAAACATCATACTTCAGTGATCAAAATTCGACCAAACAAACACATTTTTCTCTGTCCTGTTCTCTGTCGTATGAGGCATTTATCTTGTCGTATGGTTCAAAAAAATTTGTCGTACAAACTGGTGATTTTTCATATTGCTTAGTATTATTTGTCGTACGAGTAATCTATTTTATCGTATGGTTTAGAAAATTTTGTCGTACAAGCCTGTTCTTTTTCACAAGAAAAACCTAGTTTGTCGTATGGTCTTTTATCTTTTGTCATTTGGGGTTGTATAGTTTGTCGTACGAGTCTCTGTTTCTGCCAGTCCAGAGCTATGTATTGCATGCCTTTTTTAGATATGTCATTTTTGCTTGATCAATTTGCAGTAAGGATAAACACCGATTATTTGTCATTCTGTGCTTAGATTGTCTTCTTGGTTCACTTGGTCAAGTTATCATCCATCGAAATCAGACTTTAGAACATAAACACCTTAAGATTTTCAAGTGCTCACCCTCAACAAATTCAAGATCTAAACATCTCAAAATGCATTATCACCCCCTTTGGTAAAGTGATCACTCAAACATAGTTTCTCATTAGGATCTATCATCCTTTATCACAAAACTGAAATGTTTGGTCAAGATAATCTTGTCCCACATCATAGGATATATCATTCCTATTGGACTTGGTTTTTATCAAATCATCATCATTGCACTCCTAAACCAAAGATCGAAAAACTTACAAACTTTTAAACACTTGAATCATCTTTTCATTTTATACCACGCTATCACATTTACATCGACAATTGATCACTTATCAAAACAACTTTTGGGCAATCAAATTCTAGCACAATATCTAACACACGTGTATGCCCGTTCTAAATAGAGCTCAGAGACGAAGCATCGCAGAGGCATAAATTGAAACATTGGAAACAATTGAAGAGCATATAACCATGGAACATGAAGATGAAATACAAGTTGAAGGAGAAATAATAGAACAAAATATCATAGACATCAAAAAAGATCCTCAATTCGATAAATTTATGCAGAAATTATTGGAGGGAGAAAAAGAAAAATATTTCCTAATGTTAGCAAAATCTGGTGCTACACTCCCCCAAGGTTTTGATGTGAACAAATTGATGCAAAAGAAAAGTGATCCTCCTCCTAATAACAAACAATATGAAGATTTTTTTGGTCTCCACATGAATGACACGTCAATTCCCAATAACACCAAAACCAATGAAGAAACTTACATACCCAAAAGAGATGAAGTGGAAATTTTGAATAACATTCAATCCAATGAAGATACAAGAAGGACTAGAGATGAAACAAGAAGAGATCCAGATCCTTCTAGAATGAAAAATCATGGTTATAAAAGAACAAATCATGTTGATAATCCTATCACAACTCTCACACAACAACTACAAACACTGCAAACACAAATTCAAGATATGCAAAGAGGAAATATTAGAAGATACTCACTTCAATAAATCTGTCCTTATCCATTCAATAGAAACCTAAACATGATTCCATTTCCTATAGGTTTTGAAACTCCTAGATATGAAAAATATGATGGAAACACTGACCCTCAAGATCATATACGAGAATTTTGCACAATGAGCATGGAGTTTGCACATGAGGATACCTACATGATGAGATTATTTCTGAAAAGCTTAACTAGACTAGCTATGGAATGGTTCTCCAAACTTCCACCTAGAATCAGATCATTCTCAAAATTGTTGGATAAGTTTGTTTCACAATACTCTTGTAGACACCTAAAATTGACATTTAATGAATTTAAGCCTATCAACATAATTAATTAACTTAATTGTGTTATCCTTATTCCTCTCAGAATCAATTTTAATTAATCCTGTCACTATAGTCCAATAATTAATTTATCAAATAAATTAATTTCTCCTATTCTTCTAAATTCCTCTCAATAATTATTTCCTCTAAAACCCACTCAATTAATTAGTTCTAATTTATTAACCTAGTCATGTGATTCCTACAAATCACTTTTCCTAATCCCACTCAACCTAATTAATCCTCCTTGAATCTCTCATAATCATGATTATCATTATTCTCCAATTTTTAATTCCCACTCATGTCACATCAAACTTTGAATCTCTCAAAGAAATTCAAATTTCTTTGAATCCCTCAATGCATCCTTATTTTGGAATTTTTAATTCCTCAAGTTTGAAATTCAAATTTCTCCCCCCTTTTTCCAAAGGAATTTTATATTTCTGTTTATTTTCCCAAGGCACCCTTGATCCATGCCTTCTATCCAAAATCAATCTCAACCCTTCATAATCAAATAAATCTTGGCCCTCCATTGACCTTCTCCAATCTATAGATTAGAGCCAATTATCCTCACAAAATGATCCACTTCTCATGCATCCTCATGCTACTCTATTCTCCTCTCATCCTCTTTTAATCCTTACTCCAATCCAACAATCCAATAATCCATTAATCCATCTTGTTGAGCACAAAGGAGAGCATTCCACATCATAAGCAATCAAAGGAGCACATCAAGTGGAGCATCATCAAGCTCAATCTGAGGGAGAGGTAAAGATAGCAAGGTAAAAAGAATTATTTTCATATTTTTATGTGGTTTTATGTATGCTTCATGTTCTTATGCTTTTAGTGTTTGATTTGTATGCTAACCACCACTAATCCACCTTGCTCATTTTTCCCCTCTTCATTTTGGCATGCCCGATGGGACCCACGTCCCTGAATTTAACCCTTTTTGCAAGTTTTTGTGAATTTTTTTCATAGGTTCACATATCAGCGCGAGCATTTCTGGATCAGCGCGACCGATTGTTAATCAGTGCGATCGCCTCAGGTTTGGTGTGACCGCAGGAAAAATTTCAAAAATTTTGGGTGCCACTGTGTTTCAGTATGACCGCCTCGGCTTCAGCGTGTCCGCCCAGAAAATTCTTCTATCTCCTTATTCATTCTTCTATCTTTTGTCTTCTTCTATCTTCTCTGTTGTTTCTACTTCAGCACGACCGCTCTGCGATTAGCGCGAGCATTTTTGGGAAAATTTGAATTTGAAATTTTTAGGAGCTAACTTTAGTTGTATCAGTGCAAGCGCCCACATTTTAGCGTGAGCACCCGCGCATCAGCACGAGCATCTGGTAATCAGTGCGACTGCATTTTTTTATGTTTTTGTTATCTGACTGTTTAAATTTATTCTATTTTTTAGTCATATCTTCTTTATCTTAATTCTTTTTTCTTCCAAACTCCACTAGATCCCCCAAAATTCCATTTTGCACATTTCCTTCCTTGGGGACCTTATCCCAAAAATCCACTTTTTGAAGCCCAAAATCCCCATTTTATGCTTGCCTATCCCTTGGAAAGTGGCAAAAACCTAGTCAAACCCCATTTGCCCATCAAATTTTCCTCCAAATCCATATTTGTCATTAGTAGAAAAAAATTTATTCATGTTTTTCTACTCATTCCTAAAAAATCAAAAAAAAAAAAAAATGGTCATTTTGTTGTCTTTTTGTAGGACGCTTGTTGAAGACTTCATTTTCAAACTACTAATCAAGTTGTTTTGCAGGTTGCCTAAGAAAATCCAACCAAACATTGTGTTTTTCTTAATCATTTATTCTAAGCACCTAGATCTAATTAGGGGTAAAAGAACTCTTGCTTTTTGTGTTTGAGGAAAGTGTAGAGGTAGGAGAGTATGCTCTTGTCTACATAGACAATCAGAAATCCCGACCCTCGAACCTTTTCTTGTTTGATTGCATTCTTACCCTTAGCAAGCCTACCCTCCCAACTTTCTCTTTGAGAAGGTAAGAGGGGAATGACCCAAGTGAGTACACCCGGACCTGGGGTTCCCAACTCACTATAATAAATAGGCCATTGACTACGAAAGGGTCAATGGTTGGGGCTATATGAGAGTTCACTCTCACATTGGGTGCTTAGTAGGATCCTAGATATCTCAATCATGCTTGCATGACTACTAAGTTCTTGGTGCTTCGTTGGGCTATAGGCCTCAATTGCGCTTGCGCAACTTCGAAGGGTACCTCCTAATGGGAAGACTTACTAAACACCTTGTTCATAGTGGCCAAAAACCTTCTAGTCATTGGTGTAGGAGGTCGGACCTCCAAAGCCGCCCATATTTTTATGGCCCTTAGTAGAGACACAAAGTTTGCCATGAGGATTTTTCATGGGAATTGATGTTTGGCTTCCCCAAGAAGTGAGTATCATGGAGGGGAGCCAGTGGGGTCAAGCATCTAAGTGTCCACTCTGGGTAAGCGTAGTTGGCAAACCAATTGGGATCCATTGACTATTGTCTTTTCTTGCCATAGGATATGTTGTGAAGGAGCATGAGTGTCTTTTGAGTCTAACTTCTTTTGACCATTGTGTTTTCTTTACTTGACATCTCTTGCCAAGTCCATCCCCCACAACCAATCAATCATCCATCTTTCCAAATTCCATATTGCCATCATCAAATCTTCAAATCCATTTATATCTATCCAAGAAATTCTCCAATCCCCAATCCACTTTCATCCATTCAAACAATCATCCTTCCTCAACTAATATTCATTCTTCCTCTAATCCAATCAAATCTCAAAAATTCCAATCAATCAAATTCATCCATCTTCCTAATCCAATTCAATCCAATCTAATCCAATTCAACCCAATCCAATCCAAATCCAATCCAAATCCAATCAATTCCTAATCCAAGGACCAATCCAATCCAATCAAATCCAAGGACTAATCCAATCCAAATCTAATCAAATCTAATCCATCATCATTCCAAGCTAAGCCCTAATCCATCATCATTCCAAGCCAAGTCCTAATCCTCATCTTCATTTAACATCATCTTCTAATCCTTCACTTTCAACATGACTACCCATAATTTCAAAGCTTGGTATGAGAAGATGCTCATGGAAATTCATGAACCTGCCTACCAAGTTAATCCCATAATCTCCCACTCTCCTATCATACCTTCACCCATTCCATCTCAACACATTGGAGCCAATCCCAATCTATACCATATCTCTTATCCTTCCTCTACCTTTGACAAGGTAAATCCATCTTATTCCCCATCCATATCTCCATCTTATTCCCCATCCATATCTTCATATTATCCCCCATCCACATACTCCTCTAATCCAATATGTATACCTCCATCTCCCTCCCCCCCATCTACATCCCAATCCCCATCCTTCTACAACACATACATTACCTCTACTCCCCATCCAAACCCTTTACTCCATAGTCCTCCAATCATTAATCTTAATCCTCCATCTAATCCTAATCTATCCAATTCCAATCCTAATCCTAATCCTCCATCTAAGCCCAATCCTAATCCTCCATCTAATCCCAATCCTCCAAAATCCATATTGTCCACATCCTCCAAATCCAAAATCCATAATCTTATCCAAGACATGCTAGTAAAGGAGACAAAATCCTCACCTCAAAGCAAAGTGGCCAAGTCTCCTCAAGTCCTCCATCCACCCCAATCACCTCCACCTCAAAACAAATCCCAATCCCCCACACTTAATGATACCCCCATTTCTCCATCTACTCACATCAAAGCTTTCATATCTTCCTCCATCACACAATCCCCACAACTCCAAACATGCCAAAAGCTTGTTCCAAAGCATGCTACTATAGAAACCTCTCCATCTCATGATCCAATCACCCCTCCCGCTCCATCTCATGATAATCTCTCTAGTCAAGATCAAAGTATCCCTTCATCTCCATGTCATGATCCCAATCCATCTACACTTGAAAATAATTATTTTAGTTATTTTTAATTCCTCACATTATTAATTTTGATTCTGATCGTGTCTTATATAGGATGAATCCTTCCTGAAACCAGACGTTGTTATCAATCATGTCTTATATAGGATGAATCCTTCCTGAAACCAAACGCTCTGATCATGTCTTATACAGGATGAATCCTTCCTGAAACCAGACATTGTGATCAATCATGTCTTATACAAGATGAATCCTTCCTGAAACCAAACGCTCTGATCATGTCTTATACAGGATGAATCCTTCGTGAAACCAGATGCTCTGATCATGTCTTATACAGGATGAATCCTTCCTAAAACCAGACGCTCTGATCATGTCTTATACAGGATGAATCCTTCATGAAACCAGACGCTCTGATCATGTCTTAAACAAGATGAATCCTTCCTGAAACCAGATGCTCTGATCATGTCTTATACAGGATGAATCCTTCCTAAAACCAGACGCTTTGATCATGTCTTATACAAGATGAATCCTTCCTAAAACCAGACACTTTGATCATGTCTTATACAGGATGAATCCTTCCTGAAACCATAAAGTGTGATCAATCATGTCTTATACACAATTAATTATTTTTAATTCCTCACATAATTAATTAATTAATTATATTAATTCAAATTCTCCTCAATATTAATTAAATATAATTAATATTGTCACTCATGTGTAAACCCCTCATCCCCTTGCACTCTACACTTGGAGGAAAGCTTCATCCACACAATCTTCCCATCCATCTACATCATATCTAAGTCCATTCTCCTATCCTATCTTTGATCTTGACTATCCTATCCATATCCTCCATCTCATATCCCTCATCCTATCAAAATAAATCCTCCATTCCTATCTTTCATCTTGATCATATAAGAGGCAAAATAATGTATATGCATGCATGCTTTGGAGCATTCAAGCCTTAACCCTCTACCATCCATATCCATTACACATTATCTTTCAAACTCATGCATCTTTATCCACCATTCTTGCATCCTTAATTCCACTACCTCTAGTGTGGGGCATTGCATTCCCTTGCAGCATAGTCCTTGGGTCTCCATCACCCTACCCTCCATCCTTTATTCCTCTATTTCCTATCCATATCCATCCACTTAATCCATCTATCTGAATAATAACCCCCTCCTATCCAAACAAATCCCTCATCCATCTATCCTCTTACCAATCCTTGGTTCTCCCTTGTCATTGGTTCCATTCAATCAAATCCTATCCACCAATCCGCCCCATCCAATCCAATATATAATCCAATCCTATCTTATCCAATCATCTCTTCCAATTCAATCATTAATCCCATCCTCAATCCAATCCTATTCAATCATCCATCCCCCTTTTCATCCTATCTAATCATTTATCCTCCTTCCAATCCTATCCAATCCATTAAACTGAGCTTTCCCCATCTACCTGAGCTCGCACTAACTTGTGCCAAATACGAGCACCCATCCATTCTACGTTAATCAAATCCAAGAAACAATCCTCTCATCTGAAAATCTTGCACATCCAACTTGTCTTTTTTCATTCATCAATCAATCCATCAACTGCCCATTGGGATATATCATTCCCTAGTCTAGCAGTTTATCCAAATCTATATCCTACTCTTGGCAAGAGATATCAGTTGGTCATGTACATGTTTTTTGCATGCTTGAGATTTTCGCTTTGTTTTCATCTTGTGTCCCAGGACTATACTTGTTCAGGACTTCCTTGATCATCCTATATCTTGGTATGTCTTGGATGGTGTATAATGGGGCATAGTTTTCGTGGCATGGTGTGTTAGAAGGTCTTCCTTGTATGAATCGACAACCCTGCATTAGTGTTTTTCAACACTTGCTTGATTGTGTGCAAGGCATTCCTATTTGACTGAGCATCAGTCTATGCCTCAGATCTTCATATCATCCTGGTTCTTATAATTAGTGGTGTAGACTATCCATGGCAATATCAAATCTAGGTTTTCTCTCTATACTTGCTCAACAAGAAATCCAATCCATCTATCATTTATTTGTCTCATTTCATTCACAACACTCCAACTCATCCTACTTCCCTCTTTCATTATCTTCATCCTTTCATCACTTATTCTTCTAATTCCTTTTCGAGAGCACACTCGTGCTCTTCGAACCTGCATGTCCTCTCGAGGGGGAATACCACTACTTCCTTATCATCCTTCCCCCTCGCCATTCTTCCTCATCTTATGACTAGGGCATCGTGCTACTAGTCCTTATCCTTTTCTTCATCTTATGACTAGGGCATCATGCTACTAGTCCTTATCCTTTTCTTCCACTATGTTTTATTCTTCTTTGATATAACATCATTTCATGATGCTATATCAAAGAGGGGCAAAATGTAGACACCTAAAATTAACATTTGATTAATTTAAGCCTATCAACATAATTAATTAACTTAATTGTGTTATCCTTATTCCTCTCAAAATCAATTTTAATTAATCCTATCACTATAGTCCAATAATTAATTTATCAAATAAATTAACTTCTCCTATTCTTCTAAAGTCCTCTCAATAATTATTTCCTCTAAAACCCACTCAGTTAATTAATTCTAATTAATTAACCTAGTCATGTGATTCCTATAAATCACTTTTCCTAATCCCACTCAACCTAATTAATCCTCCTTGAATCTCTCATAATCATGATTATCATTATTCTTCAATTTTTAATTCTCACTCATGTCACATCAAACTTTGAATCTCTCAAAGAAATCAAATTTCTTTGAATCCCTCAATGCATCCTTATTTTGGAATTTTTAATTCCTCAAGTTTGAAATTCAAATTTCTCCCCACTTTTTCCAAAGGAATTTTATATTACTGTTTATTTTCCCAAGGCATCCTTGATCCATGCCTTCTATCCAAAATCAATCTCAACCCTTCATAATCAAATCAATCTTGGAGGCCTTCTCCAATCTATAAATTGGAGCCAATTATCCTCACAAAAGGATCCACTTCTCATGCATCCTCATGCTACTTTATTCTCCTCTCATCCTCTTCTAATCCTTACTCCAATCCAACAATCCAATAATCCATTAATCCATCTTGTTGAGCACAAAGGAGCACATCAAGTGGAGCATCATCAAAGGGTGCCTTCACTTCATCAAGCTCAATCTGAGGGAGAGGTAAAGATAGCAAGGTAAAAAGCATTATTTTCATATTTTTATGTGGTTTTATGTATGCTTCATGTTCTTATGCTTTTAGTGTTTGATTTGTATGCTAAATACCACTAATACACCTTTCTCATTTTTCCCCTCTTCAACTCTTATAACATACAACATTAAATAACAATGCTAGACCTATGTAACGCCAAACAAAAAAGTGGAGAACCGTTCATGACATTTTTACAACGATGGAGACGGTTAGCTTCACGGTATCCACGTACAGTGCCAGAGTACAAAAAAATGGACATATTCATTGACAACTTAAATGATCAAATGAGTTATTACTTAAAAATGCAAGGAAATAAAAGTTTTGAAAAAATGATTGATAATGGAATCAGAATGGAGGAAGCCATGATAAAGAAAGGTGAATTGAAAATATACAAAGAAGGAGTCCATCCTCCTAGCAACACCAATAACAACAATCACAATGATAAGCCAAAGTTTTGGAATAGAAATCAAAATGTCGTCAATGATGGAATAGTGGATAACAACAATGTGAAACCAAAACAACTGGTTTTTAATCTATCCACTCACTCAACAGTGGCTCAGCAAAACAATCATCACCAAAAAGCAACTATTAAAAAAAAAATTCAAAGAAAATTTACAAACATTGGTGAACCCCTTGGGTTAGAATTAAAGACACTCCTCGCAAACAAATTGATCACTTTTCCAAAAGAAAGGAACTACGAACCTCAAATAAAACCACCTTGGTGGAATGATAACCATTATTGTGATTTCCATTGAAACAATGGACATCACACAGATAATTGTCAGAAGTTGAAACATGTCATCCAAGATTTGATTGATAATGGAGTAATAATTGTGGATGGACATACAACAAATGAATCTCATATAGCTTTTAAGACTCCGCTTCCAAACTATGAGAAAGGTGAATCATCAGCAACAAATAATGGTAAGGGTAAAGTGAAGGTAAACTACTCTCATACATATGATAATGTGGTAAACATGATTGTAGTTAAAGAAAAATAGAATCAAGATCCTGCTCATGCTATCACAAGAAGCAAAGCCAAAGTTGTTTTACCAGCTCCTACAACAAATGCATCATCCACTACCAAACAATACAATCTAGTGGAGCAATTACAGAAAACACCCGCACAAATATCCATCTTAGAACTTTTAAAGCTTTCACCTGCACACAAAGAAATTCTTGAACAAGCATTAGTAGATACAACAGTGTCCAAAGATCTTGATATCGATCAATTCCAAACCATGGTGGGACATCTCACAACCCGTCACTACTTATCATTCACTGAAGAAGACGCCATGTCCTTGCAACATCCACATAACGATCCCTTTCATATCAAATTCATCATTCATAAGACGTGAGTTAAACATGTCTTAATAGATGGAGGACCTAGCTTAAACATCTACTCTTTGAGTCTTGTCTGTGCTCTAGGTTATTCAGAAGATGCAGTTGATCCCCAGAAAAATATCACCATTAAAGCCTATGATGAAGAAGAGCATTCCTCTAAAGGAATTGTGATGTTACCCATCAGAGTGGGACCTTTATAGAAAGACACAACATGCCAAGTTCTAGATTTAGATTTATCATACAACATACTCTTGGGAAGACCCCGGATACATGACATACAAGTTGTTCCATCAACATATCCTCAATGCTTAAAGTTTCCCTGCAGTGGATAGGAAATCATAATCTCAGTAGATTCAAATCCATTTTAGTATTGTAGTAATCTTAAACCAATTCAAGAAGTCATTGTTCCTCATAATAGGGAGGCATCATCTTCAAACACATAATCCAAGGAACAATCATTTGCCTCTATCTTGTCAAGTATGGAAAAATAGATGCAGCTAAGAGATCAAGGGAATGGAGAATATTCAATATCATTATTACCACTTTCTCCTAAATCATTTGGAAAACCATCAAACTCTAAACAACAACCAATTGTAAAACATCTTCCGATATTTGATGGAGAATTTGTTAGTGTTGGAACCTTATTAGAGGAAAAAGAAGACAAAGATGTGCTACAGTGGCTATACAAGGATGAAGAATTTCAACAAAAGATCAACAATGTCTGCATACCTACAAAAAATTATGGAAAAGGATTTAACATTCTCAGAAAAATGGGATACGCTGGAACAGGTCCTATAGGAAAAAGAAAAGAAGGTATCTCAGAACCTATCCAACCTTACACTCAGTAGACTACAGACAAAACAAGCTTAGGGTATAGACAAGTTACTTTACCAAAAGACACATCTTTTAGTCAACAACAAGAGGAATATGAAAACAGACAAGAACAACTGACAATTGAAAGAAAAGAAACATCAGCTAAGCAACAAACACAAGCAAACATGAAATGAGAAAAGAAGCAAGCTTCAAATCAACAAGAGAAACAAACTAAAAGCACCTCTCAAGCAGCATTAAATCTCAATCAAAACAAGAAAGAAGCTAATATAAGTCCAGGAGAGCTCATAGAAAGATTGACAGAACTCAATCTCAATCTCGAAGAAGTTGAATATGAAAGAAGAAAAGATATAGCCAGAAAAGCAGAAGAAATGCTATATGAACAAATCTGTAGATTGCAAGATGCAAGTGACACAGATTCTAATGAATGTGAATGGGATTCCTATCACTCTGAAGAATCAGCTGAAGAAAATTACTTTGAAGGAGATGTAGTTCACACGTATGTAGGACAAACGTCAGGAAATAGTTCACTTGAATTAGAATCACATTCGGCTGACTTGGACTTAACTGAGGATGATCGGGAGTTTCTTATGCGAGGTCATTCTAATGAGAGTACCGTTCTAGACATAGAAATACATATTGAAAACTTTGATACATCTATCATGACCCTTGAAACCCTTGAAACATCCCAACCTAAAGACCCCTTACCTCTAATCCACCCTGAACTTATTGATTGGGAAAATGAAGGATATACCGCCATTGATACCTTTCTAAATGACCATGCCATATCTGAATATCTTAATGCAATCGAACCTGTAACACCTTTCACCAAGAATTTCAGCAATGCATCTTCCAGTCAAGTGGGTGCCAAATCTCCTAGTCGCAAAAGTGAAAATAACGAAAAGAATATCAAGTCTCATGCTGAAAACCATTTCTTGGCAACATTAAATCAGAAAAAAGTAAAAATAAAGGATACATCTAATGGTGAAAACCTCCTCGAGGTGCCAAAAGATGGGAGATTTGACACTTTACCTAAGCACTATCAAGAAAGGTCATCTATTTTGATCAAACCAACGGAGGAAGTTAACATTGGCACAACAGAGCAACCAAAGATTCTTCATCCAGTGACTTCTCTATCAGAAGAAGAAATGCAGCAATATGTGGAATTCTTCAAACGACAACAAATCAATTTCACCTAGTCCTATGCAAACATGCCAAGGTTAGATCCAGAGCTTATTATACATCACTTATATGTTAGTCCAAGAGCCAAACCAGTCAAACAGAAGTTAAGGAAAATGCATCCTCATATCGCTCTTCTAGTCAAGGTAGAACTAAAGAAATTATTGGATATCAGATTCATCAGACCTATAGCATATCCTCAATGGGTATCCAACATCGTTATTGTTTCAAAACTAGATAAAAGCATCAGAATATGCAGAGACTTCAGAGATCTTAATAACACATGTCCAAAGGTTGACTTTCCTTTGCCTAACATCGACATCATTGTAGATTTAATTGTTGGACACTCCATGTTATCTTTAATGGATGGTTTCTTTGGATACAATCAAATTAAAATAGCACCCGAAGATCAAGAAAATATAGCTTTCACATGTCCATCGAGTACTTTCTGCTGGAACGTCATGCCTTTTGGATTAAAGAATGTAGGTTCTACATATCAAAGAGCTATGACAACTATATTTCATGACATGATGCATACATTCATTGAAGACTATGTGGATGACATATTGGCTAAATAATACAACAGAGAAGAACATATAGAGATATTGGAAAAGATCTTTGATCGGTTAGAACAATACAACCTACGACTAAACCCTAAGAAATGTGCCTTTGGTGTTACTTTAGGCAAGCTATTGGGATACATTGTTTCAGCTAGAGGTATCAAAGTGGATCCAACTAAGGTTAAAGCAATCATGGAAATGGCATCTCCCAAGAATATAAGTCAACTAAGATCACTCCAAGGAAGACTACAGTCAATCAGAAGATTTGTGGCTCAATTAGTGGATAAATGTCAACCATTTACTCATCTATTGCATAAAAAATGTTCATTTCAAGTGGGACCATCAATGTGAAGACGTGTTCAACAAGATCAAGGCATATCTGGGTGAACTCACAATACTGGTTCCCACTTTTTGACCAACTTTGACACTTGGATGAACATTTTGCAAAAAACCTTCACTTTCCGACACCTATAACTTTTAAATCATTAATAATTTGAAGATGATGTAAACTAGTGATTTGTAACATCCTTTTTGTAGATTCTAAATATATTTTCTTCAAATTTTTTTGAATAAAATTTTATTGATTTTTCCATCTCCCTCAAAAGTAGTTTTTTACAGGAAACAACATTTTTTAAGAGTGATGTGCATCCTGAAACGTATAAATTTTTTTCTATAAATGATAAAAACTTATCTCTTTTAAATTTTGGTTTGTAACATCAATACCCAGGGCATGCAATTGGTTTGATAGTGACATGTTGAATATTTTTTATTTTATTAAGTTTTGAAGTCCGACTAATTATAATTTAGATATAGGTGTACGTTTGAACACATAACTTGCTCTATATATATCAAAATTAAGTTTTATTTTTTTTGTTAGAAAGAAGACATCAATACCTAGGGCATAGATATTTTTCAGAATTTTTTTGAATTAGTTTGTTATTTTTCCCAATGCATTGAACAAAGAAGTTCATGATTGGTGAAAAACCTACATTCATAAAAAATAAAATAAAAATATATTAATAAACTTAAATATATTAAAAATTATACTATTTGGAAAGCTTATAATAAGGACTAAATCCTCAAGAAAACAAAACTTCTAAATGAATTCGTTTGACCCCTCAAAAGCTATTGTAAAATTGGTTTTTTATCAACATTTGATAGATGCAAAGGAGACTCCATTGCAAGTATGATTTAGAAGTAGAGAGGTTCTATCCAAGAAATTTTGATCTAAGAGCCTTTGATCTAACTCTCTTCAATTAATTACTTCAAATGGGACCTCTTAAAGCTTAAATAATTATATTTTCCAAAAAATGTATGATTTCAGCAAAAATCAGGATGTACCAAAAAGTGGGAACCAGCTTTGTGAGTTCACCCATCTCATACAACCACCCATCCTAATGTCACCAATTCCAGGAAAACCATTGTTACTCTATGTATCAATCACTGAAGCATCATTAGGATTTTTTCTTACACAACAGGATAATGATGGAAAAGAACGAGCTATCTACTACATCAACAGAACACTAGTAGGATACGAGATCAACTATTCACCAATAGAAAAAGAATGCTTGGTAGTAGTTTTTGCTTCTCAAAAGTTATGACACTATCTACTATCTCACTCCATCAAGTTAATAACTAAAATTGATCCATTTAAATATTTACTCAACAAAGAAACATTAACAGGATGACTAGCAAAATGGATCATGATTCTAAGTGAGTTTGATATTGAGTATGTTGACAGAAAAGCTATAAAAGGACAAGTCATTACAGATCAACTAGCAAAGGCACCACTTCAAGATGATCATCCTCTACAGATTGAGTTTCCCGATGTTGATATCCTAACAGTCGCCACAAAAACATGGCAATTATACTTTGATGGTTCATATACACAACATGGATTAGGAGTAGGTATTCTATTCATCACACCACAAGGTCGTACAATCCCAAAAACATACAAATTAAGCTTTCCATGCACCAACAATATAGCAAAATATGAAGTTTTGGTAACAGGTATCAAAATGGCTATAGAATGGAACATTACACAACTTCAAGTCTTTGGAGACTCTCAGCTCGTCATTAATCAAATTAATGATGACTATCAAACAAAGGACAAAAAATCAATGCCTTATAAAAATATGGTTGATGATATCAAGAAATACTTTGTAGAAATAACTTTTCACCAAATTATAAGGAATGACAACAAAGAAACAGACACCATGGCTACACTTGCTTCTCTCCTTCAGACACAGGAAAATCAACAGCATTATGAATTCTTGGTGGAAGAGTTGTTTTACCCTACTCATAATTGTCTTGATTCCCAAACTATCTGTCACCTTGTTGGGCATGATTCCTCATGCTACAGCCAAACTAACACATACCTGAAAGATAACACTTTACCTCTCGACTTATTGAAAAATCAAAAGAGAAACTTTATTCGCCAATCCTCCCATTTTACTCTCGTTGCGGATACTCTGTTTAAACGAGGTCTAGACGGTACTCTTTTAAGATGTCTCGAACAAGAAGGATCTGAGAAGGCCATACATGAAGTCCATAATGACATTTGTGGCACTCATTCAAGTGGTCTTACCCTTTCAAAAAAACTCATACGCTTGGGCTATTATTGGCCAACTATGGAACAAGATTCTTTTTAGATAGCTAGAACATACAAATAATATCAGATCCATGGGAATTTGATTCATGCACCAGCAAAAGAACTTCATGCTTTGGCAACATCTTGGCCTTTCTGTCAATGGGGTCTTGATCTAGTAGGAAAGATAAATCCTTCTTCATTTAATGGTCACAAATTCATCCTTGTAGCTACAGAATATTTCACAAAATGGATTGAGGCAGTACCTCTCACAAACATCACAAGAAAACAAATTGTTGCATTTATCTTGAATTATATCATCTGTCACTATGAAATACCAATGACCATTATCATTGATAATGGGCGACCATTCAAGAATCGGGATGTACAAGAGCTATGTGGGAAATTCAAGATCCAACACAGATTCTCCACACCCTACTATCCAAAAGGGAATGGACAAGCAGAAGCATCAAACAAAACTATTTTGAAAATCCTCAAAAAGACAGTGAATGATGCTAGAAAAGATTGGCATATTCAATTAAACCCTGCTCTATGGGCCTATCGTACCAATATCTGCACACCAACAGGTGTCACACCTTTCTCTCTTGTTGATGTATCAGAAGCAATACTGCCAATAGAAGTAGAGATACCTTCTTTATGAGTATCATTAAAAGGTCTTATCTCAGATGAAGAACAATGAGTATCTAGATTACAAGAGTTAGAACTAATCCATGAACAAAGACAAAATGCCTTTGATCATTTAAAGGTATATCAGCAAAGAATGTGTCAGAGTTATAATCACAAGGTCAAACCATGAATCTTTCAAGTAGGAGAACTAGTACTAAAAGAAAATCCACAAAACCAGACAAATCAAGAAAAGAAAGGAAAATTTGAACCAAACTGGTTAGGTCCATTTGTGGTCACAACAGTATTTGGATCAGGAGCATATCAGCTATCAACACAAGATGAAGATTAGCTTGAAGAACCCATCAATAGCATGCATCTAAGAAATTTTGTCTGAAAAAATAGAAAAAAAAAAAAAAAAAAAAAAAAAGAGTGAAAAAGCAGAAAAATCCAAAAAAAAAAGGTGAAAAAGCATATAAATCCAAAAAACAGTGAAAACAAAAAAAAAGTAAAAAAACAGGAAAAAAAAAATCAAATATGAGAAAAAGTGCAATAAACAGTGAAAACTTGGCAAATAGGTTCTATCTGTCCGCTAGCTCTTCCATCTATTAGTTCATGCATCTTTCCGCTTGCATTCATTTTCCATCAGCGCTATCCTTATCCATCATGAAGCCTTTGTACATACGTAGGCATCCCAGCTAATCTCTCACCATGGCTTGGATTATTGAGTATATCATAACGACTTTGTTTCTAGGCTTGGGGCAAAATCCTACACCTAGCTGGGGGAAAACTTCTTGATCATTTTGAGCTTAATCAAACAGGTAGAACAACAGTTAGACAACCCTTATCAAGTGAAAACTAAGACACATTCAACATTGAACACGAGATCAAATTATCAACCATCAAACTATCACAAAGTCAATCTAAACACATGGATGATATCTTTTGGATAATGATTTTAACATGATTGTTAAACTTTTTTTTATCTTGATTTTCACTATCATGATCTCTAAGTGACTCCAAGATGTCTTTGACTAGAGGAACAAGGAAGGAACATGATATTTTTCTTGTCTACTATCTGAAAATTAATCATTAATATGTGCAAATTTTTCTCAGGACATGATCATCAAAGTATCATTGAAGACATTTCTGAATTTCGTATTAAAATGGTTAATACTGCCTATTTTACACAAGCAACACTCAGGTCATCTTGGTTCAGTTATACCTTGATGCTTGTGCTAACTTTCCATATCAAAAGCGAGGAAATAAGTGCTCATGTCATCATGGTTTAATTATACCATCGATGTTTGCACTCACTTCCCACATTTCAAAAGCTCAATGATGACAAAATGCAATGATCCAGTGACTGGTCCGATCATAGCTTTGCATTTAGCTTGCATTTCATTCTTGCATGGGATCCTGCATGTTCCTTTTATCCAAGGTTAAATCTATTGCAGGAATCATCAAGGTATCATCACAAGTGTATACGCAATCAGACTAATGACTCATATCTCTCCAGATATTATCAACCCAGCGAAGATCTTATGCTATCCCTCTCAATAGACTCAACATCAACATATCTGAATCTTTCTACAACTTGATATCAACAAACTGTCAGTTCTTTATCTAATCAACCTTATTAATTCAATCAATCAATCAAACCTAATCAACTCTATCATTTCTTATACAGGATGTATCCTTCCTGAAACCAGACGTTTTGATCTTTGTCTTACACAGGATATATCTTTCCTAAAACTAGACACTTTGATCATCTTTGTCTTATACAGGAGGTATCATTCCTGAAACCAGACTGAATCTCGATCTTATCAAGCTAACCAATCAAGCTTTATCAATAATCAAGAACCACATCACCATGATTGTAGAACTCTCATTTTCATCAACTACAGTTGCAAAAACCAAATCATTTCTAATCGGGATATTAATTTCGAAAAAAATTGCAAAACTCCACAGGTCAATTATCTCAATTGATCTCCCGAGAGGGCATCATCATATCGCAATTTATCAATCAAGAGCTGGGGCATTGTATCGAACCAATATCATCATCAAAATGAGATTATTCTTTGAATCAACACGTCATCACACCTTGCTTCAAAGAGAGGCAAAATGTATACACCTAAAAATGGTCTAAAGATAATTAATTAAATAAGCAATTACTTAATTAATCCCCCTTCCTAATTTAATTGAATTCACTAAGTAATTTGATTGAATTCCCCCTTTCATCTACTTATTAATAAATCTAAGGATTTATTTAATAGGTTCATTCAATAGTCCTCTTTGATTAATTAATTCTCCCCCCATCTTCAATTAATTCTTCTAATCTTCTAATTAATTAAAACAAATCAATTTATGAGTTGTTGAGAATTAATTAGTCTTATTTGAATTTTAAATTCAAATTTAACCACATTCATCCTAGCCTTCTTATCCTAACCTCCTATGGTGTGGATACTCTCCCCTTGAGACACATGGAATTCTTGGGCCACATGTCCCCTTTCCTTAGACACTTGCTCTCTCATGAGAAAAGCCTCTTGACACTTGTCACCATAGAGATGGCAAATGTTCCCTTTCATCCAACCTCTTTTCCAACCTCCTCCAATTTCACCATTGCTATCTTCAGACTTAATCTTGACTGTTGATTCCTGCCACCTCACCCCTAGCCTTAGAAATCCTACAAATAGACCCCATTTTGGAGCAATAATGATCCCATCTCATTTGCATCTTGAGCATTGTTACTATAGGCAATTGCATTCTTAGATCTAGCTTATATTCTAGCATAATTGTTGAATCTTGTAGCTTAATCATGCTCTTTTCTAGCTTAAATACCTCATTGTCATCTTAAATCCTCCATCTAGATGTAGTCAAGTCATCAAAATTTTCTTATCCAAATCTGAGAGCAAATCTACACTCGCATTTATTAGGAGGTGATAGATTGATTAGCCATGGTTTTATCTTTCTTTGTTTTAAATTTTCTAACCATGCTTGTAATGCTCTATTGAGTGTTTTGTGTTGCAGTTGTAGGTATACACTTCATAGGCACGACACATAATACTATAAAATAATAATCTGTACTACTCAAAAGGACTGCCACTAATCCTGCATGAAGAGAAAATTTGCATGTCTAAATGCGAAAAATAGCTATCTCCATGTGAAAGTTGCATGATGAACTAAACTGTGACTATATTAAAAAGAAATACCACTAAGAAAATCTTATGCATTCTATGGCAACTACTCTCCATGTTGAAACTTTTGTTAAAAATGGTTGTGGAAATGATCTCCCTGTTTCGCAAGCTTTCCAATAGTATGTAACACTTGCATATTTAGACAATCAATAAGCATCTGCATTAATCTTTCATGTATAATTTCATCTCCTTGCTTGGCGGGATTTTCACCATTCAAACAACCAGTTATGAGTCCACCTTGCAATTTTTATTATTGCCAGCCGTTGGATCACTTGCATTAACTGTTTCATTTACTTCCTAGCGGGCCCCACCGTTTGCTTTTATCTCTGCTTGTTTGCTTTCTTCATCCTAGGACCATGGGAACGAGCGACGATAATGTACTTTGAACCATTGAACCACTTTGGACCGTTGAACCAGTGCTAGGAAAAACAATAAAAAACTGAATATCAATTTCACCAACTTAAAACTCAATAGACATGCAAGAAATAACACCAAGAACACAATCACCACATAATGCATAAACTACATGACACAAGAGTTTATACGTGGAAAACCCAAATGGGAAAAACCACGGTGGGAGTTAGTACCCACAAGATCCACTATCTACAGTATAGAGATATGACCGGTTAAGGTCTATAACACCCAGTTAGGGGTACACCCTGTTAGAAGTGTCTAAGCCCAGTTACGATCTTTACAAAAAGGCCTATGAGGACCAGCCATGTTAGGAGCTACCCAAGTAACTGGGATTTGCAAACATAACTTAATGTGTTACTTGGTTAGAGGATTTAATGATCAGAACTGTTAGGATCTGACTGCACCCTGTTAGGAGTGACCTTGTAAGAGGATTTTCTTGTTGCAACTATTAGAAAGACAAGTACAAATGATCTCAGTATAACACGTTCTATGTCTGATAAGATCCACTTCAGAACATTACAACATCACAAAGACTTCATCTCTCAACTCTTCTGATCTTCGCACTATTAAAAATACAAAATTCTCTCATCACATATCACACTATCGAGCTCATGTATATATATCCTTTCATACCTCATCAGACAATTAAAATTATCATGTCAGCTAGAACCTTATTACAATTCCCTAGGTCCAATGCATCTAGACAATCTTGCATTGTATGCTTTAGTTATGTCGGCCACCGACATAACAAATCCAATTCTGTGTCGTTTTATCGATCTGGGGAAGATTTGCCTAAGGCTTTTCTCATGCAGTCATTTTAGGGTTTTGAAGGGGATTCATCATAATCTCTATATATTCCTTCTCTCCTTCTTTTTTCCCTCTGGTTCTTTCTTTTTTGCATACACATTTTTTGCAAAAAAACATTGTAGCTCAATAGCATTTGAGTTTTGTAACAGCAAAACTCCTTTATTTTTTCAATAATATAGCAGCAGATTTCCTTCTTGGTACTACTTGTATTATCTAGTGAATGATTTGATAATTTCTTGTGATTTTTATCCTCTAATTTATCCCATTCAGTCAATTTGTGGTGCAAGGAGATACGTTTTAGTTGCGGGTTCTAGTTTGTGTTAGTTCATTTTAATTGCTTGAAGTTGTGAAAACTTGTTGTTTTCCTTTGTGCATGCATTAAATTCATCCCTTTCTAGGAAATATTTATGCATCTACATGTTCAATTGAGTTGTGAAGCAATCAAGGTTATTTGCTGAAGGTTTTGTGAGTTAAGCAAGTTGCAGATCTCAGATAAGATATTTGGTGCATCACATTCTTTAGAATAGATTTTCATTACATGCAAGCTTTCTATCCCTTTCTATCCCTTTTCTTATCAAAGTATTTACAAGAGATTCACCAAACAGGAAGTCGGCCTGATCTCCGGAGATTCACCTTCACTTTGAGCAACCCACAGGCTCGAAGGTGTTCCCATGTTTCACAAGTTTGCTTGCTTTCGACTTAGCATCACAGGTGCAATCCTCAGTGACAACAGTACCACTAAAACTTCTTATAGCATGCCATCTAATATACCATCCTTTTGGATACAAAATACCCTTTCAAGAAATAGTAAGATAACTAAATTAAGCATTCATAAGTTTGATATTATTGACAATCTACTTCAAAAGTCACTTCAACCTAGGAAGGCCAAAGCTAGTACCAAGTTAATGAAAGTTTCCACTATGTATAGGAATATGCATGTACAAGTTTCTCATCCTTATATAAAAAAATAACATTAATGAGGCAAATGGGAATGATTTTAACATAGCACATATTAATCTTAGACTCTCCTCTTATGATGGGGATATTCACAATTTCCAACTATTGGTTGCTACATTAGTTGAAAGAAAACAAAGATAAACACTGCAAAGATGAACTTAGGTAGCAAGTAAGAGCTTTAACTACTTGACTCAAGTTCCTCGAGTGCATCATTGAAGCCTTGAATCAACCATTAGATAAATTTGATTCCTCTTTTGGTCCTAGCTTAGGAAGTAGGAAATAAGTGATTTGAAATATTTGTAGGTATCAATCTTATGGAACGACAAATAAATATTTGGGTGAATGAAATTATAATTAAAGGGTAAAAGTTCATTGAAGAAGTGAGAAAAATATATGATGAAATTGACACCAAAAGGAACGAAGTTGATAGTGATAGATACATCCAAACAAGAAGAGATTATGTGGGCAAAAGTTGACAAAAAGGTTGAGGAGATGATTTATATGATAAGTGGTAAACTTGTTATAGAGTAGATCTTTTAGATTAACAATGAAAATCATTGAATGGAAAATGGTAGTTATTAAAAACAAATCCAAGATCCAACTAAACTGTTGAAGGAATGATACCATTTAAAGTATATATCTAGATTGAATTTCTATCTATCAAGTCAAACATTTAAACAAATGATTATTCTCAAATTATTGACAATTACTCTATCAACGAAAATTTTAAAGCAAAGAGAAAAAATTTCTTTAATAAACAAATGTTTGATGTAGAAGCAATGAAGAAGTTGAGAAATATTGAAATTTACTTGATACAATATGCTAACCATATCACAATATTCCAAAGTAAAACATATAATATTCAAAACAATAAAGAATTTTGGAGACTTGGGATCAAAAAAATGATCATCCCAATGCACAATGAAATTTCTTTGACCTAGTATTTTTTATCCTCGATCTTGCATGTAGTACAAGAGGATTACATCAAGCTAGTACTCCTTTAGTGAAAAAATAACAAATTGCAACCTAGAAGGTTCTTTCGATCTCCAAGCTCACACTGAGTGCAAGGGGAGAGGATACACAACTAAAACCTTTTAAAAGATATATAAAAAGTTCATTTACCCTTAGGAAATTGATGTGTGCAACTAATTTAATAAAAGCAAGATAGAATCTACACCAAATATGTCAATAGTTTTTCTTTACGTTTTCTCCCAACAATTACCAAGATGCACAAGTTTAATTAGTTTCCAAAATCGACTAACATATTAGAGAAAAAATATAATACCAATTTAGACCAAACATGCATAAAATTGGGATCCTTGTGCTATTTTGATAGGATTTTAAAAAACCACTAAAAAATGATTTTGTATGAAGTTATGAGCATTTGAAGCTTGAAAAAAAGAGGTAACTTTGAATGAATTTATCTTTTTTTATTGAAATATTTAGAAAATAAACTGAACCATGGAGTAGAGCATCAAATTACCTTTCCAACATTTTTATGAGTTTTGAAATGATATGCTATGCAAAAGTTATGGTCAATTTTGTAAAACAGTTTGTTTATTTCATTAGATATGTCATTCTAGTCATCAAATGTGCCACTCTTTGCATCATATGGACCATTATATGCATTAAATGTTTCATTTATGCATCATACATACCTATTTATCAATCATATGCATCAATTTATGAATTAGAAGTGCCACTCTTTAAAAACAAAAAACAAAAAACCGTAAAATCAAATGCAAAAAAAAACATAAAACCCTAAAAAATCAAAGGCAGCAAATAAAAAATCAAATTCACCATAGAATGCATTAATTGTGCTTAAAATACATTAATTTTACCATAAGATGTAACAATTATGCCCTAAAATACATCAATTGTGCAACTCTATTCCAAACTCCCTAAAATACTTATTTCTTAGGTTAAATGCATCGAATGCTAACTCAATTGCATCAAATATAGAATTAATTATTTCAATATGAACCTATAACTTTATAAAATGGATCTCTACAAAAATTATTATCATTTAGCATTTCTGATCCCACTGGGCATGCTAAAATGTGGATGAATGAAATTGAGTGATTGCAAACTAGGATAAACAACCATGAATACAAATCCCACAATTCAATCAATCACTTAATAAAGACATAATATCAATGCATAAATTTAAGTAATAAATGATAATATACATTTATACACAATCCTTAGTATTTCTCTATTGATTGTGATACACTGATTTCTCAACTCGTTAGCTTAAAGGCATTCACTGGATACAAGATTGATACATGATAGTTGATACTTTATGATACTTGGATATAAATATTATTTGAATTGAATGCTTCTGTAAGATATGAATGTGAATGCTTCATGAATAATCAAAGATAGGTTTTATATTATATATTCTACTTGATATTGATAAATTATTGAGTTTGATTAGACAAATCAATAGATCAAAATGGTTGAGAGGACATGAAGGCTAAATTTAGGAGATGAACTAGATGAATGATTCAATGAATTCATTTTAAGAGGATGAGTTAAGTGAGTGCATGTCCATTGTAGACACCTAAAATTAATATTTAATTAATTTAAGCCTATCAACATAATTAATTGACTTAATTGTGTTATCCTTATTCTTCTCAATGTTAATTAAATCTAATTTAATTAATTCTATCACACTATTATGCAATAATTAATTTATCAAATAAATAAATTATTCCCCTATTCTTCTAAAGTCCGCTCCAATAATTATTTCCTCTAAACCCACTCAGTTAATTAATTCTAATTAATTAACCTAGTCATGTGATTCCTACAAATCACTTTTCCTAATCCCACTCAACCTAATTAATCTTTCTAGAATCTCTCATAATCATGCTTATCATTATCCCTCAATTTTTAATTCCCACTCATGTCACATCAATATTGAGCCTCTCAAAGAAATTCAAATTTCTTTGAATCCCTCAATGCATCCTTATTTTGGAATTTTTAATTCCTCATATTTGAAATTCAAATTTCTCCCCCCCCTTTTCCCAAGGAATTTTATATTCCTGTTTATTTTTCCAAGGCACCCTTGATCCATGCCTTCTATCTAAAATCAATCTTAACCCTTCATGATCAAATCAATATTGGCCCTCCATTGGCCTTCTCCAATCTATAAATTGGAGCCTATTCTCCTCACAAATCCATCCACTCCTCATGCATTGTCATGCTTCTCTTTTCTCCTCTCTCTTCTTTCTTCAATCTTTCAATTCAAATCCATCCAAAAATCCATCCAATAATCCTATCAAACCCATCAATCTTGTTTAGAAAAGGAGATCAATCCACATCCAAATCAAGCAAGCATCACATCAAGTGGAGCATCAAGGGTGAATCCTCATCATCCACTTCATCAAGCTCAATCTGAGGGAGAGGTAAAAATAGCAAGGTATAAATGATTATTCCTGTGTGTTTTATGTGTTTGAATGCTTCATTTGAATAATAACCATCTGATTTTCCCTTGCTACGTTTTCCCCGCTTCATCCATTAGTAGACCAAATTAATTACCGAGTCAATAGAGAGTGACTATGAGTTGAACAATGAAAGAGAGGTGCACAAAGAATTAATAAGGGAATTAAACAAATAAATTATTTATTTCATGTCTGCAATTCTAAAGAGAGAATAATAAATAAAATATTAATTGTATTTATTTTTAGAAGAAAAGAATTGAATAAATTAAGCTAATTTATTTAATTATAGAGAAATAATTTGCTAATTAAATGATTGAGATTATTTAATTATACTAAACTATTTTTTTTTAAATGAATTAATTAAATATGAATGAAAAATAAATTTATTTAATAATTAAAAAATTAATTAATTAATTTGGAAAATAAATTTGATGAATAAATTAAATAATAAAAAAATATTCAATTTACGTGGAACTAAAAAATTAAATGAATTAATTAAATAATTTTAAAAAGATTTAATTAGTGTGAATGAGGAAATTTGATGAGACATCTGAATGGTTTTAAAAAATATTTAATTATTATAGAAGAAAGGTGATAGTGTTAAATTAATCAAATAAATAGAAATTATTTTTTTTAATGTTGGTAGAGGAACAAATGTTCAAAATGATGAAGCATTAGACAAAAAATGTTAGTCATTTTTAGGTATACAAATAAGCTCATAAGTGGATATCTAAGTCTGTGGGAGTTGAGTAATATTTAGAGAGATCTGTATCTACTCACATGTAGGGACTTAAGAGCTACCACTATCCATAAATATAACAATCAATAACACAAATAATTTAGATAATATAGCTAATCCTAAGTCTTCTATTAATTAAATAATTTTTTATTTATTTAATTCATTCATTTATCCTCTTCTAGGCTTTCTTTATTTAAATAAATATTTTTTATTTATTTAAATTATCTTTTCCCTAAATTAAATAAATATTTTATTTATTTAATTGGTCCCACTTCCTCTATTAATTAAATAAATATTTATTTATTTAATTAATTCATTAGCTTTTTCACTCTATGACACATGCCATTTATCTCTTAATTTTCATATACCTACCCCCTTCATTATTTTATTATTTTTCCTTACTATCCACTTATTATTTTATCATTTTCCTACCTACCCTATATTCCTAGCCAACCATTTATCTTTTCACCTCTTAATCATATCCCTCCATTTTCTAAGGTCTTTTTTATATAAGAGTGTTCTTTCACCTTTATGATCCTAATAAGAAATCTAGCAATCCGGTAATCTAGCATTGGAGTGTACTTTTTGCATTCTAACGTTCTTATTTTGCATCCATCATATTTCAAATCTTCATTCACCATAGCTTCTTGTGTGTGCACTTCTGAGAGCATCATTTTTTAACACAAGATCTTGGCTGATAGAAGTGCAATGGAGTAGTTATAGCATGCATGTGTGTTTTAATTAGTTCATTTGTCTTTGAATTGTGTGCATTTTGCAGGTACTCTATTGAGGATGTTGAAATAAATCTAAGTCTTGCTCCATAAGATTTTAGATAAATTCTTTTTCCATCCACAATAGCTAGTTTAGATAGTGCAAATGAAAATGATTACCCTCCTTAAAGTTGAAGATGAGATTGATCTGTTGTGTGATCATCAACCTTTTAATCGACAACTAGGTCCATAACACACAAAAATGATCACAATAATAACTATCTTATCAATCTAAATGTGTCGTGCATATATTTTAGTTTAAAATTTCTTAAAAAATAACTAAGGAACATCATCCCGCTATACCATATGGCACTCATTGATAAAACATAAATAACAAGGTACTTTCCATCAAGACTATATCATGCTTTCCACTACTAAATGCAACATGTGGTAATAAAACATTCACCATTAAAAACATAAGCTATAACAAAAAATGTTATCCCATGAACATATCATATGGTCCAATTGAGGATTTCAACATAAGATGCATGGCAATAGAATAGTGTTCCATGCATACCATCAAGTGGATTCAAGTCATTGTTGGTTCACATGTAAAATAGTAGGAATGTGATAAGTAAATAGAAAATCACCACTTATAAGCCAAATAGATTGGTTGCCCAATAATATGGGTAAGTCTCCAACATATCCAAACAAAGATATATGGTGAATGTGTGAGAGGAGATGATATATTGGCTAGTACATAGTGAGTGAATAGAAACTATGTGGGAGATGACTTTATACCACTATGATCTACCTTCATAAAAGTTGATATATGTCCCTAAAAATCAATGTGCAAAGAAAGTAGATAGATGAAAGATAGTGATCATAAGGAAAATAAGGATATGATAAGGGATTACTATAATGATAGGCACATAGTAGTAGTAAAGACTAGGCAAGATGATAGCACTAGCCATTTGAGAATAAATCTTGCGCTTTGACTTATTTACCGACTAGCTACAAGTAGCAATTAAGTGGTTTTAACATAAAGAGGGAATAATTTTTTTCAAGATATCATATGAGAATTGACACCAAAGAGAATATGCATTAGTTATGTAAAGAAAGGATGTAAGAACTCATAGATTAAAGTCTTATGGGCATGCAACCAAGAAAATACCTTCCAAGCTTGAACATACTTCTTAATAAGGCAAAATGCATGACACCAAACTAATAAATTACACTAAATTATGTAACATTTATCCAGTGGTGAATTGGACCAATTTAGTGATTGCTATTATATTGTCCGTAATTAAAAAATATATAATATAACTATCCCTTGAGATGTGCACTAAGACAAGGACCTATACACACATGAAAATAACTTTTTAAGACAAACATCTATATTGGAAAGTAGATTTTGACGACTACAATCATGTTATTATCACATATATAAATTTTGAGTGTGGGTATCTTCAATTCCTCATCTAAGATCAATTTTTAATAATCTTAGAAAAAAAAAGTGACCACTTTTGACCCTCTTTTGGTCCCCCATTTCGTGCACATAATCTTTTTCATCCTTTCTTGCATGTTTTTAGCTCAATCTAGAGTTTATATTTAGAAGTAGAATAACAATTAGATTTAATTTTTTTGATTACTTTTTTTATGTTCTATATTTATATGCATACATTAGGAAAGGTGTATCAACCTTTTTCCTAATATTAATTATATAAGGGATATAGTTTTCAAGCTATGTAACATTAAAAAATTAATTTTAAGCTTGACGACTTTTTGACAAAATAAAAATGTTGGGTTGTTTGGCATTGCTTCTAGGATGTGTGTTACATAGATCTTTTCAAGCTCTATAATTGAAAACGGGCCCCAATAGCCTTCTAGATAAAAATATATAGTCTCTGAAAGTTGGGCCTCTTGCATTGGAAATGTAAAACTATTTAGAACATAGAAAAGAGTTACAATAAGAAGGAGTTACACTTGTTAACCAAATTATGATGGATGTTATGACATATCATTAGAAATAATTGAACAAAATATAATGGAGCCAAAATGGAACACCCAAGTTGGTGATTGGATTATGACATGCTTATAATAGGTAGAAGTAGCCTAGAACTCACTTTGGGATTTGGATGTTGGTTTTCTAATAGAGTCACATTATTTGGTGGCTTTATTTCATGAGTTCTTAATTAATTATCCTATTTATTGGGTGCTTAAGTTGGAAGTTTTAGTTGTGAGTTTAAAAGTATTATTTTGCCACCAAAATTACTCAAGATATTTAGTTTGTGATGCTTCATAAAGGTTTTCTTTGAAAATGTAATTTTTTTAATCAACCTTTGAAAGTGTATTTAAAACATATTTAGATTAATAAATAATATATTGGGTTACTTTTGAGAGAGATTTTTTTTTAAATTTCCCTTGTAAACATGTGTTATGGTATAATTTTATTTATATTTTATGTATGTTTCTCCTTTCTATAATTATAAAGATCTAAAATTTGCAAAATGCACTCCTCTTTGAGACTACTTTAGGAAGCATTTCACATACCTTTCTTCCTTTCAACTAGTGTACCATTCACATATGCTTCACCCTACACATTTATTTCACATTTGCAATATATTACAAATTTAATTCAACTCTAAAAATTTATGTGGGGATAAGGATCATTTATATCTTTTTGCACCAAATTTACTCAGTGGGTACACTAATTAAATGAATTCACCAATTATATTATTTGGGTTATCTAATAGAATGAATTTGCCAAAAGTATTGCAATATATAAAACTTTAAGAAAAAAATATAATGAAAAATTATACACTACAATAATAGTAACAAGTTTTTTGATTTCATAAAGATGTGCTAAATGGAAAAACCGCAATCAAGAAGATATGTTTAATTTATAATTTAGATCCTCTTTATTTTTATTAATATGAAAATATGTTTTATTCCTTTTTTAAGATTTCAATTTGATCATAACCTTAAATTTAGACATACTTTATTTAATATATGTTCTATTCTTTTTAAATCTCAATTTTGATTATGATCTCTTTATTTTCCATGAATATAATTACAAACTCCTATCTATAAACATTCGAAATCTACTATAAACTTACATTGATAAAAAAAAATTTAAAAATTCTCTCTAAATTTAACAACTTTTTAGAGACAACAATAAATTTTGACATCACTCTAGCTTCACAATATTAAGCCTTTTCTCTAAACTTCAAAATCGTCAAGCTTATTTTATTGTATTAACTACGAAATTTTAGATCCATATTTTTAGAAGGTAACTATAAAGGTAATATGATAAATCTTATACTTGTAGGATAGTGAAATTTGACATATGACTTCTCTTATTATTCAAATATGTATAGTACATCTACATCATATTATGATTTAACAAATCTAAAACATAGATTAGTGGTATGATTTAGCAAAGGTAAAATTAAGTTTTTGAAGTTCAATTTTTTATTTTTTATTTTTTTATGTTCAAAGATTTCATAATGTTTTATTCGTTATTTCTTTAAAACTTTAATATTTAAATTAGATTAAATGTGTTAATATTTATTATTTGAATCTAATTATATTAATTAAATTATAAATTGTTTTTAAAGTTGTATAATTATGAACTCTTAGAAAAGATAATAAGAATTCACCCGGTCCCATCTAAGTTAGGCCCCCCAAATGAAGGTAATTAGTTATTAATTAAAAAAGATTTAATCTTTAAACAATCTATGAGTAAATTTCAAAGTTTAAATCAATTTGAAAATTGATAAATGAGAAGAAATGATATGATTGTATATTAATTTTAAGAGAAACATGATAAGAATGAGTTGAACATACAAGAAATTTATCATATTTGTAAAATTCAATGTTAGAAAAGAAAAGTTTAATTATTTTAAATGGAGATTGTTAAATGTAGATATAATATCTTGTTTACAACCTTGTTTGCATGCCCTCTTCTTATAAGATCATCAATCTATTTCAATTTTTAAATTGAAGTTTTGAATAAAGTGATATATAAGAATAATTTGAAATCAATCGTATTTACCAAATCAATACTTTGTAAAGATTATCAATTTAAAATTATATTTTTAATATGAAAATATTTTATTTTTATTAAACTATAATGACAGATCATATATATATATATATTAAAATTTTCCACAATTTATCTAAAATTTCCTTTTTAAATAATATAAACTCCTCAAAATTTTAATTATAATTTAGATCAACTGTTAAAATATTTTCATATAGCAAAAGACAACATATTGTTTACAATTGATGTACTACCATTATTTCCAGACAAGCTCCTCAAATATAATCTCAGGTTCCCAAATATTTATAATTAATGCACATATTATTTCAGTCGCACAGTGAGTATATTTGTTAATACAAATGTAAGAATTTCGCTTCAAATCCGCCTTCAACTATAGGTCGAATTTCTGCGTCTTATCCAAGAAACCTCTGAAAATAAGTTAATCCTGTGTTTGTTTCTCCTAATCCTGATTTTCTTCCCGGCCATGCATTTTGTTAAGCGCTTTTTCCCTCTCTTATCATATAGCCGTTGTGTTTGCTTTTTTAAATGCCTAGAAAACATTTGGAGATGGCCCATTTTCTGCAAAAGAGGCACTCAAAATTGACAGGGTCATGGAAGGGCTGCAAAGCATGATCACAAATAATTTGAAAGACGGGGAGTCATTTGTGAATCCTCTCAATTTATTACACCTTCTCACACAAAATTTACAGGTTCAGTTTTGGGAGCTACCACAGGAGGCTCAGGATGTAGTAAATTCTCTATTCAAGTCCTGCAAAACTGTTTGTCCCCATTGCCATTTTGCAGAGGCAAGGTTTCGTTACCTGAATAATAAAAGAAATTGCAGAATTCTTCAGCCCAGGTTTCAATGCCCTACTTGCCAGCACTGCTTTACAGTGGGTTCCACGAGAAAGAGGAATTACAAATTGAAGGACCGATTTCAACCTGCAGTCAAAAGACCCAAGGCTGCACATCTTTCTGAAACTGGTTGCACCAATTTAATGGCCAACTCTGATTATTCAGCAATACCGAATCTACAAGACATAGCATTTGGTTATGGTTTTCAGTTAAATCAAGGTGAGAGGCTTGAGCTTGAATGTTCATGTTGTATAGAAGGTGAAAGCCAGATTGCAGGTTCTACTCATCTCCCTCATCTGATTGATGTCAATGACTTTGGAGCTCATGCTTTACATCCATGCAAACACATACAAGAAGAGGAGAAATATCAAGCTGTTGAGGAGATCTGCAATTATTTTGATGGGCCAGGTTCAGATTTACTTTTGGATGATTCTGCCAAGATATCAGATGGAGGAGCATCTGATTTTATTGCCAAATTGGTTGAAAAGTACAATGAGAATCTGGACTCTGCGTGGGAAACTGAATATTTTGAATAGGGGCTATGGTTTCCATAATTTTTATTGAATATGGTAGTAATAGAATTTAATTGATAGAGTTGTGGGTAAGTTTTCTGGTGTAGAGAATTCAAAATTGTAGGAGTGAAATTGGTGGAAGGCAAGGAATTATGGAGTTTTGATTAAGGTCTTCTGCTGTTTGATCCCAAGAAAATTACTATCCATCATTGCCCATGCAATTGAATTCATCTAGGGTTTTGATTAAGTTCTTGTTCCTGAAGAAAAGTGTCAGTTATTATGGGCAGTGTTCTCGTGCTATTATTTATTATTATTTTAACGTTGATGTTGTTGCAAACGAATCCATAATTCAAATTGAGGATGTTACGAATAAAATTGACAGAATTCTGAGGTTTTTTTGGTGTTTGAGGAATTTTGTTAATACCTGTGTTTGAAATTTTATGTTTGTTTGTTAAATTCTTGTTCTGGAGAAAATAGTCAATTGTTATTTGGATAGCGTTGTTATTATTATTTTGGTGCAAACGAATTCATAAGTGAAATTGAAATAGAAATATGATATTTTAATATTTATATTTATACCAATAAATATCTGTTGCTGTGAGAAATCTAATAATTTGTCATTCTCATAATAAAGACGGCAAAGACAACGAGGTTTGAGTGCCATTTATTCTTGCAATATCTTGTCTTTCTCATAATAAAGACGGCAAAGACAACGAGGTTTGAGTGCCATTTATTCTTGCAATATCTTGTCTTTCCCATGTCACGTATTTATCTTGTCAAATTCTGGAGTGAAAGAAACACCATATTGCCTTCCATGTTAATGTGTTTGACTTCTTTTAATGGATCTCTTAAAGGGAATAGGTAAGGCAACGCCTCTCGTCAAAAGTATATTTGAACGCCTCTATTAACTAATTCATTTTCAATTATCATGGTCAAAAGTATATTTAGAGTACAATTTTCAATAGCATTTAGGTGGGTATCCAACTAAATGATCTCTAACTTGTGATCCCTTTTTAAAATATAATATTATATTTTTTTAAATTATGATCTTTCTCAAAAACAAAATATTATATGTCTTATTTGGAAATATCCTATGTGATTTTTCATGTAGGATGAAGTAGAATAAAATGTGTTATTGAATTCATTCACTTGCATAATATTTGATATATCCATAGATCAATGTATTATGCTTCATTTATTATTAATTATTATTGAAGATATGTTAGGGTTTATAGTTTTAGATCTACATGTAAAGTTTTATGTAAGTTCAAGTATTATTGTTTTATGATTAAGATATCAAGTGATTTCTACTGTTTGATTAATATATCTTCATATTTGAATCTTTTTAAAAAAATCTCTTAGAGGTGGAGAAAGAAAGAAAACTTATATTTCACTATTAAGGATGTATTTAGCTATGGTAGTTTGATTCATGCCTAAGAAAGAATGAGCTAACTCAGCTATCAAAGCTTAGAAATTGTTTTAAAGCTATGAGATTTCCACAATCCATCTTATATTCTTATGAATTTTTCTGGATTCAATTGTGTGATGGAAAAAACTACACACAATCGAATCCAGAAAAATTCATAAGAATATTACAAGTTCTTATTAATTGAAAATGGTGATAATATAAAAGGTTACAAAAAATTGCATTATTTTATCTTCAAACAAATTTATTATAATACTATTACCTATGGCAAATTTAGAGTTTTTTCTAATATAAGAAAATCAAAAGAAAAAGAAGGAAAATACTAAATTTTGAGAAGTTATGCTCAAGAAGTTAGAACATACACTTATGTAAGATTATAATGATGGATTTGAAAAAGATCATTTATGTTACAAGGGTTCTGATAAAAATGACCATATTCCTAAATGAATATTCAATGTTCATTTTATTCTCATTCCTCTATTTAGTTAAATCTAATTTAATTAAATCACCCACATTCTTCTATTTAATTAAATAAATTATTCAATTTATTTAGTTAAATTCACTTAAGCCCTTTTTATCATTTAATTGAATAAATCATTTTATTTAATTAAATCCCTTCTTCCTACTTTTTAATTAAATTTACATTTAATTAAATAGTTTACCCCAATTAAATAAATCTAATTTATTTAATTTCCCAACTTGCAACCAAATTGAAATAAAGCAATTTATCTTAATTAATCCTATTATTCCTCATCTACTTGCATTTTCCTACATTTCCCACTTGCACCCTAACCCTCTTCCTAATTTTTTCTAGAATCCATCTAATCCTAATCAATTAACCCAAACCCATTCATTATCCCCTTTCCCTAAATTTGAGGAGGTCACTTCTCAAATTTGGAGTAAAGTCTTCAAAAGGCATTAAAACCCTTATGCCTTCAACAAGCTAACTTGTTGAATCCCCCCAAATTTGGAAGGACTCTTACAAATTTGTCCCCAAAGTCTTCAAACCATTAATGGTTAACTAACCCTTAGTGGCATGGTTAGAGATTTTTTGACTAACTTAACCCTCATCTAACCGAGGGGTCTCATCAAGTATTTATTGCTTTGACCATGGTTATCCCTTTAACCTTTGCACAAGAGTTTATTCTTAATGTATCCAATGGATAACCCTAACCTAACCTTAACCCTTACCCCCTAAGGTAACCTTCATGTCTTCTCAAGCATTTAATGCTTCTTACATCTCCTCTCAAGCAGTCTTATGTTGACAATTGTCACCATTTCATTGGTGAAAATTGTAAACATGGATTGATAACTTTCAATCCTGACCCTTGATTAACTCCTCCAATCTTGACCATCCATTGCCCTATTTTCACTATAAATAGAGCTCTCATTCCTCCATTTTAAGGATCCATGAAAGCTTTTAGTATCTCATTATGCTCAAATTTATCAATACATCTAGCTTCTCTTTGTAATAGGAATTAATCTAATAAGCATTTTAGAGTACTTCATTTATCATAAGCTTAAATCATTCAACTAGTATATCATGTTAGGATAGTATTGCTACTAACCTTGTCATCTTATAATCTAGTTTATTTCATTTGTAGAATCATGCATAGATAGGATGCATTTCATATTAAAATCAATCTAAAGCATCCCTCGTTCTTGCATTCGGCATCCCTAAGTCACTTTGCTCAGTGATCTGAGAGCAAAGGCATTGGCTTGAGGGACCTTGTGAGATAGAGAACCATGGAACCTACCTTGAGAAGTTGAGTCATTCCTCATGACTCCATAACTTGCACCAAGAAGTCATGTGGGTGTGTGAACAAGCTCTTTGAGACCGCATTTTCATATTTTGAGTTTCATAGGCCCGCTTTTCCCGCACACAGTAGGTAGGGTGCCTATTTTTAGGTGCCTCTTGTTACATGTTAGGAGTTTGATTGCCTTGATTGTTTGGGGGATTACCTTGATTGGTAGTGGGGTTGTTGTGATTATCTACTTGTCCTGCAATTTTGACTATGGGTTGGGCGATTTTGACAGTTCTTGCATCTACAACACCATCATTAATAATGTTTGTGTTCTTGGCCCAAGGGTTTGTCGCTATTGTAGGCTGGTCATGGACCATCCTTGTTGTCTTTGTATATTTTGACAAGTCTCTTTTTGATAAGGGCTTTCTCAATTTTAAGCACCTGGGCTATCATGTCTTTGAAAGTGTCTGAACATTTGATGTCTAAGTAGAATTCCATCTCTTCATTTAAGTTTGAAATGAAAATTTCAACTAATTGTTCCTCTGGAATGGAGAAGGAACGTCTACTAGAAAGGTGTCTCCATCTCTGTAAGAATGTTGAGAATAACTCTCCATTCTTTTGTTTTGTATTGCATAGATCGACCATGGAGGCATCACATTCAATGTTATGCACATGATGAGTGATAAATTATTGTGCTAGGTCCTCAAATGTTCGTATTCCATCGGGAAAACGTGAAAACTATTGCATGGCCGATCCACCTAAACTTTGAGGGAAAAGGCGCATTAAATATGTTTCGTCACATGTCACCTCGAAGCATGCGGAGTAAAATTCTCGCACATGGTCCCTTGGATCTCCTTTCCCTTTGTATTTGTTAAATTTTGGTGTTTCGAAATTGCATGGGAAAGTAGGCATGATCATGTTCCTATCAAATGGATAGGGACAGATATCGTTGAGAGCATATTGCTTTTGTGACCTTCTTGAATTTACTTGTTGGGTGAGGTCTTGTATTTGTTGTCTTAACATATCATTTTTGTGGGAGGAGGCGGGATATTCCCTTATTGATAGTTATCATCATAGTTGTGGGTATTCCTCGCCCTCATGTTGTCTTGATTTCTTTCTTGCCAATGGCTATGTTGGGCTTGTTCTGGTGCATCCCTAAGTTGTGATACATCAAAGTCTGGAGGGAGTTTTGCTCCCTCTTGAGCAAGTCATAGGAAATGGGTGTCTGCATTCCCCTTGAGAATTTCCTCAACGAGTCTGTTAAATTTGGGATTACTAGTTGCTTCTTCTATTTGTGCTTGTGTAGGAGTGTCAAGCTCTTCTCTTCCGAAAAAGGGGTTAACATCCTCTTGCTCTTCCCATATTTCATTTTGCAATTGTCTATGACTTTGAGACCTAGTCCTAGTCATGTTAAAGTTTTTATTTGTGAAAGTGAGGTGGGTGAAAAGTGGGTGGTTGATCCCCTTTTTGATCTTGAATTTTTTTTGCAAATGTCTTCTTTTTTTACCAAAAACTTATGTATAGTTTTTTTTAGTGTCATTTATTTATACATTCATTCACATCTAAATCAGAACATATTTTTTCATTCTACACTTTATTATATACACATTACTAAAATTAGTTAGCTTTCAAACAAATTAGGGGGAACCACACTTCAATTTTCATTTTTCAAGATGCGTTCAATTTAAAAATCAATTAAAAATTTGTATATTGATTAAAAAATAGCAAAAAATATAAAGTATAAACTATATAATGTTAGCTAATTTACCACCAAATCAATTTTCAAAATAATTTTTAACAAAAATAAAATCACTTTGTGTGCTCCCTTATTTGAATCTCTTAATCTCCACTATTTTTTAAAAAAAAGTAGTTTACAAAGTATATTCTAAGCACTATGACACTTGTTCTTTTTGCATCTTCAAAATTTGAGTGTGGTTATATTCACTTTCTCATCCAAGATCATTTTTTATTGATTTTAAGAGGAAAAAAAATGGTAATTTTTTT